>NC_071584.1:18307855-18619189 GCF_024509145.1 Vidua macroura | reverse complement strand
AGTCTGACACTGAGGTCAGTTCAGCATATTCCAGAACCTGATTGCCTGTGTGAGAAATGTTGATTGAAATTTTTGCAATTAAGCAGGCAAAGGAAGAAAAGCCAGATTTAGCTCACAGTTGCTAAGAATGTTCTAACTCTGGAGCTTGAACTCCTGCAAGGAAGCAGAGCTTTGCCACCCATTCTCTGTTCCACTATTCATCTGTATTTGCTTCCACATTTTCTCTGCTTTTAAGTGCTGAAAGTGAATTGTTCCACTTTAGAGTGTTTTGCTTCTCATAACTATTGTTTGTTTTAGCAAAGTGAGGCAGGCTAAATTTTCTGTTAAATGTTTTGATTTCTGTACATTGCTTGCAACTCAAATACAAAATCAGTTATTGAATGTAATTTGCTCTCACTGAAAAGGGAGTGCCTTTAGATTCTGATTTTGCATGGTGCCAGGAGGGGGATAAGGGAAAATGCCAGATATGTGGTTATTGGAAGTTTTTTTTCATGCTGTTAGCATTGGCTGTGTGTGCATTTTGGGGTGTGTTGGGTTTTAGTTTTATTGCCTGTTCTTTTTAAAGCGAGTTATTTTTAAACTAGATTGTATAACAGTGTTTCAGTGTTTTCTAAACTTGAAAAAACTTCTCTTTAGAGTTAGCAGTTTTTACCAGTAACTTGTACAGTTAATGAAATAATTGTGAGCAGCTTCCTTAGGAGTTTCATGTTGGATCATTGTGTTTTTGTTTTTTTTTTTCTTTGTTCAGTGCCCTTTACTGTAACTGTTGTCCAAGGAGATGCTGTTTGCCCTGCCCATGGAATGTTTCCGTATAAACATCTAGGGAGGGCAGAAACCCTGTTGGGAGGAACTTAGTTAACAACACTTGAGTGTCTTCAGCCACAGAGCAGCATCACTCCAAAATCAATCATGGTCTGCTACAGCTGAGTCTTTCCAATTTGCCCGAGGGCAAATCAACAGTCCTAGTGCTAATGTACATCTGTTAAGAGATGTAAGAACAGCAGAGACTGCAAAACTCTGTGGCTGAAATACCAAATGATGATTATTCCTGTGTTTTGTGACTCTTTGGAAGCTGTCAAAAAGCCCATGAATGATGCAGCATGTTAATCTGCTTTAGCAAAATGCTGTTGTGTGCAACCCGGTGTATGTGGGGGGAAGATAAATGAGAAAATGAGTGTAAATGTTGGTGAGAGGAGATCCCACGGAAAGATGTAAGGAAAACAGAGAAGAAGGGGTATGGGGGAGTGGATTGAGAGCTGGAATGTGAATGAATGGCAGCTCAAAACTAATCCAAGATGGGGAAAGTAGATAATGAAAAAAAAGTACAAAGAAAATAGAGAAGAATGTCATAGTAGTTATTCACTAAAAGTCCATTTTGCTGTTTTAAGCTGAAAGCACAGACAGGTGGGTTCCAGTGTTTTATCTAAAATAGCAAATATTCCCTTTGAATGGGAAATGTCACACTTGAGCTTGTGCTGCCAATCCTTAAATTTCCCCTTGTGCAATTTTGATGATGATCTATTTAGCAGTACCTTAACACAAGCACCTCATTGTGTCTTCTTCTAGCAGCCCAAACACAAAAGAGTTTGGTTTCAGCAATTTTCTGCCTATGCAAGAGCTGCTGGTGCTTTCCCACAGCAGGGTACTGAAGTTTACAGGGAGCTGTTATTTATAAAGGTGGGTAGAGAGCTCTGTGGTATTTCCATGGGGATTTCTCAGGTGTGGGCTAAACATTCATAATGCTAGAGAAAACAGGCACTGAGGTTGTGCTCTTACATTTTAGACTTGTTCCTTGCAGATGTGGTTTTCATTTTTCAAAATGGAGGAAAAATGGTTTTTTGGTTGTTTTTATTTTTTTTCCACCTTCCCCCCTGCCCTATTCAAGTCACAGAATTGACATGCAAACATGTCTGTGATTACTGAAATGTTTTAGTGGGTGGGAAACCTCCAGGACTCCAACCCGTAATTAGTGAGAAAGTTCTTTCTTTTTTCTTCTTTTCTTTTTTTTTCCTGTGATCTATTCTGCCTGTTTTTCTGGGAGTTAATTTCTTCTGTAGGCAATCAAGAATATTTAATTTTGACCATATATATTACTCCAGCTGTAAAAATGTATTGTGCTCCCACTGCACATCGTGGTTCAAGAGACAATTATGTTTCATTTGGTTCATTCTTTTTATCACAATAGGCTTTGATGTGCACAAGCATAGAACACTCCATAGCTGAGCAGCCATAGGATACTGGATTCATCCAGATCAATTGCTAATGCTTTTCCTGTTAATTCAGGAATCTTGCTGGGCTCACTATAAATGCTCCCATAGAAAGAAATTTCCTTCTACTCCATGTGAAGTTAGGTAACATTTCAATTTGCACTTGGCACAGCTTCTGACTTGATGAGGATTCCTTACACATCCCAGTTTTGCTGTACATTGCTATAATTAAGGCAGTTCTGATTATAAAACTGGGATCCATATTGAAATGGTGTCCAGATTTTTGCATTTCCTGGAATCACAGCAAATGCATAGCCAGCTAAAATAAGCTCAAGTTGAGCAGCCAGCCTGGAGAAGCAGAGACAGTATTTTCAAAGATGAATGCAAGATATTCAAGATGGTTTTGTACTTCTCATGTTTGGCCAGCGTGACCTTTTCAGTGATTTGTAAGGATCCCTTTTGGCTTTGAATCTGAGGCAGTGGCAGCTTTGTGAAGGAGGAGAGGGAGGACACAAAACTTGGAGCCTCTGAAGATGCAGTAGCTGTGTTTTACCCACTGCTCACTGGACTGCTCACTCTGCTGGCTTCTCCATGCTCCTGGAGTTTCTGTTCCCTGCTGAGTTACATAATGAACCTTCTCTGAACTCCCACACTTTCCACATGCCTTCCCACACGGCCCCTTTCTTCTGCTAAAAAGGGATGGAAGAATTCTAACTCACTTGTGAAAAAGCTTTGCACAGTGCTGCTGAATCACATCTTGAAATAGGAACAAATCTTTCAAATTCTCTTTAAATAACAAAAAACACCCTCGAAACAAACAAACAAAAAAAAAAAAAAAAAAAAAAAAAAAACCAGCTCAATATCAAACTGCAAAATACACACACCAAAAAAAAAAAAAAAAAGAAAAAAAAAGACCCTCTCTGCCACCCTCCAGAAAAATGGTCAAGATATTGTGGAATGGTAAAACCACACTGAATGATCTTAATTCTTGCAGCACCATCTAAAAGAAAGCTTGTAGTTTAGGTTAACTGCCAGTGCAGTAACAGAGATCTGTGACATGGTTCCCATGGCTACCAGGGGTAACAGCCAGTGCTGGCCAAGCAGTGCAGGTACTTGCTAGTCAGAGAAATGTGTGAAAATTCATTTTTACAGTCCATCTAATAGTGAAAGCAGGACAATTTCAGATGGCTCTGCATGGTTTACAGCTGGGCCTGAATGCAAGAGGTGAAGGCCATTTGCAAGAGTCTTCACTGTCCAGTTTGCAGGAGTTCTCATTTTGAAAATTGCCTTGGTCTTCTGAAGACTTCAGCATCTTTATATTGCTGGGAGTCAAGGCACAGCAGTCTGACAGGAATGTATTTTATCACTAATTCTAAATATACTTAGAAAACCAGTGCAAATTCACATTTGAACTGACTCTCAAAGTGTGAAAGCTTATTAGAGCATGATTAAAGTGTAATAGGACCTTGCCAGACTAGAGCTGGAACCTGTAACCTTTATTTGATGGATATTAATTTGCCAGGTGTTATCAACGTCTTTGGTGTCATAGGCATCATTTTCTTTTATAATTTTTCAAAGTATAGAAAATGCCTAATACCAGGAGCTGTTTTTTAGGGATATTCTAGGCAAAACTGACATGTGAGAGAAATAAAGTTGGAAAGCAACCCATGGGGGTTCTTGCAGACTCCAGCAACCTTGTTTGCTGGTCTTAATTTTTAGCCCAAGAGCTCTTTGTGAATTTTAGGAGTTACAGCTGTCATTTTTCAAACTGAATTCCTTCTGGTTTTTCCCTTCCTAGCTGTGAAAATCTTTAGGAAAAGTTCTTTATTTTTTTTTTTCCTATTTTCAAGATATTTTGAGGGGCTTCATCTGTTCTGTTGCTTGTAACTTTCTAAATGTTCACCCCACGCTGACTGATTTGTTTTTTTATTAAAGTGTTCATGAAGTCTGTCACATTTAACAGCTGAATGTGTGTGGAAGAAAGGAGGCCTTTAAATCACCCAGAACATAGTTCTTTACAAACCGTTTTATTTTCTAGGTTGTGTACCATATGCAAAAAAATAGCTGCAACATCTTATTCCCTCCTCCTTAGGCAGGCAAGGATTGCATCTCTGATTTTCCTGCAAGTGATTAACATACGTGACACTTGGATTTTGTTCTTGGACATCCTTTAATTCTGGCTGTTACTGATATTCTTTTTTTAATACTTCAAGGGGTTTTGGTTGTGGGCTGTTTGTTTTTTGTTGTTTGTTTTTGGTTTTTTGTTTGTTTTTTTTTTTTTTTTTTTTTTTTTTTTTTTTCTTCATTATGGCCTGTTTTTTTCCCTGGGAGTTGAGGAGCTGCTGTTGATAGTTTAGAACAGTGCAGGGAGTTAAAAGCAGGGGGACTGAGTCAGCCCCTGGCTAAGGCTTAACGAGTTTACTCCAAACCAGAGTCCAATTATCCCCCGTGTTTATCAGCTACAAATGAGATGAGGATAAGGAAACTCGGCCCGGAGGGGAGGGACTGCTGATGTGCTGTGGTTTTATCCCAGCCAGCAGCTCAGCCCCACACAGCTGATCACTGGTGGGATGGGGAGAGCATCTGAAGGGTAAAACTCGTGGGCTGAGATAAAGGCAGTTTACTAAGAAAAGCAAAAGCTGTGCTTGAGAGCAGAGAGAAACATGGGAATCATTCCCTCCTTCCCACTGGCACCAGGTGTGGAGCAGCCCCAGCAGAGCAGGGCTCCATCACTCTTGGCTGGGAATTGGAGGAGAAATGCCATCACTGTCCTTCCCTTCCTGCTTCCCCAGCTCTCCGTGCTGTCCATGGGTCATTCGGGGTCACCTGTCCAGCCTGTGTCCCCTCCCAGCCCCTTGTGCACCCTGAGGAGCAGAAAAGGCCTTGGCCCTGTGCAAGTGCTGCTCGCTGATAACAAAAACATCCCTGTGTTATCAACACTGCATCCCAGCACAGCCCCGTGCCAGTCAACGTGGAAAAAAAGTTACCTTTATCTCAGTGTGCCATCATGGTTGATAGAAGAAGCATCAAAAATATGTGAGGGTTTTTTTATATAGGGTTTAATTTAAGTTTTCCTCTAAGCTAGTTTTGTGTGGGGCTGTGTGTTATTTTGTTTAGTTCAAATAAAAATCCCTACTCCTGTGTCAGACTAAGACAAATTTTTGCACCAATCGTAGGAGTCTTTCTGTAAAGATCTATAACATTCTACAACATTATCAAAATAATGAAAATTATCTAGAAAATTTTCATTTTGAGACTTCATTGTTCTATTCATTTATTTCCTTCCTAATTCACAGATGATCCCAAAGTTTTCCTAGAAATACACAGAACGTGATGGTCTTTTTATTCCTTGTTGGGCGCTTGTTCCCTTAGAGGAGAATCCTGATTTCACTTGAACACAAAGGACTTTGCTCTTGCTTCAGGACACTCTCAGCCCTGGGGAATCAGTGGTTTTATGGGCAGGCTGAATCCTGACTAGCATGAGTAGGAATTTCTTCCATCACTGACCACCAATCCAGCAGCAGGCATTCTGCTGGGCAAGGTGCTCCATTTTCCTTCTGCTGGCTGTTTCTGAGCTGCACTCCACTGTTTTACACACAAAACAGAGGAAGCTGCAGTAAGTAATAGGCAATTCCTAAACTGGTTAGCAGCGTCAGAAATTAAATTTCAGCCCATCACTTGCAGTAGGCACAGCTCTGTGTTCCAGCTCCGTGTCTGGTCTGCAGCTTCCCAAGGACTGCTGAAACTGCTGACTGGGTTACCTTGATCTCATAGCACTGAGTTCCTGGTGCTGTCACAAGTTCCTGGATCCCACTCACACCAGTTCCCCCTGCCTGACACTCAGGTGAGAAGCAGATTCTGGGAGCTCAGCATGGGCTGATCATCTGCTCAGGTTAAACCATGTGTGGGGAAGGATTGGCATGGCAGGTGGAGCAGAGCTGATCTGCTCATCACCCCCAGTTTCCAGCAGTAACTTTAGCATCTCAGGGCTGCTGCCAGTGAACATGGAGCTCAAACAGTGCAGGAGCTGAAACCACAGCCAGAGAGGAGCACAGCCCTGCTACGTGTCTCCCTCTGCCAAACAAGATATTTTAGTCACTATCTTGTCTCATTATCTCAGAAAACTCCTTGTACTGAATGATGCAACCAATCTGGACTGAATCTGATGTGCTGTGGTGCTGAGATCTTGCTCCTCAGCAGCAATCCTGTGTCTTAATCTGAGAGCAGCACTTTGGTATTGGAGTGCTCACTAATGTAACAGAAATTCTGTATGTATGGAGAGTTATTTAAAAAAGAAGGGAATATGCTAATGTTTGTTGCATTAAAAGGGAGCTGAAAACATTTGCACATGGAGGTGCAAATAACATTTTCACATGGAGGTGCTGATAATTTTGTTGAAATAAGACCCAGCGTGGTATGAAATAATAGATTTCAAAAGCATCTGGAAAGAAGGACAAGTAAGAAAGAAAAATTTTTAAAATACAGTCAATATATGAGGAGTGAGAGGTGGTGTAAGTTTTTAAGGGCCCTGGTACTGTTCCCTGTGCTATTTCCTGTGGCGTTTTGAAGGAATAAAAAGTGGACACTTCAAAATGTCCCATTCTCCCTCTGTCTCTAGGTTTGATATCGAGCCTTCACAGGCTCTTCACACAGTGCTGAGTTGTATTGTGCTGTACCTGTGTAATGTACGACATCAGAAAAATAAATAGATATATTTTTAATTTTTAGGTTCATATTTTTTCCCTTTTTTTCATCTGCACAGTTATGGTACCGCATGGACCCTCCACGACTAAATGTTACAAAAATGCTGCCTCTTTTCATGCCTTTCTCGTGTGTCAGTAAAAACCACTGAATGAATAGTACTGTGAAGTTGTGGCCAAATACAATAAAACAGTCAGAATCATGATAGAAATTTTCATCTCTGTGCTTAACTAATCCATTTCACACTGAGAAATAGTTTTCCCTTAGTCCATGAACATTTCATGGGGTTTTTAACCTACTTTCAGGAACTACTTCAGGTGGAGGACAGGCTTAGCTTGCCTGCACTGCTGTGGGATGTTTGGGCAGGGATGTTGGGAGCTCTGCTCTGCTCCCAGGCCAGTGCTGAAAGCTCCTGAGATCAGATAAAGCACAGACCATGTGGCACTTGGCCACTCCAACAGAGCTGTCCCCAGGTAATCTCAATACTCTGATGTCGATGACTGGAGAGCCCCAAAGTACAGATATTTAGTGCTGCAAAGTTTGAAGTTGTGCTTTCTCCCTGTCATGGTTGCAAAGCTCTCCATCACAAAGATGAAAGGTGTGGAATCAGTGCCAAACGTAGAGTTAATATGTTGATAAATACTTAAAACTATATACAGTCTGCAGAAGTAATCATAAATTTTATTATGGACTGTCAGGCCACCATATCAAGAAAAAACAGGCTGTGTCTTTTACCCTTGGCCTGCTGAAATCTTTAATGGCTGTCTTATGTGGAATCTGATTGGTCTTTTTTGTCTGTCTTACAGCAATCAAACCAAAAAGTCCCAAATCATATTGTTAAATTTTATATATTCCAGGGGGAGAACAGAAATGGAAATAAAATTGAAATATGAGGGGCACGGAACCTTCTCATGAGGAAATTGTGCAGCTGCACTTAGGAAGGCTTTTAAATATTGTGTATTCTGTAGTCATACCTTTAATGGCGACTGCAGGTTTTTTGATAATCCCTTTTTTCTTTTCATAGTTGCCCTTTGAAAAGCTTCTGACTGAACGCTTGCACCTCTAAGCTGGGTGCACTAAAACCTTGGCCACGTGCAAAACAAGCTTGAGGCTGCAGGCATCAACCCAAATCGAGGGGTGGTCTTGGGGTCTGGGTGTTGGGATGACCCCAAGTGTGTAAAAGTCCTCATTTCCCAGCCTGTGCAGCCAAAGAAGAAGTCTGAATGTGCAGGGTTGGCTTCTCAAGGTTGTTCATTTTCCCTTATCTAGAACATTCTCTCTCTGCCCTGCTGAGCTCTGTCCAGCAGCTCGGCCATGGCATTCTGTCTGCTCCCCGGGGTGGTGTTTACATTTTATACTAAAAACTCCATGTGTCATGGTTACAATAACGTGCCAATATCTGCCATTGATGTTGGACAGTGTGTCTGTGCCTGAAACCAACAGAAAAGTGTCACCATCACAGTGAGACATGGAGGGCAAGAAGAAGGTCAGGACATGCCCAAATCCCTCCATCTTGTACCCCCTGAACCCCATTCTAAAAACCCCCAAATTCTACTTTTTTCACCCTGTGTTAATTCAACTACCACACTACTCAAACCCTTGTGGCTTGTAATTCCTCACACAAAGTTGGCAGCTTTTCCCATGGGCTAAAATGGAAGCCACAGGTGATTTTGCCTTGGTGCCAAGGTCCCCGAGCCCCCTGCCAGGGTCTCAGACAGCCAGGGCAGCCAGAGGGGTGTCCTGGACTCCCACAGGGTGGCCTCTATGCCTCCTTTCAAGGCTGGAGTCAGAATGTTAACCACCAACAGGGACTCCTTCCCTGTGCCGAAGGAATTCTGTTTTTTTCCTTATGTCAGACTGTCAGGACAGTTCTCAGTGCTCTGCCTTCCCTGAAGGACCCCAGGAGCATCCCCAGGTAACTGAGCTGTTGCACAGCTCACAGCCAGCTTTGTGCTGTGCTGGTTACTTGTTGCTATGCTTCAACTTCAGCAGCAGTTTCATCAGACTTTAGTGCTACCTGTAAGAGAGAAAATTGGATTTATCATTTTCTGCACAAATAGGGGGTAGTCAGCTGTTACCTGCATGAAGTCTCAAACTGATTTCCTCTCACTGTCAGCACTTTGTGTCTTTGTAAGTCCTGTCTGATTTATGGCAGGAGTATGAAAACACCAGGAGAGCAGCTAGCTCGGGTAGGAGTGCTAGAACTGGATAAATAAAACTAAGAATATTCCGGATTATTAATTCAGGAGAGATAGTGATGGTGGTTAGTAATTTTTTTGTATGTCTAAATTACTGGTTGTAGAATTATCACGCTATTCTAGTCAGGTACTTTAAAACTTAAACCACTTTTCTCACCAGGCTCTGAAAGTTTTTGAGTCCCTGCAAGATCCTCCTGCCTGCTGACATTAATCCCATGATAGAATTCAAACTTTTCTTTTTTTTCCCCCTCCAACACTTCACATGGAAGTTATGAAGTCATTTAGCAAGTAATTGATTAAGGAAATGTCAGGTTTTACATGCATTGTCAGCTGATTTTAGAGGCACCAGCAATATCTATCAAAGGTGATAGTGGAAGGAAAAGGTATTTTGTTAGAGACAAGTGTTCTGTGGTGAGAGGATGTACTGCTTAAATTCCAGTGTCTCTTTTAGACTTCATAGGCTGTAGGAGAGAATCCAGTTTTACAAACTCTGTGGTGCTGCTGAACTTTAATATAACAAAGCTGTTACAACTTTCTTAAGGCTAGACAGAAAAAAAGAGTTCTTTTGCACAGCATCATGGTCTGCTGCAGACTTTTTTTTTTTTGAGGATCTTGGAATAAGCAGAAACAATTTTTGTCTCCAGTAGCTATCTGAGCACTTGCAGAAAAACATATCTTGTAGTTATACATAAACACTATTTTAAAAACTACATTAGCCTTACAAGAGAAAATAGCATTTGTAATTGTTATCTCTTACAGAGCATATGGAGAACCACAGCATCTTGCAGGATTATTGTTACATAGCGCATAAATGTGAATTTCTTTGTGATCTTTTGAACACAGACTATTACAGAAGTGTCAAAGGTGCTGCTGCTCAATAGCTTTTCCCAGCAGATAAATGCATCCTGGCTGCTCTTCAGCCTCAGCAGCTCCTAATAGCTCAGTGCATCCATTTGTGTATAATTCCTCCTTGCTAGGGGCAGGTACCAGTGCACAAATCTCTGCTTGGAGATCATCCAGGAGCAAAATCTCCACCCAAACCCCCCTGCTGCCCTGTCACCCAGTGGTGGCAGCTGAGCAGCAGTGTGACAGAGCACGGGGAGTGACTGGAGGGTGCTGGTGACACCTCCCTGCCCTGACAGTGTCGTTGGGGGCTGCTGGCGTCACTGCTGAAGATTCCTGTCCCTGCTGGTGCTGGTGAGGGGACACATCCCAGCCCTTGAGCTGTCCCAGCTCTCAGTTTGGCTCCTGGAGCTGTACCTGCCTGTGCTGGAGGTACCAGGCTCCCTCCTGGGAGCAGATCCTTGCTGCAGCTATTGTAAACTGCTCCAAGCTTGGCCAGAATCTCAGTCTCCAAATCAATATTTTTTTTTTTTTCCCCATCTGTGTTCTACAACAAGTTCGTCTTGACTGCTCTTCCTCCTTCTGCTTTGTGGCCTTGAGGGCAGGGTGAGCAGTGCTGCCTCCCAACCTCAGCTCTTATTTCATGTCCTCAGATGGACAAAGCAGGGAATTGTCATCTTGAGTGAGCACCATTCTTATTGTCTCCAGACTGAATTTTCTGATCAACTTCAAGGAAATTTGTGTTTTCCCCACCTCTGGTTTTCTGCACATCCCGAGGTTGGTGACACTTTGTCTGTGCTGGCAGATCCAGTGGCAGGAGGAGCAGGGCCCTGTGGATGTGAAGGAATGTTCTGACAGGATGGATACTCACTGGAATGCTCTTAGAGATGTTCCCTCAGACATTTCTGAGGGAGGAGGAGTAAGGAGCATTGTTTCTTTCACTAATTTCCCCTGCTGCTTTCTAGATTTCAACCCTAATGAAATCCATCCCTGTGCAGATTTTTGAATGCCGTTTTCTAGCCAAGATTGTCATGGCATTTACATCTGGAACTTGGAGCTGAGCTCTGAAAGTCTGTCAAGTTTTGTGAACCAGCTTTGCAGACCTGTGAAGTTTTTCTTGGCTAGCATGCATTTTCTTCCATGTGAGAGAGAGGAGGCTGCCTCCTCCAGTCTTTTTTTTTTTTCCTCTTAGATGAGATTGAAGCACTGAATAAATGACAGATTTCAAAGTGATTTTTAAAGACCTTATTTCTTTATGTTTATTTGGTTTTGGATTTCACTTAGAGGTAGTTCTCTCTCAACATTGAAATGCCTGTGTTAGGATGCTGCTGTACAGGAATTTTGTATGGAGGAGTCTGAAGAAGCCTCAAAGAAGCAAAAAGGTGAAAGAGCCCATTGTGTATAAGGGGATTTTACTTTTTTCCCCATTCTCAACTTCTGTTAATGTTTTAATGGGGAAAAATGATGATAAATATAGGAAAATTTGAGTGCCTAAGTACTTAATCAAATAACAAAAATCTATGAAGAAATAACCCAAATAATTTCTTGAAGTTGGATCTCATTATTGTTTCCTCCATCATTGCTTCAAATAAATTATTTGCCTTATGAGAAGACACTGGTGGAACTTCTTAGTACTAAATTAAGCAAAACTTGTAAAAAAGCCTTTTTTCCGTGGTTCTGCTGTTTAACAGTGCACGTCTTTATCAATGATCAGAAAGTTTTCCTTGAGATTTGTGCTGTATATTATTTCTTATTTTAGAAAAAAATGAGAAGTGTAAAACAACTGTTTAGCAGAGCATGGCGGGTTTGTTTCTTCATTAAATTATTTTCTTACAAGCTGTAGTTTTTCCTGCATATGTCGTGTATGTGTTTCTTCAAATCAGCCTCAACCTTAAAAGTTCCAGTATTCCTTGTTTTCCGTTTTGGTCTTGATTTGAGTTTGCATTTTAAAATCCCCATTCCACTTGCTTGCTCTAAAACTCTGTCTGTGTGTTTAAAGTGCAATGTGTTTCAATGTAGGATATTTTAGCCTGAAATTTCATTTAACAATTAGCATTTTCTAATGCTATTTTCTAACTGCAGGAGCCAGGCAGTCAGCCTGTCTGACTTGCAGCGACAATTTTCAAGACTAATGAAGCCAATTATAATGTCAGTGTAAAACAAATTTAAAGCAAAAAGTCTCTAGATCCTATATGAAAGTTAATAAGCATTGATTACATTTTACCTTTTTTGTTTTAGTTATCCATGTGCGTTTGTTTGTGCATTCTGATTTTTTTTTTTTTGTTTTTGCTGGTTCCCACTGTAGAAATAGGCTAAAGATTGCTTTGACATTCAGTTAAAAAAAACATCGTCCCAAATGTTTTTTTCTATCAAGAACATGTTGGCCACAGAGACACATCATATAAAGGGATATTAAAATTTTAAAAGGAAATTTTAAAGTAAAATAATAAAAAATATTCAGCAAGACCTTGTTTAACAAAGTGAATCATGAGGCAAATTAAGTTGCTAGATTAAGGAATATGAAATAAATTTTAATTTACAGCATGAAATTCTAAAAGGTTTTACAACAGAGAGCATCTTAGCCCTAACAAATAACACTGATTCATGCTGGCTCAGGAAAATAAGGAGAACAAATCCCCTGAGTATTTCAAAGTTAGAGTTTTCAAGCAGGAATAGATTAAGTGTGATGTTAGAAATCAGAGTGCAAATGCACATGTGTTACCACTAATGCTCCCTGGGTTTTATTCAGCCATCAGCAGCCCTTTGCTCCCTTCTGCTGTGGGGATATTGAAATGCCAGATGCAGTGGAAAAGGAATAAATGGTAAAGTCACTACTCAAGTTCACAGCAGCTCTGCCTTGATTTTATTTGTTTGGTCACTGTGGGATTTCAAGACAGAACAGATGGATTGGAGAAACAGCTATGGTGTAAATGATTCTTTCAAAAACTTGGGCTATTCAGTTTTTGTAACTGCTTTTCACGGGCCTTACCTCATGCCATTTAACCTCAGTCAAAAGAAATGTTTCCAAAAATACCAGTGAGTGATTCCACAATGATAGCTGAGTATTTCAGTGTTTGCTAAAACACCACCACAGTACGTGGGAGGCACTGTAACTTTCTCCATGGAACAGCAAAAGTTAAAGTGCAATGAAATTTGCCTTGTATTAATTATAGAAAGCTCTGATTTTGGTCACTGTGTGTACACAAATCAAATACCCCAAATCCTCAGTTCAGTTCTGTTCCAGTGCTGGATACATCAGTACCAATGCATTTTTTAGCCATAACATTCATAGTTCCTAGATTTTATCATTTCCCACCACTTGCTGTAAAAAAAATATTGATGGGTTTTAACATCCTTATCTGATGATTATTTGGGAAGAGGATCTGCTGAGAAATAGAAGCTCCAGTCCCTTTATTTACATGCAATTCCTTAATGGACTTGTGTTCACGCTCATTACCAGAGCAGAAAACTCTGAGTTTACACGAGAGGGCTTCTCCCTGCTGAAGTACAAACCCTGTGAAAAGACAAAGGGAAGCTGCCAGCACTGCAGTAGGAATTCTCCAAAAGGCAAATCCTCTTTCTGTGTTTGCACCTTAAATAATATTAAAATATCTAAGAAGATGATGAGGCCATTCTAGCACGACAGCAGCTTCCCATCTGAGTCGAAACTGCAAATGGAAAATAATCCCTAAATTGTTTGTAGTAGTTTTGAGCTTGCTTTTGTCTCAGAAATCCCAACATATTGTTAGCTTGTCCTGTGTTTCACCTCTAATGATAAGGCTCTCTCTACAGAAAGTACTTTGTCTCTACAAAATTCCAGAAGTAGCTCTCAAAAAGCATCTTTCCTCCTTTAGAGGCATTTTGGAAATTTCACTTGGTTTGATCAAGAGAGAAGACAGTGGTGAGACTACTGGTAAATATCTGTTATCTTTCTCAGTTGACTGTAGAAAGATTGAGCATCTGTGTGGTTAAATGTAGAAATCCCAACCACAAACACAATAGGGTTGCTTTTGTCTTTTTATTGCTTTATACTTCTGCTAAATGCAGCACAAATTTCCTGTTTGCATTAATCTGCAAATGGCATTAGAAACATCCCTGTCAAATGTGGAGCTAAAACCAGCATTGACTGATCGGGTGAGAAAGAGAGCAAAGGGAATATTCCATTTATTGCATCCAAAATGTGAGAGAAACTTACACAGAGGACACTCCAGAATCATCATGGAGGTAATACTGGATTTAGGGATAGATTTGGCCAGGTATTCTGCAAAGAAAAGCAGCAAGTGGATTTTCTAAAATACACT
This sequence comes from Vidua macroura, assembly GCF_024509145.1. Taxonomy (NCBI): domain Eukaryota; kingdom Metazoa; phylum Chordata; class Aves; order Passeriformes; family Viduidae; genus Vidua; species Vidua macroura. The sequence goes on along the minus strand of NC_071584.1, from coordinate 18,604,939 downwards.
CACCATGTCAGTTGTTACTTTAGTCAATATGAGGCATTTTTGTATATTTTTGTTTATTTAGCACTAATAGTAACAGCTGAAAGGTTGCATCAGTCCATGGAAATGTTGGTCTTTGTGTGTGAAGTGAAATCCTGGGAGCTCCACAGAGACCAGAGCTCAGGACAGCAGCCCTGTGATTTCCTGTTTGTCCAGGTAGCGTGTGACAGTGGCAAGGGACAGAAACCTCCAAATGCCTGGCTGGAAACGCCACTTGCCCCACCAGCATTTGCTATGTATTTCTAATAAAAATTATACTTTAAAAGGCTCAGTTTAGTAATCTGTCTGTGTGGCTGAAGGAAATATGATTAACAGTGTAAGTAAGCAAATCCAAGCTAATTCCCTTTTAGCTGGCATTAGTAAATATGTGATAATTGAGCAATGGGAACTCCAGTGACCCGTGTACAAATCCAGAGCCTCTGATGTGTTGTGCAGGCTGTGCTCACTTTGGACTGCTGTCTCCTCACTGCACATATTGCTTCTCCTTAAATTGTGGTTTTAGGATATGACTGTTTCAGAGGAAATTAAAATAAACTCTGTCATGCAAGAAAATAATGGTAATTAAAGACAGCTCTGGAATAATAATTTGTAGAAGTGTCAGAAGAAAATAAAATCTAACCAGTAGTTAGATGATCAAACTAAATTTAGTTACATTTGAATGCAGTTTGATCAGCTTATGGAAAGTTTAAGCAATATGATGGATTTTCTAACAGTCCTGGCCTGTTCCCCCTCCAGGAAATCCTTTTCACTAGTAGTATTTTTGTCCTGTAATCCACTGGTCAGCTCTAAAGCAATGTTACTGAGGGGAAAATTGCTATGCAGTACTGTGGACTTGAGCTGTGCTGAATATATTCAGGAATAAGACATGATTAGAAATAAAATAGAGATGCTTCAAGAAGCCTTCAGATGAGAAGGGAGAAAGATGTTTTCATTAGCAAGACAGAGCACGAAAAACCTGCAGTGTGACACAGGGATGAAAGCGGTAACTTGTGAAATGGTAAGCACAGCCCATCACTGATCTTTCTGAACCCTGTTCTCCAGAACTCAGCTTGGCAAAATAGGCCTGAGCTCAGAATTAAAGCTAAACCTCCCCTGCCCCTTGTGCTTGGCACGCTGAGGCTGAAGCACGGGGTGATTTGAAATGCAGTGATGAAATCATCACCCACATCATGGAGTGGGTGGGAAGATTGCAAAGCATTTACAATCTAATTTCTTTGTCTGGAAGTGAAGATGGATAGTGATGTTAACAGAGGGATTTTGTGAGCAGCAGTGGATCTTTTTATTGACTTGTGTGAAATAAAGATCACTCTGACATCCTGGCCCTTCTCTAACCCTAGGATGTGGTGATTAACAGAAACTCCCACTGATGGGTGAACTTGCTGTGTGCAGGAGTTCTCTTGTCAGGCACCACAAGGCTGCAGTCTGAGCTGATTGAAGTTTTTGGTTTTTTCCCACGTGTGTTTTGCTTGCTGTAAATGTGCTTTTGATTGTCTCCTTATTCTCTGATATCCACTATGCCCATCTTTTCTGAATGCTCCAAATCTCATCTGTGATTTGTACCAACGGCCTTAAACAAGATCTGAGTGTTCTGCAATGTGTGGGAAGTAACTCTCCTTCTGGAACTCATAATCAAATAATTGGGAAAAAACTGTTCTGCTTATTTTTGCTCTATAACAAATCCACATTAGACATCAGGTCTCACTCTGCAGATGAAAACAATGCACTCATAATTCAGCTAAGAAAAATAAAGTATGTTGGATTTCACTATTCATCTCAAGAGTAACTTAAACTTGCTGTTTGCAGTAAAGCTTGGTTTTTTAATGGCTTTTGTTTTGGTTGGAAGCCCACAGTACCCTGTGGTACTTCTGAGATTGCTTTCTAGAACAAGGCAAAATACAGTTATGTTGGTAATTAATTTAAAGTGGTTTTTTGCATGCTTTGTATTTAGAACTTTTTTTTTTTTTTTTAAAACGTGTCTTTAGATTATGGAAAAATATTCTTTGCATGGACAAAATCTCATTTGACAGAATGGAAATCTGGTCAAAACCCATTTTTCTCATAATACCTGCCAAGTTCTTGTACCTTATTAGTTTAAAATATGGCAGTGTGCTGGGCCTGGAGAACATGGATGTCATTTTACTGCGTGGATGGCACCAGCTATAAACTGGAATTCACTTCCATACTAAATACCAGGATTATAAGCAGTATTCTAAACACATGCACACAAACACCAAGAATATAAAGGAGAGGAGAAAAAGATCATTAAGGTTACTCTACAAGGCATCCAGGGCTTTAAAAAATTCTTCCATATTAGATCTATTACAATTAAGATGAACTTCAAAGAAGTTTTAAATAATTTGGCCATGGGTCATTAAGTTACCAATGTCACTGTGTTCTTGCTACCTCATTTACCTTAATTAGAGTGCACTTTTATAAACGATGGTAACACTGTGTAACAAGCTGGATTTGATAGCCCCTGCCAAATGCTGGCTTTAAGATGGTTTTATTTTGCTGGCTGTATCCTTGCAGAATAATAATCTTTATCAAGTTGTTCTTATGGCAAGCTCATCATTGCTTTGGGATTTCATTTATGAGAGATATGTACTACATAAATGTTTATATAAGAAGGAAATGAATGGATTGGGGTACCTGAAGGGTGTAGATTGGAGATGAAAATGAAGCTGGTGGTGTTGTGGATGTTTGAGTCTTTTCCCTTGGGAGAAATTCCCCATTCTTCCTAAAGGAAATTTTTGTCAGAAGAAATCTGTTATGAGTAGAGCCACTTAAAATTAAATGGCTGTTATTCTCACCTTCCTCATGATTGGAGTGGATATATGTGTATGAGCTTTCAGGCTGGCTAGACAAGGTGCCTCTTTTTAATTCATGTCTCTGCCAAACACTGGGATGATGAAAAAGGCATTTTGAAGGATCACAGTTATTCTTTTCACTTGTGGATGTTATGTTTGTCAAAGATAGAGCACAGGTCAATGCTGTAACTGCTACAACTTTCACACAAAAACTACTTGTTTTTCCTAAAACCATTCTTTTGTTTCACTGGGGACCTTTTCCTGACAGCTGCAGTTCAGATTGCAGAAAGCTCTCCCTGAAAGGTGATCTAAATTAAAGAGTTCAATTCACAGATGCCAGTTATATGTAAAAGAAACATAAATTATCAATTCTTTGATTTCTTATGTTTTCATCTTTTTGCACTGTCAGATAATTTCTGTACTTGGCCTTTTTAATATTCCACTGTTCCACTTTACGTGGGGGCACTTGAGTTGCAGAGTTTACTTGGGTGCTGAAGTTTTATCATGAAGGATTGAGGCTGCCCTTAAAATGAAACTGTTGCTCACTGTGACTTGGAAAAATCACTTAGTAATAGTTTACATTATGTTGCATGAAATTCACGAGAAAAGGTTGCAAACCAAAATAAAAAAGGCGAAAACAACAGCTGCATCTCTCTGCCTTGATGAAGTGGCAGATGGTAATTGTGGCAACGCTGCTTTGTACATTCAAAGCAAACAAACACTTCTGTACATATGGGGAGCAAATTTATGCTCTTACCTGTGACAGAATGAGGAAAGGAATATCTGTGTTTTGGGCACTGCTCTCTCTTTGTCTGGCACTACCCCTCAGTGCATGGCAGGAGGGGTCACAGGTTCTGGTGGGGTGTGAGTGCTGATCCTTGGCTCCCTCCCATTTCTGCTGAAATAGTCATGCATGCCATCAATAAATCTGTCTAATAGCTGTGCTACTCTGCTGAAGAAGGAAAAAAAACCAAAACAGAGAGGCAAATTGTTCTTTGTATTGAGTTCTCAGGGCCATCAACTCCCTTTTGCTTCTGCATCACTCTGTAGCTCACTTAAGATTTGTATACACCTGGAGAAAAACATGTTTGTTAAAACTGACACCTGAAACTGAAATGAAGCTTTTTAGAATGCTGTTATGTTGGAAACCACATAAGGACATATTAAAGATATGAGATAGGCAAAGTCAGAGAAGAAGGGATGAAAGAGTTTATTTTCTCAATTCATGAACCTCTTTTTGGTTGACTTCTACCTTTAACTACCCTTGATTAGAGGCAGAAAAACAGCACAGCAAACAGCACTGTACATGCATGCAGTTATTGAACAGTTTCTATTGAACTTTACCTTTTACTTGGTGTTTTTCTAATCTTTCTTAATGCTGTAGATTTAGGTTTCATTTTTGTGCTTCTCTGATGGATGAATGATGACAAGGTAGACCTGGAAGCACAATCATTTGAACTCTGTGCTCTAATGAACAGGTAGGTTTAATGTAATGTATTCAGAGATTTCAGCCCCTCTGTGCAGGTATGGAATATCACATTAGTTGTACATTTACTAGCATCCAGCACAGAAGATATAAAATTACACACCACTCAGTTTTTACAGAAATAAGATTAGATATCTACAAATCACCCTCTGGAGTAAATCAGATTACTAGCACTGTCTGGCCAGAAACCCATGAGAGAAGGCAGCTGAAATCCAGCATGTCAATGGTACATAATAATGCAAAGCCAGACAAAATATTGGATTCCATACTTGGCCTGTAGTATGGAGCCAGAACTTTAATCCAGATGTGTGTGTTTTAATCAGATGAATAATTAAAGGAACTAGGAAATGATGCCTTTCTGATGACCATTTCCAGTGTTTCCCATCCCTTTGCTCCTTGTGACTTCCTGAGTGTGAGTGTGCTTTGTCTGGGAGAAGTTTGGGACCGTGCATCAAACAGAGTGAGGAAAGGGAAGCAGAGTTCAATAACTTCAGGAAAGGTGCAGAATTCCCATGAAACATCAGTCTGAGCTTATGCTGTAATGGAGAGAGGAGGACTTTGCATCCTTATTGAGCTAATTGAGAGCAGCTGTTTACCAGTGAATAAAGACTCATATTCCTTCCATATCAGAAATGCCTTTACAAATTAAAGTCATGCTGCCTGTGGAATGAGTGTTTCCCTATTTACTATTCCTCGGGTCCACTTTGCCAGGGTTCAGAGTATTACTGGACCATTTAGGAGCTCTCTCAAAGCAGTTCTTTGCCTTGGCTATCCTCTAGTGTGTGCTTAAGCAAATCATCTCCAAGCAGAAACTGTAATATGCAACCCTAATGACATGAAAATCCATATCAACTCTTTAGGAAAAATCTCTTTCTAGGAGCTCAGATACTGCTGCTGTTCCTGTAAGCTAGATGCATGCTGTTCAGGAGTGGTCTAGACCATTTTCCATTAAAAAAAAAATAATGATCAGTGTACTTCTGCTTTAATTCTATTTAATTTTTTAGGTGATGTTTCTGTAGACCAGAAACTATATATTGTAGACTACGTATCTACAATTTTAGTAGATAGAATGACTTTGAAGACTACTGGCAAATAAAGTAGGATCAGTTTCTGTCTGTGATTGTCAGGAAATATCACAAATCCAGGAAGTTGTCCCATTTTTAGATAAGTAAAAGCATAATTCAGACAACTACTGGATTCAGACCTGGAGTCCTTCAGGTTGAAGAAGCACTGGTTTTAGTTTTTAAGTTACCCTGGCTAAAGCAATCACCAGAAGAAAGAATGGGGAGTTTGCAGAAGCCTATGTTAAAATATCAGGAGAAAGAGGAATCAGTGTTTGTGCTGACATGGACCTTCAATACTGTGCAGTGACCTTAGACTTTAGAAGCTCCTTTAATTTCTCCACAGGGAGCATTTTACTGGTTCCTGCATGCTTTTAATTGCAAACTAATTCATCATTTGCAACAGGCCTTGAAATCATTTCATCACACTCTGGCAAGGAATGGTTTCTACTTTAAATGAGATCTATGGTCGGCCAAACTGCTGATTTAACAACTGGTGCCAGGAATCTGAGGGGGTTTAAAGTGATGGCTGAGGGGCTCTTGTGTATGAAATGTTCCCACCCTGTCACTGAACGTCCCTCAGAAAGTCCCTGTGAAGAGGGACAGTGTAACTGTGGCTGCTTTAAAAATAAAAACAAACAAACCCTTCTGCCTGCATACCCAGTGCTGTGTAAGACAGGGGAAAACATTTCCATAACCACCTTCTGGTTTGTTGATAAAATGACACAATTCTTGTCTGGTGGCTGAGATGTGGTGACAAAAGCCCTGTTCTGCTGTGACACAGGTTCCTTAGCAGTGTGGCAGCTGTGTTGTGGAAGAGGGGACTCCTCGTGGTTCAGCAGTGGAGTGGTTGTGTTGCTCATCAGGACGTGTTCCCTCTTCTTCTGTTGGATTTGAGTGTCAAACCTCAGACTAGAGCTGCTTAGAAAATTGAAATTCCTTAAACTGAAGCATATTTTACCCAAATTTTCCCACCACATTCTTCTTGAATGACCGTTCTGATGAAATTTTTCTTTTATAAGGAAGTCTTGGAAAAGATGTTTCTTCTTATCTGATGTTCAGGTGCTTTTTCATCCTTTTGCACAAATAGGGTAAAGCTTTGCCTGAGACACTGATGTTAAGGATTTATTCTGAGAAGAAGGGGTTGAGGTCACAACATTTTTAGACTTTGAGTAAGTGGCTTCCAAACAAGAAAGCATTGCTCAATCAATAAGCTAGTTCTGTATGCAAAGAATAAAATCCTAGCTAGCTTGTCTGTTTCCATCAAGTATGGAAAACACTGAGGAAAAGGGTACCTGATTAAAGTGTTTCCCCTTGCAGAGGTCTGAGTTGCTCGTGTAAATTTACTTTCATCAGGTCCAATGACAAACCAATAATTCATAATAAACATATTTGAAATGGAAATGGAATATATTTCATTGAAAGGGCTGTGGGAGCCCAGGTCATCAATCACTTCTCCCGCAATTCTAATTTGAAGCTGTCTGCCTAACAAGAAACATTATAGTGCAGCTGCATATTAAGCAGTGCTCAGGGAGGGGAGGAGGAATGTGCATTTCTGAAGTCCACTGAAGGTTTGATTTCCATTTCTTGGTCATTAGGAGTGGCTTATAGCAGCCAGCACCAACTCCATGCCTTGCAAATTAAAGAATCACTCCCTAACAGCAATGCTAATGTCTCTCCTTCAGGTGGAATTTCGGAATGGATTTTGGGGGACATCAGTTTCTTACGTGACGTCACAGCAGAGTTGCTGTGACTTTTTAAATAATTGCTGCACAAGAGATAGATCACAGTTGGACTGTCTGGCTTATGAATTACTGTGTTGTGAAACTAATTCTGTCTAGCATTTGGTCCCAGCATGGGAAGCAAGAGTGACACAAGTGATCCATGCAGGGGCTGTGTCTTTTTTTACGTTTTAAGAATAACTCCACTATTACGAGATCATTAACTTTCAAGTCAAGGTTACGAGAGTCTTTTCACAGCCTCTGCTTTGCAACATGTAAAATAGCTTTTCCTTCTTTTTGTGCTGCATTTCTAGGAATATTTAGATTGGTTTAGTTCTTTATTTTATCCACCTTTCCACCTTCCCCCCCCCCTTTTTTTTTTTTTTTTTTTTTTAGTGGTCTAATTCTGTATTTCAGGTAAAAATATGTTTTCCTCTTGAGGAGGAAGAACGTTCATTAAATCTAACTTTTATCTTGAGAGAAATTACCTTCCTATTTTTGTCTTCATAATCAAGAGATTATTTGAAGTACTTACTCTGAAGGGATTAAATCAGTCTCTCAATAATATTATGAAGTCTTCTCCTTAGCCTCCTCCTTGCATATTTTTCTCCAAGCACAATTGGGATCTTTTGAAGCAAGCCCTTCACTTTTCTTTTTTCCCCAAACATGGGGAGCCTTGTGCTGTCACACTTTAGCACCACAGAAGGGAAGACAGCTGGAGACAGTATGTGCTTTACAATGGAAATGTGCTTTTTTTTTTTTTTTTTCCTCCTCTGATTGGGTTTTCTGTATTCATCCTTTTCCTGTCCCTTGTCTGATTTTAATAATGAGATTTAATAGGGATGCAAAATTTGTGGTAACAAAGATGGGCATTAATCATGTGTTTTCCATCTTCTAATAGCCTCAAATTAGGTCTGGGTAGCTATCTAGACCTAATTAATTATCTCATGGCTATCTAGTCTGTGATTCTGTTGGTGCACTTTGACTTCTGCACAATGATAGGGTGTCATTAGACCAGCTTTAATCCCAGCTCTGCTCATGACATTCCGGATCCAGGGCCCATAAGGCTCACTCTCCCAACTCTAATGTTACTGAAAAAAACCTTGTAGCCAATATTTAACACTCCTGAGGTGAATATCAACCGTTCCTCAGGAGAAATGTCAATGTGATATGCACGTGTGTGCATCAAACATTGAATGTGTACAGTTTTACTTCTGCTTTTTACCTTTTTGGAGTGTAAACCTCCTGCCACGACAAGGCATGGTGCTGCCCAGCTGCTTTTGGGTATTTGCTCTCTTTATTTATGATTCATTTTACATAGATTTTAGGGAAAGATTTTTTTTTCCTTTCCTCCTAACTCAATCATCACTGCAATTCATTTACCATTCTAATAAAGCTGACCATAAAATCCTATCCACGAAGCAGTCAACATTTGATACAGCTAACATTTCTTAAAGATAAAATACCACCTTCCACAGTAAGATCTGAAGGGTTTGTATGGAACTTTATAGCTTTATAAATAATGTTTTCTTCCTTTGTTTTCATCACTGCTAACTTCTTTCATTTGCTTTATGTACTCATGTCATAAATGCAAAGTTAAACAAAGAAAACCAAAGTGGAAAATATCAAAAAGGCCCATGTCTAGTTCAAAGCCTAATTAAAAATTATAGAAAAATCTACAAGGGAAAGGGGAATAACTTTTAACCATGTTTTGGAGGCTTAGTACTGTGAGTCCTGCTTCACTTATCAGTTCTTTTTGGTGTTGATCAAGCCTTAAGTTTTGCCCAGTGAAAAAATCCATGCAAGTCCTTGCAATCCTTCCAAAACAAAAGCATGACACTAAGCCCTTCTTTATCAGTGCCTGGAGGGTCCTTTCTCTCAAGCAGTGGAGGATTTTTTTTCCTGCTTCTTCAAGAGTATTCTTCATGTACTTTGCCTGGCATTTCATCTTTGACAATGAGATGACAGCATGCATAACAACAATCTGAAAATTCCCTCTTATCCAATTCACACTGAAGTCAGTGGGAACCCAAATCTAAGGATTTGAACTGTGGTTCTCTTAAGTCTTGGTGCTTTTGGATAATTGTATAATTCTATTTGAAAGACAACAGTAAACATTTCTGCAGCTGGCAGGAGGTTGTGGGGAGGTGAGGGTCAGACTCTTCTCTCAGGTGATAACAAGTGCTAAGTCAAGGGGAAATGGCCTAAGTTGCACCAGGAGGAATTCAGATTGGATCTGAGGAAAAAATTCTTCATGGAAAGGACTGTCAGTCCCTAGTACAGACAGCCCAGGGCAGTCACCATCCCTGAAGATGTTTAAAGGATTTGGGGATGTGGTTTGGTTCAGGAGTTGGCAGTGCTGGTTGGACTTGATGGTCTTAAAAGTCCTTTCCAACTCCCATGATTAATTCTGTGGTTCTGTAAGCGCCAGCTGGCAGTGGTGGCCAAAAGGAGCTTAGGAAGTTAATTTTCTGATATGAAAACTAGAAGTTAGGCAAGGACTGGTAACTGCTTTTTACCCTGATTCCTAATTTGAAAATCTGCCTGTATAGGAGGCAAAAATCAACATGCCACCTGCTTTCCAGGGAGAGGAAAGCACAGAAATCATGGTGCCACCTCCTTTCCAGGGAGAGGAAAGCACAGAAAACATGGTGCCACCTCCTTTCCAAGGAGAGGAAAGCACAGAAATCATGGTGCCATCCCCTTTCCAGGGAGAGGAAAGCACAGAAATCATGGTGCCATCTCCTTTCTGGGAAAGCACAGAAATCATGGTGCCACCTCCTTTCCAGGGAGAGGAAAGCACCGAAATCATGGTGCCACCTCCTTTCCAGGGAGAGGAAAGCACAGAAATCATGGTGCCATCTCCTTTCTAAGGAGAGGAAAGCACAGAAATCATGTTGCCATCTCCTTCCTGGGAAAGAAAAGCACAGAAATCATGGTGCCATCCCCTTTCTAAGGAGAGGAAAGCACAGAAATCATGGTGCCATCTCCTTTCCAAGGAGAGGAAAGCACAGAAATCATGGTGCCATCCCCTTTCTAAGGAGAGGAAAGCACAGAAATCATGGTGCCATCCCCTTTCTAAGGAGAGGAAAGCACAGAAATCATGGTGCCATCTCCTTTCCGGGGAGCTCCCAAGGTCAGAGCTCCCTTCCACCAAGCACTTATGATCTCTGTGGAAGAAAGGGCTTCACCATTATACAGAGCATAACATTGGAAGCAGAGGTTTTAAAGAGATCTGAGGAGGCAAAGAGCTAAGCCTGGCAGGTTAGGCAGTATAAATAACTGGAAGTGGCTGTGGCAGAGGTGGTTCCTCCCTGCCTGTCCCCGCTGAGGGATGCACGGCTCCCGTGGCTCTTCCCAGCAATGACATCTCTGCACAGCTGGGTGAGGTGTCAGGCCGTGAGCAACAGCTGGGGGGTGCCCATAAATCCAAGGCTGACTCATGAGCTGATTGCAGTTATCCTGACCATAACTCTCCAGCAGTTGTCTCAGCTGTAGTTAGAAATATTCCAGTGAACAATCTGCAACAGGGCTGTGTTTTTTTTCCATCAGTGGAGAGGCTCAGAGCTTCATTTGCAGGAAGGTGAGACTCAAATTTTCTCCATTTCTGGAAGTTCTGCTTAAAAATTATCAGTTACTCTACAGAATTTTCTGAACAGCACTTCAAGTTAGAATTAGTATTGCAGTGTCTACCTGCACTGCAATTTAGCCCTGAGCCAAAATACAATTCAGTGATTTAGTGCATTAGATCCTGGAAAAAGAAATTCAATTTCAGCTTTCTAAAATGAATTTTCCCCTTGTGAATAGTTCTTCCTATGTGGTTAGTAAACATATTTGGTGGAAGTGTTAACTTCCTCTTGTTGATTTTGTATTTTTAAATCTATTTACTAATTTAATATGTGACTGTTTGTGGGTCTGGGGGAAGCAGATGAAACTATTTTGCCAGAACATGCAGGTCTGTGAAAACTATTTTACTGATGTTTTTAGGAAAGGGAGAAGAAGATACTGTGGTTTTTTTTTTTTTTTTCTTTTAAGTTAACTTCAGAAATCACCTTTTCTGTATAATTTTTTAAGGACGATTATGCAAGAAGAATAAAAAAAATAAGAAAAAAAATATTAACTGTTATGAAAAGTATTTATTTGTTTATATTCCCCCCCTGTCCTCGTGGGTTCAGTGTAAAGACCAGTTTTGAAACTTTAGAATTATCTGTACTCTTCATTTGTGTGTGAGTTTTTTTTTGTGTAGTCTTAGTGCCTCTACATTTGTTTCTGGTATCATTTACAGATAGATGACAATTAATATACATTACGTTTGACTAGTTTTATAAGCCATTGCTTCAGTTTTTGAGGTTTTATTGGCAGTGGTTTTAGCAGAATTAGAGCAATGGTCAATACATCCATTTGGTATTAGTGTTGCCTCAATTTTTGTTTGTTTTTTTGGTTTGGTGATGGTTTTTTTTCCCAGTGGTTTAAGCATAATTTGAGCAATGGTCAAGGCATCCATTTGGACTTTATGGGCATTGCAGAAGAGAGTGGCAGCATTTCAGCCCAATATTTGGTTACATGAGAAATCCCAATGACTTTGGGAATGTTTCCCATGCTGGGGCACCATCTCTTTGTGGGACTCCTGCTCTGATTTTGGTCCCACTGTTGGATGCCATCCTGCCAGGGGTGGTTGTTACCTGGTTGCTGCTTATGCCTCACAATGGTGTTTCTAGAGTAGAAATATAAAATTGTATGAAGCTAATGAGCTGTAAAGAAACGTAATGTTCACTGTCTGCTGCTTGCTTTCTGGAAGACCCTGTCCACTACCAATTAAAGAAGAGCAGGAAAGGCTGTAAGGCCCAGAGATATCTATAGAATTGGATTGCAATGTATTGGTGGAAAGCTATTACCTATATTTTAATGTATGCTTGCATGCTTGTGTTTCTTTTTCATTAATAGCAACCCAGCTGCATTATTGAATTAAGGGACCTTCTTTAGCAGAGTCCTAACATCAAATGTAGAGGAGTCTCTGAAACTGGTGGCTTGGGAGCTGCACCTTTGTTAGCAGCAGATAAAGCCCATTTACAATAATTTACATTATGGTAAAACCCATACCAAGGAGCGATCACTGCTTGGTTCTGCAGTCACAGACAGCAAAGCTGTACCGCAGGAACGAATCACTGCCCAGCTCCCAGGGCTTTAGGGCATTTTGCTCTTCACAGGGGACTTTTGCAGTATCCAGAAAATGAAAAATAGCATTCTGAGGAGATGTGATGTGCTGTAGTGGCAAAGAGCTTTCACCCAGGGTTTTCCAAGTGCACAAGTTTCCTCCCTGCCTTCCTGCGATTAGGGAAAGCTTTGCTGTCAAGATAGGGGGGCAGGTGTTCCTTTAAGAGACTCACACTGCCTACATTTATTCACCAAGATTTAATATAAATGAGCTAGAAGTCACTTAGCATTATTAGTGAGCTTTGATCACCGGGAAATTTATTTAATTGGTTGTTGCTGCTCCTGACAGAACATCCAGTTATTGTTATCTGGTGTCCTCCTGCCATTCACTGGGCACTTGTTTGCTTGTAGTTCAGGGGGGAAAAAAGCATGACTGTATTCCCAAATCCATGAAGAACATAAAAGTAATGGCACTTCTGCATCCAGGCAAGTGAATTAGGTGTGAGAAGTTGGTTTTTGTCTGGGTTTAAACATCAGCCAGTGTTGAGAATGTCTGAGGAGCTACAGTCTTCCCTGTAATGCTGTTTTTTCTTCACTGAATGAAGACATTACAAAATTTTGAAGTGTTAAGTGTAGCAATGATTTAGATGTGATAAATAAACATTTTTCCTTCTCCTCAAAAAACTCCCAGGAAACAAAAAAAAAAAAAAAACAAACACAAAAAACTAAAAAAACAAAAAAAAAACCCACAATCAAAAGCTCTTTAAAAATTGAAGCATGGCGAGGACAAAAAGAATAGGGAGTGAAATTGTAATAATTTACTCACCCAATTCAAAAATCTGAAGTTTCTCTCAAAAATTATGTATGTATTTATTTGCCTTCTCCAATCTTAAATGTATTTTTTGTAGGTGTTTTTAAATATCCATAAAAGAGCAAGAAAAAACGTACTTACAGAATTTTGGGCTGGCAGCCACTGACTGATTTCCTCATTGGAGATGCCAGGATAGGTACAATGGGCTTTAGATATTCAGCTAAATTGTTTGACTCTGCCTTGAGCCAACCTTAGTTATCTTTGAGGCCTCACTTTTACAGGAATTCTGCCTTTGGGAGAAGTCCCACACACCATCACTTCATTCCTCTTTGTAGTCTGAGGTACAAAGAGATGTCTAAAATACTGGGGTTGTTTCCAGCACTTAATGCTAGCTAAGGACAAGTTATAGCTGGGTTTAGGAGCCTAAGTAGCAGGCAGATAGCTCAAAAGTCATTTCCAATCCAAACATAATCTAATCAGTAGCTTAATTGTGGAAAATGCTGAAGACTTCAGTGGGCGCCTCTCATAAAAATTAGCAGAGAATCAGACTGAATTGCAAAGGAGAAAATTAAATTCTGTGTTTTGGTATGCAGTGAGGGCTCCAAGGCTGCAGATGAACAGGCTCTTTTGGGTGGGCTAATGCTGTGCCAAAAGGACTACACAGAGTGTAAGGAATGAGCAAAGAAGTGCCATATGAGTTTCAGTGCAGATAAATTTAATGTAATGAATCTGGAGGGAAAAAAAAATATCTAAACCTGATAAGATGCTGACAGATTTCAGAAAGCAGAACTTAAGAGTCACTGCTAACGGTTTGTGAAATCGCTGGCTCAGTGAATACCTGTTCTCAAAAAAAAAAGCCTTTGGCATTATCAGGAAAGTATTGAGAAAGAGATAAAGGCTATTTAAAACCTTAGCTCGTATCTCGAGTGTACTAAGGAGGAGACAGTAAAGTTAGGTTACAGAAGATCTCAGATAAAATAATTGAGAGGATGGAGGAAGTTTCTTTGTAGGTAAACCCTAAAAAGGCTGAATTTCTACACTTTGGAGAATAGAAGGTTGCAGTGGGGAAAATTGAGGATTATGGAATCATAAAGGCAGCAAGTAAAGAAAATGGGAGGTTTACTCAACAAATCAAAGTAATTGAGCAAGAGGCACTAATTAAATCTGGCAAGACATCAGTTTAAATCACAGAATGGTTTGGGGTGGAAGGGACCTTGAGGCTCATCTTGTTCCAACTCCCATGCCATGGGCAGGACCACGTCCCCTAGGCTGGGATGCTCAGAGCTCCTTCCAGCCTTGGACACTTCCAGGGTGGGGCAGCCACAGCCTCTCTGGGGACATCCTCTACAGGACTTCTGCATGGACATCTTCAGAGATCTGTGGACATAGGAGATAGATGGGTTCAGCTGGTTCAGAAAGGGACAGAAGGAACCCCTGGACAGGCAATTCATGAACAGATCCAACAGGGATGTGGGCAAACCCAGTGCAGGGATCGTGGTGCTGGGGGAGTGACCTGCACCTGGCTGGGCTGCTCTGTCCTCCCCCAAAGGGCTTCTCCTCCTGCCCCTCTTGCTCAGGAAAGCTCTGGGTGTTTCCTGCAGTCCAGGTCAGACATTCTGGGCAGATTTCAGAGCTGCTGGGTGTCTGTTTCTGTCACCAGCTTGTTCTGCCAGCACTACAGAGGCTGGGGAATGAATGCCATGTGTTCAGCCATGGATGTTGTAACTGCTCCCTGCAACAAATGGCTACGTACCAGGAAGAACAGAAATACCAATTTAATTTCACGTAATGTAGTTATAGGAGGCTATTGGTTTTATCTTCAATATTAAGTTCTGGTTTTCTGTGCAGCAGTCTAGGACCAGGATCAGATAACAGAAATGTCAAAGGCACTAAATTAAGCAGTTATTCCTATGATTATTATTTATGGACTTGTAGGATTTTCTTCACCTTAGCCACTTGTTTCCACATTTTTACTCTCAAAGATTGTTTTAGGGTTTTCAAATTTGATGTGTTATATCTTTATTTGCTTTTATATCCATGTGTGTCTGAATGTAGCATTCAAACACTGTATTACTAAACGATGTCAGCTCATTTACATCTGGTGGGTTGCAGGAAAAGCAGACTTACATTTGAAGTATTTAAAAGTATTCAAAGAGATGGAAAGGAAATGCTGTGTTTAGTGTAGCTATTCCAGCTGGTTTCAGATACTGTTCCTTATCAGTTATTGCTGTTTTTCTCTTCTGCCCTCTTTTTCCCTCCAATTTTTCATTTCTAGCTGTAGTTATTTATGTTGGCTTATCCTGAGGCCCATCTTCTTGCTTTCCCTTTTGATCAAGTGTGTTGCTGTTAAGTTCAAGCACTTGCACAGGTACCCACTGCAGAGATGGACGCTCTTGGCATCAGGAGCAGGGGTGAGGTACAGAACAGACAAAAACTTTGATGTTAAGTTAAAAATTCTAGTAATCTCTTTGGATACCTCATGTATCCACCATTCCAGCAAATTAAAGAACACAAAAAAAGTCAATAATGCAAAGAAATTGAACTTCTCAAGGTTGTCTGGGGAGGATCTTATTGGATACTCCTCAAAATCCTAAGAAATCTCTTTATACCATGGAAATGGATATATATATATATATATATATATATATATATAATGGCAGTAGCTGCATCCTCTGGCTTTTTGAGATTCTGAAGTGAATGTGAAATTTCACATGTGCACATTTATGCATCTTGGCAGTTTAATAAAGAGTGGTTTGATCACCAGGACTATGTGGTGTTCGGGTGGAATATTTATTCACAAATTGCAGTTGAAAGTTTTTATCTCTCAGTGTATTTTCCTCAAAGTCCTTGCAGTGTGTATGTACACTAAATTCTTACCACACCTTTATTATCTCTGGAGCTCCACTGCTGTGGTTTAGTTAAAATCCTGCTTTGTTCAGTAGTCAAAGCTTCACAGTAAAGTGGCCATCAATACTATTTTTAAGTAGCCATTTGAAATTATTATTTATTACCAGTACTAAATCATCCACCTGCTAACAGTCTGCATTCTGAGGGATTACAGTGGCTCCTTCTTGGGGATGAGAGTTGTTTTCTGTGATCAATGTGATTGCTGCTAATGGATTGTGATTTAAGTGATTACCGGGCATGAAGAACAGTTTTGTAATTTGTTCTCCCTGGTGAATAATCTTTGGTTTCCTGGATACATTTTTTTTTCTGTTTATCAGTTGGCTAACTTTGGGTAAATGAAAGAGAGGAGTGCATAAAACTACATCAAAGTACAGCTCGGGCTGCACTAGGCAGGCTCGCTTTCCACTCTGCACAGGGAAGTATATTTTGCTTTTGGAGCTCTGCTCTGTAGTGCAGGGCTCCTTTGAAATATTGCATTTGACACAAATGGTGGGAAACTTCTGAATTTATTAAAGAAACCCAGTACACGGAGGAGCTGGAATAGTGAGACTTGTGGGCTATTTATGGCAGAGTTCCTCATCTGGCCCAGTGTGATTGTTGTCTTCATAGACACAGGATGGGGAAAAGGCATTGTTACCTTTACCCAGCTGTAGTTATTATCTACTAACTGCACTTGGAAAAGAGTGAGCAGTACAAAATGCAGGGTACAAAGGAGGATAGCAAACTGCTGGAATAGTTCTGCAGCCTCGGACTGCCAGAGCTGTGATGAGCTATTCAGGTGATCTGAAATGAGCCCTGACAAAAGCTCTACAGCACGCTCTGCTCTGCATTCGGCCCGTGTTTAAAACCTCCCCTGTTTTATAAAAGAAATACTACTTGTTTCCATGGAGTGTTTTTTTCCTGACTATTCTTTTGCTAACTACACACCAGGCAGCTCTCTTTCGTGGCTGTGTCACACAGAAAAAAATAATGTTCTCGTGTGTTTTTAAAATCCTCTGTTTTACAATTTCAGGTGTGAGAAGTGGGATTAATTTCTTGTTGAAATTACGTTCTTGTTTACAGTTCTTGGAAGGTAAATAATTTAATGTATTAAATATGATCTTTGGTCATGATAAACAGCTCTGGCATGAGAAGCAGCAGATCAGAGCTAGCTGGTTCTCCCTTCACATGCAAGGAAACCATCAGATAATTGTAAGTTATGAAATGTTGAATCTGAAACTGAGACAGTGAGTTCTACATATACATATGTGCCTCTTGGCATTTTTCTGATCATAACACTGGTCATGTCAGCTGCACTGTGTTAGAGGATTAAAAAACCTTTGTGATGTTCTTAGAGCAAATACAAACTTGTATGAAATTTATCCCAGCATATGGAAAACCAGCCCGATTTTTAATGCCTCTGGAATACACTGTATCAAACCGAGATCCTAAATCACTACACAAATCTCAACAGAATTTTCATCTCCAAGGGAGATGAGAGAAAATCTTACAGGTGCAACAAAATTCTCTGTTTACAATTCAAGTTTCCTATAGGAACAGTTTATATGCTTTGAACCCTCAGTTCTAGGTAAAAGTGGAAAAAACAAAGAAACCCAACCCTCACCTCTTTTTCAAAATAGAAATTAAATTTTGAAATTCTGTTTTTTCCAACATTCTTATGTTCCCTTTCTATTTCTCTCACAGGCAAGGTTTTGTTCTTGTAAATGTCTTTAATAAAGTAGATTTAGGTAAATTTTTTCCTTGTCACATGTAATGTAGCCAGACTCATCCATTCCTTGATGTCATTAGTCCTGATAGATTCTCCTGGTTAGAGATCTTTTTAGGAGCTGGCACATGAACATAGGCAGTGCCCTCACTTCTTGCTTACCTTGTAATCAGGATTTTGTAATCAGCCACACATTATGCAAGGAAGTAAATGATTATAGCATCACCTTAAATATGATGCCAGAGTAAGTTCATTTCCTGGGCTGGAAAACTTTCTCTAGTGGATGAATACACCTTGATAGTGTAAAACTGAATTCAGAGATGCTCAAAAAAAAAAAAACCAAACTTAATGTGAAATTAGTGAAATTGCAGATTGGTGGGTTTATTTCTGCTGCATGGTTGCCTGAGGACATGGTGTCACCTATCCCTTGGCTCTGGGCTGGCCTTGATCAGGCACGGGATAATTCCAGAGGCTCCAGGGCTGTAAATGACTCAAGTGCTTTGGCAATGAGGGGTTGACAGGGGAGAGCAACATGGGGAGCAGGACAGAGCCAGCCTGAGAGGGGACCTGGGGACAGAGCCAGCCTGAGAGGGGACCTGGGGACAGAGCCAGCCTGAGAGGGGACCTGGGGACAGAGCCTGCCTGAGAGGGGGCCTGGGGACAGAACCTGCCTGAGGTGTAACAAAGCCAACAGGAAAAGCATCCAGCAGAGAAACAATCCTGTGTGTGGAACTGCAGAGCGATGGACACAATGAACACCCCGCTGTTAGCAGGTCATGAGGCTGCTCCAGCCCAGACCCAAGGCTTTGCCCTCACCTGTGCTGAGCTCCTTGAGCTTCCCAAGCAGCCTGCTTCTCCAGCCTGTCCAAATCCATCTGAATAAGCAGTGCCACTTGTAAAAGTGCCACTTTTTGCCACTTGTACCACCCAGCAGTAGTAGCCTGATGTGTTGTAGTGGGTGACTTCAATGTGTACACAGATTTTTGTACGACACCTGCTGATTTTCTGCAGGTAAATATTTTTTTTTTTAGAGCCAGCACGCAATGAAATTAAAAAATAACTTGATTGCACTCTTGTACGTGGTTTTGTTTCCACGGTTTAAGTTCACATCTTGAGTTACTCCAACCCAATGTTCATCTATAAACAAGCCCTAGGGAGTTCTGCTTCATTCCAGAAGGCTCCTTTGGTTCCCTGGCAGCTCCTGTGATACACCAGTGCATTATAACCAGGGGAAGGGGGATAAAGATGGCTTTAACAGTGGGAGAGCTGGACTTCCAGGGATGCCTCACGAGGAGCTATCAGAAAGAAGGATGTCAGACAGCTGGCTGCAGTCTGAATGTGTAGTGGTCATGGGAGGAGAAATTTGAAGGTAAAATGTCTCTGTGCAGCAGTTGTGTACTCAAGTGATTTTTAAAATGAGTCTTGTGGTTTTATTTCCACTTTAAGCAGAAAAAAGTGCTTGTCTTGCTGCCTTGCAGAGTGACTGGAAGGGCTTTTGGAAAGCCCAGCATGTCTGTTTTCATGTTCCTCTCAAATTCTAAGCTTAATGCTAATTCTATTTTGCAATATTATTCATTTACGACCAGAAAGCTGGTTTAGATTGAAAGCATTTTGGTAGTGATATGAAATCACTAAAATGAAGTCTCACTGTAGGGCAGAAGGAGAGAAGCACTATTTATTTTGTTTTCTGCAGTGCTCTCAGTGTTTCACAAAAAATACTCAATATACACACCCAACCTTAGTATATATGTCTTATTTGCTTTTTTCCTCATCCTTCTATTAGTTGTTGTTACCATATGCCAATATATGTGCACATTACTCTTTCTGTAATCTGTAATTTTCTAAAATCTGTGGGATTTTAGGAAAGTTCTTGGCAGGAAATCTTTTGCTAACCCACCCTAGGAAAGCATGAGGCAGTCAAGAATGAGCAGCACATTCGGAAATGGAAATCAAAATTGTTTCCCTTACCAAAGATATCAAGATGTTTGTTTGAGCCCTGACAACTCAAAATAAATTCTAAAGATTGTTCCCAATGAGGTCTATGTATTTAGATCTGTGTTTTCTAAATTTATACTGAATTTATCTTATCTTATAATGGCTTTCAGAAGTTTATATAAGAACAAAAGGATCTTAAACGCAGTGTTTAAGTTAGTGCAATAGAAATTCATTTTTGACTTGCTCTTCAAAGTTACATAGCAAATTTATCAATAAGTCCTTATTGCCAAAATAAATAAATCACAGTAAATACATAAATAAATACACATAATAGAAAGTGAAAAATACATTACAAACGTTCTACATGATGTTTCTTTGAATCAGTTAATGAATCAAAGAAAATACCTGCTGCAAAGTCATTGGAAAATGGAAAAAACATTAAACAATGTGGAAGAAGTGGAGAAAGTGTGATTAACATTATCAATATAGAAGCTTCAAACATGAGATAAAAACATCATTTTAACATACTCTTAAAGTTAGCAGTCAGAGGATTTTTGTGGAAGGCAGAATATATATTCTCTTCCAATAGAAACTTAAGTTGTTTAAAATAATTTCCACTGGCAATAATGTTATTCTGTGTATTGTTGTGAGACACCTGGAATGAAGGTGCTGAATCACCAAAATTACAAAATTTTCTCCAGATTGACAAAATTTCTGTTAAAATGTGTTTGAAAACATCTCTTTATTACATAAATGCTTAAATTAATGTTTGTCACAAGGGTGTGTAATAATAAATGGTATAAAGGAATAAGGAAAAGTTCATCCATTGGATAGCCAGAGAGGTCTTTAATGAAAAATGGTTGATAATGGTTGTTGTGTAAAGAAATTTATGGGGCATGAAGTCTTTAAAGGTGTTCATGGCATTGCAAAAGAAAAAAAAAAAAGAGTAATTAATCATTACATTACACAGAAGAATGAATCTGTGCTGAGTTTGATAGTTTTGAGATACTAAACACTCATGGTTTGTAGTACCTTGAGGACTTGTAACTAACTCTGCCTGCCTGCTTGTTTATTGGAGTGTTTGAATTTGAGTGAATGTCTTCTAATAAAAACCCCGGAGAAAAGAAAGTTTGAGCCTTCCAATATTTCCCTGGAATCCTGAAAAAGACTCTGGAGACTCGAGTGGCTGTTTCATAACAATGCCCTAAAACAGTGGATATGTTTCCCATTTCCCATAAGTGGGAGCCTGTCAACAACCATTTCCTTTCCTGCACTTTCCTTGTGCCATATTCCAACTTTTCATGCTCCAGATCAAGTGGCTCCATAATTGGAACAGCTTGGAATAAACTGATTGTCAGTTTGGTTTTTTTGTTTCCTAGGAAGAGTAACTGAGTCCTATAAATCAGAGTATTGGAGTTGTGAGAATCCCAGTTTTTGCTTATAAAAATAGGCATCTGTACAATATTAGACAATAATTGCATAGACAAATAGTGAATATAGCCCAAACTGTGCTGCAGTCAGCAGATCTGCCTTGCTTGCATCAACAGCTGATTTGGTTGTTGACTTTCAGGCTACACCAAAGTCAATTTTCTGTAGATATGTCATCTCCACCTCCCCAGTATTTTAATTCTAACACGTCCAGAAATTAAAAAAAAAAAATAAATATATATCAATTAAGCAATTAATTTGTTAGTACTTGAGATAATGAATTCTATCTATTCATCAATTCTATAAACTGCCTCAAGTACAGGGCTTCTGTTTTATACAAAGCTCAGGACCAAAGGCCAAGGCTCACTTGATTTTGTGTGTTTGACTCTTTCAATTCCATGCATTGATGCAACTCCATCAGTTTGGGTTAAACAGTATAAAATGGAGTGGCTATTTATGTTTATTTATCTATTTATTTATGGATATTTATTTATAGGCAAATTTCTGTGTGTTTGATTTTTGAATGAAATTCTGTCTTCAGTCAAGGCAGAGGCTTTTTCCCCACTTGAAAAATGTGAATTCTTCTATTTGTTATTGCTTGCATTTTTTTAATGTTTGATTTTTAAATTTCCCCCACTCCTACTTAGTGTTCCCAAGGGATAAATGGCTATTTTGAACAGGAGCTCAAAGTACAGAAGTGGATTCTGTAACTCTCTTTGTTACTACTTTGAGTAGTGATGAGAAATTTTCTGGGTCATTTAGTGTCCTTCACATCAGCATCCTTTGTTGTAAAATGAAGCTAATCCTGCTTTGAAAAATCCTGGAAGAAAAATACTTTCATTTAAAGCCTGTATGGAATTCCTCTGGCACTCTAAGTCATCATTAAAAAAGTACTTACATTCCTGAGAGCAGGTCTCTGTATTTATGCTGTCAGGTCTTCAGATCGTAACCATTAATTTTTTTGAGATCTCGTGTGATTATCTTTTTAGAAAATTATTCAGTGAATTTAAGTGTGTTTGACATGTGAAATAAATATATATACATATATATATATGCATAATTGATGCTTTTTTGAGCAAATGCATTTATGTCCAAGTGTTGAGTGCAATGTGCGTGGTGCAAAGCCCACCTGGATTAGGAAGGAAACGGGATAAAGTAATTTTCTTAAATGAAAAAAAGCATTTAAGTTGAAGTTGACATAATTTAACAAGACTGAAGGCAAGACTATTAAAAGGACGGGTAGTAAAGTTTTTTTTGTTTTTTTTTTTTTTCCAGATCTATTTGTTTTTAGGTTGCTTTTATTACAATAAACAGCAGCAAAAGGCCTGGAAATTTAAAATCCCCCAATGTAAGGATGCTGGAGTGATCCACAGTGATGTTCTGAAGGCTGGAGCACCCATTGTGGAGCTGGGGGTGCTCACCTGGAGAGGAGAAAGTTCCAGAGAGAGCTCAGAGCCCTTCCAGGGCCTGAAGGGGCTCCAGGAGAGCTGGAGAGGGACTGGGGATAAGGGATGGAGGGACAGGACCCAGGGAATGGCTCCCACTGCCAGAGGGCAGGGATGGATGGGATATTGGGAGATTGGGAATTAGGAATTGTTCCCTGGGAGGGTGGGCAGGCCCTGGCACAGGGTGCCCAGAGCAGCCCCTGGATTCCTGGAAGTGTCCAAGGCTGGGTTGGATGGAGCCTGGAGCAGCCTGGGATGGTGGAAGGTGTCCCTGCCACGTCAGAGGTGTTGGAATAAGATGTTGTTTAATATCCCTTCCGTGGATCCCAGGATTCCATGAAATGGGATTGATATCTGTACAGCTTATTTGTTAAAGCAGTTTAAGATCCTCAGTCTTTCTTAATCTTTCAGAATGAAACCAGCACCTCAGGCATTCCTTCTTATTTCTCTTTTTTTTTTGCTGTGTATTTTATCCTTGGATGGCTTTAAACTTAAAATTTGTACATTCAGAAAATGGTCAGAACACTGGATATGTCCTGAGGACTGATGTCCATATAAGTGACATTTTTAAGGGTACCTGGCAATGATCTGGCTGTGGTTTGTGGCTCACAGACTAAGGAAACTGGAGATCTACTCTTGCCTTGCTTCAAAGCGTTGAGAATCTTGCCATTAGCAACTCAGCATTTTGCACATTAGACAAATAATTTGCAGTGCTCTGACTGAATCACTGAAGAACAGTGACCTTGCACATGTTCATGCTGCTCTGGTGTTGAATTTTATCTTCACATGAGCAGATTTTTCTTGTTGAAGTGTTAAAATACATTCTCAGAAAAGGAACTGTGTAACTGTTCCTAGGACGAGGATAATTTCAGTTTCAGATGTGCTTGTGTTTTCTTCATAAGTGAGTAAATTTAATTGGAAGAAGGGACAAACCTAATAGTTTAACTAGAAGCACTCATAATATTATTACTTTTTAAAAGGCACTGCTGTAATGAAGTGGCTTTAAATTACTGAGTGGATAGATTGGGAAGCTTGCTCATTTTAATGGCCAAGGAGCAATATGCTTAATTTCCTCTGATGGCCAGCATGCACTGCAGCATTTGGCTGAAACACCTGAAGGAAAACCTTTTATATTTCATGTGACAAGGTCCCAGAAGTAGCCAGCTCATGCTGCCTGAGAAGTTTCTGCCCAAAAGCTTTGAATCCCAAAGGTACCTGAATTAACCATTAACTGAAGAAAAAGAGGGCATGGAGCCATCTCTTTTTTTGGACTGTTCTTCCTGTCTCCTGTAATCTCTTTTTCTGTGGGATTTCTCATAAACATGGGAAATTAGTTGAATCATAAATCCTTCTGTGAGTCAAGTAGAAGATGAGTTTTTCTGTATGATCATGCCTTTCTTACTTTTATTTACAGCCTCTCACTTATGTTTTCCAATGGTAATCGGCACAACTGTTGGTTTAGGCTCATCTCCAATGAGTAAAAAAATAAAAGGACAAATATATCTTACAGTTGATGAATGCTGAACTCAACTGTTTTCCATTATTTACACAGGTTTCTGTTTTCCATTATATTTTTCAATGGTGATCACCACAAAGGAGCTACCTAACTTTTAATCTGTATATTCAAACAGACCTTTTTCATAAGGTTCACTCTGCACACCTCAATTCCTTTGTTAATTTCTCCGTTAGAAATTAGATCCAGTGTAAGGTCTTTTGAAGAGGATTTTTTCACCAGTTGGGGGTTATTTAGATTGCAGAGGCTCTGCTTGATTCAGACTTGTGTGACCCATGTGAAGACAGGCACGGTGATGGCATGATCCATGGGGTTTCAAGCTTTTGTGGGTGCTAGGAAGAAGAAGAAGAGGTTGACAGACAGCCTTTGTCAGGCCAAAAAAGTAGCTTATTTGGTAAAACAGGCTGCAAGTTTGCGTGCAGTATTTTTTGGGCTGATTTTACTGATTTATGTAGTCTAAAACTGCCTGCAGTGCCCATGAGTTTAACTGTGGCTGGGGAAGCATTGGACCAAAAGCATTTTGCATAGGCAGCACTGGAGATGCTGCATACTAATCCACACCCAAGGTGTCATTTGCCATCTTTCTGTATTGGTGTAATGGAATAAATACTGGATATTCTGTTCTGTAGAGGAGTAGTGCTGATTAACTAAGGATATTTTTTATTATTTGGTATTTTGTGTAAATGTGCTGCAGCCACAAACAGTGTAAAATAAATCTTTAAAATATTTCCCCTGCCTGCTATAACATGACTTGTTGTGCAGCTGTGCACATCTTTGCCCCCTGAGATCTTCACAGGTACAGGAAATATTCAGTCTACCCATATATAAATGGTAGGGAGAGAACATTAAACAGAACTTCAGAGGCAGATCCCAGTGTTAATTCTCATGGAAACCTTCCTGCTCTGGATGTTTTCTCCCTTGAGCTGTCATCCCTGGAGAAACCAGACTAAAATTGTGTGCTGCAAGATGGAGCAACATCCTTCCTGTCAAAGCTGGTTATTTAGTACAGGGCTTGCTGCTCTGACTACCACATCACCAATTTTCTGGCAGAAAGCTATTGAAAGAAATGAATATTTTCCTGAAGTGCAAGGTTAATACAAACTGACCCACCTGCAAGTTCTGCTGTGCTTATTATTAGAGATGTTTGTCTGAGAGGTGAGGTACTGCAGGTAAGACCAGGAGTGGGCAGAGCTTGTTACCAATACACAGAACATTTCCAGCATTTAAAAAATGCCATTTGGCCAACAAAGAGCTGCAATATTCACATGTATTACGAAATAAATTGCACTGCATGAGGTTGTCTGGATTTTACTGCTCTTCCCCACCTTTTTTATGTCATTTATTTGTTTACTTACAAGACTGTGAAGTGACAGGATGAGGGAAAATGTTTCTGACTGAAAGAAAGAGGGTTTAGATGAGATATTAGAAAAAATTCTTCCCTGTGAGGGTGGGCAGGCCCTGGCACAGGTGCCCAGAGCAGCTGTGGCTGCCCCTGGATCCCTGGCAGTGCCCAAGGCCAGGCTGGATGGGGCTTGGAGCAGCCTGGGACAGTGGGAGGTGTCCCTGCCATGGCAGGGGTGGGATGGGCTTTAGGGTCCCTCCCATCCCAAACCATTTGCTGATTCTGTGGTTTCCACCACTCTTCTGACCTCAGGTCTTTGATTTGGTAGAAGAAGATCAACCACAACCCACAGGTGGATGAACTGACTGTCAGCTTTGGGCATCAGTTGAAATTTTCTGGACCCACTTTAGCACCTTTCATTTACAAGCAAGGCAAAACTTGAACATTTTCCACTTGCTTCCCTACTGAAAACTTTTTGCATCGGGTAGGGTGACTTTCACACCAATCAGGTGTCAGTCTCCTTTTACTCTTAGGGAAATGAAATGTTTGAAGATCATTGGCTTGTGTGGGTAAAATTAAATTGTTTCATTATTTTCCCAAAAGAATAATATGTTAAACTCACAGCAGCATGGCTTGGCTATAGCCTCTGGGTGCTGACCTACATTTTTTACTCTACAGAGCATGAAATATCTTGCTATGTATGATACAAAGTCAGTGCATGGCTAGAAATTATATTAAATTGTATGGCTCTGGTATTCTGGATGAAAAAGTGACTTAGAGTTGCATCCAGCTAATCATTATAGTAAGTAAGGATTTGATAAACTGTAAAATGAACTCGGTGTTTCCATTTAGTTTCCTTTCTTTCTATGTCATTGCTTTTTCATTTTTTTGGTTTTTTTTTCTTTTTTTTTTTCTTGATAGGGTATTTCTTTTAATTAACAGACTTGATATCTCAGTGTTCAAATTATCTTAATAAATAAAATATGGAAAATTCTAATTCTCTGCCCTTTCTATGATCCAGTGATGATAATGATGGGGGTTTCAAACCCAGCTTGGAGAAAAATAAATGATGTCCTGAGCTTTGGTGGCTTGGAAAGGCAAAACTCTTGTGCCTGTTTTATCCACTACTGTAAATACATAGTTCTATTTCCAAAAGTCAGTTGAGGAAAATCAGTAAAATCAATCAGTAAAATCAGTATGGTAAGTGAAGACTTCATTTTTTGGAAGATTTGGTGTTTTTTTTTTCCACCTAGAGCTGTGTTCAGTCTCTTACAAGTGAGATCATGTCCTCTAGGTCAGGGTAACATGGTCTGGTCGTCAAGCCTAAAACTGTAAACCCAATGATATTTCCTTGAGCTGCACTTCAGGCTCTTGAACTCTGCCATAACCCTTGAAGCAGTTTCTGTTTTGTGAAAAGTTTGCTACAGGAACAGTGAGGTTGCTTTCACTCACCCTTCTCTGCATACCTGAATTGAGATAAACTTCAAGTCATAAATCCAAGAAACATGAGAAACCTTGGTATGGGTTTTGTGGCTCCTTCACTGAAATGCTTGCCTTTTCTGATCCCTTATCTTTAAATGGAGCCATCTGAAGGTGTGAGTGTAAATCCTCATGAGTGCAGTCCTTGGTCTGTGACAAAAGTGTCACCGTTATAAATGTGGCTGTTGTGCAAGGAGTGACTTAGAGCACAGCCCTGGCACTAAATTTACTGAATGCTGCAAACTGGGTGATGTCTGATGATACACTATGAATGGAGTTGATAATGATAGTTCAAATACAGGGGAGAAAAAAAGACAAGGCAAAGAACTCCAGGTGTGATTAAAATTAAAAAAAAATATTTTTAATATGATCTTGGAGAATATTTTTATAAATGCACTGAAGAGGTGAGAACTGCATCAATTAGTGTGGACAGTATTCTAGAATTAACAAATTCTAGATTTGTTAGATTATAAAGCAGGGACAAAATTCCCTAGGGAATCCTGAAATAAAACAAATAGGGTGAGGTGAAGGAAATAGCAGAGTTTTTGTTACCTTTCACCTCTGATGTCCCAGACAATGTCACAGCAGTCACCGAGCTGCTCAGAACTAGGCCAGAAGCAGAGGTTGGTTTGAGTTGTGTAAGAATTTATCTTAAGCCCAATCCCACCTGAGTTCCTGACAGATTTCTCATGTATTATTGTGTATTACTGTCTTCCCTTTCCCAGCTGTGATGAGGATGAAGAGGAGAGCACAGCTGTCTTCCCCTGAACATTTATTTTCTACTATTTCTCCTGGCAGCAGAACATAAAAGCAAAAGTTTTCTTTGTGAAAGGGAGTGTGAGTTCCTCTTCCAAGTCTTGACATCTTCTCTAAAGTCATGTGGGGGATCTGGGGATTTGATAAAGCCCTGAAGGAAACTTCTAACCTGAGTGGGATATCTTTATATCACATTGTGGAACTGGGAGAACATAGAATGTCCTTCAGAATTCTGCTTGAAGTGACAAACTGGAGCTATCTCAGCATCTCTTGATCAATAGCTTGTCCCCTTCTCCCCACTGTAAACATGTTTTGTGCGTTAATTAGGTGCATAAGGTCAGCTGGTCTTAAAATCATATTATTATGATGTGTGAGAAGACATCAGCACTCAATTTTGATTGATTTCCTCAATATATTCTGACAGATCTTTACCTTCTCTGGTTGGCTTTCCTCCACTGACTTCATCACAAACTTTGATTCACATAGTGCTGTAATCTCAGCAGATTCATCTTTTTTTCTGTTGACTCATTTGTAGGTTTGTTTGTTTTTAATTGACGGGTTCATTGTGCTGGCAAAAGTAGCTTTACAAGAGAGTGAAATTTATAGTAAATGTGGTTTGCACAGGGAGCTGCCTTCCATGAGTCCACAGAGTCATGAGTGGAAGCCTGATTGAAGTCCATGGCATTTATCTTTCTAATCATTTGGGGATTCTAAAAATATTATTTAAAGAACAAAATATACATTCATTTAAAAGAAAAAACCCTGGGTTTTGGTCACTACTAGGAAGTGTAGAGTCCTGTGATGGGCAGGTATGAAGATCATGGTGCCCTTGTTGACAGTGTTGAATTTCAGAGTTCAATTGCTATGGATGGTGTTTCCTCTCAATGCCAGAATTCAGTTTCATCTGCCATACTTTGAGCCAGAGGAGGGACAGTAAAACATCAGGGCAGTCACCTGTAACTCTTAAAAACTGCACGATAATTTAGAAGTGTGGAAGGCACCTACATATCCAATGGTTTTGTGCTGTAGACGTGAATAAAGTTGAAGAACCTTGGAGCTCTTGCAGGTGTTGCTTGCAGACATTTCCAATGCACTGTGCAGTCAATATTCATATTTAGATTTCCTTCAAACTTATTCCTTTTAACATACAAAATAAGAAAAAAACAAGAAGTTGAAAATATCACTGAATGAAAGTTCTGAACAGCCACTGTGTCTAAGTGGATGTGAATTTGCTTCATTTTTCAGACTCTTCCTCTGAAAATTATTACTCCCAATAATACAGTCAGGCTTTGTGAAATGACCATAACATTGATCCCTGCTATCATTTCCTCTCTCAGACATGAATTTCTGACGCAGAAATAAGAGCAAAGTGAATAATAAATAAATAATGCTTCCCCCAAATATGTTGCAAGTGCGATTTTGTGAAATTATTTCACCATATTGAAATACCAGAGAGTTTCTGCCTTGCCCAGAGCTAATTCTCTTGAACAGCAATTTACTAGAGAAGCTAAAGGGCGCTATGAAATTTTACAAGAATGATGAGTTCTTAGAAAAATCAGGAAGATAGATAACATTATCTCATTTGTAAATGTAGCTTTTATTTTAAAGCCACCAACAGATAACCAGAGTCTATTTTGTCTGATAAACCCTTCTCTAGGATATAGAGTAATAAAAGCTAGAAATGCCAGAGACAGCCTGAGACAAGGCGTGACAAAGCACATTGTAATTCATGTGATGGCTGAGGATATAAATCTGCAAAATGCACAACTTTGGGCCTTCAGAGGGAGGTGAAGGTGCTCACAAAGGCATTCAGCACTTCAGCAGAGAAGGATCCTACACCTATTTTAAAGTTATGAGTTATTTTCCAAGCAAAGATACTATTTTGCAAATTGCATCTGCAGAAAAGATCTGAAAGTAGCCAGGGATGCTTTGTTGACAGAATGGTTTGAGTCATTTGACAGAATATTTTTCTTTTATCAACAGAATCAAATTAGGGTTTCAACCAAATTAATTTTGTTTTGTATGTAAGTCCTGCCTGACAGGATATATTCAAAGAACGAGGAAAACACTCTGGATATAAAAAAATGTGTCAATTAGGAGACAGGAGCATGAAGTCTCCATAACAAATTGTTCACTAAAGGGTAAGAAGTGAGTTTCCAATGTAGAAAGCTTTGTTAAAGATATGTTTTGTTTTGATTTTTTTTCTTTTTAATTAAGAAATCTTGACAGCTTTGTCAACAACAAAAAGTCTTTGCTGCTACTTGTTTCAAGTACTTTTTTCCCAGTACTTATTAGAGACAGGGCAAAATTCTAGGGAGAATGAAAGAAAGATATTTTGATCACTGCTTCTCAATTGTAAGCAAACCCATTTCTTTGGGCTTCTTTTCATATTGAGATAAAACACTTAGGAAAAAAATGCTGCAACCCTCTAGGCAGTAGGTATTTTGCAGGCAAAAAAACCCCAGCATATTAAAATCTATTTTAACTAAAGGGTTAAAATATTTCAGAAAGAAACTGGAGATGCCAGTCAGGTCATAGCAGGGGGAATCACAAAGGCCTTGCAGATTTGAGCATTCCTGTGCCAGCGAGCAGTGAAGACGTTGAAGAACCTTTGTGAACAGATGGACCCTGGTGCTGGGCTCAACTGCATTTGTGCTGTGCCACATGGAGAGGTTGGAGTTACAGCAGAATGTCAGAACTGGTATTGGATCCACTGCATTCTGTGGACACAGATATCTAAGGAGGCTTGGAGAAGTGCTACTGTTAATATTTTATAGTTGTAATTACTGCTTCGTTATGTGATAGCCTCACTGTCCCCCAGACACTCCCTGGCCCCTCCTCTTTTCTGGATAATGTCTGTTGCTTATCCATAGAGAATCTTTGGGATGCAAACAGCACCTCTGCCAATATTCCTTGGAGTTTGGAGCAGGAATTGAGGTAGAGCCAATATTTCTGAAACCTTCTGGTTAACATACACTACTGGTTCCATTATTTTGGCTGTATCTTGGGTACTGTAGAAAATGAATATTTTCTTAATGAATTATATTCCATATTGAATTTGCCCTCTGTGGAAATAAATCAGTATTTGCAGAATTCTAGCATTTAAAAATTATCAGGTTGTTTTTTTTTTTTTTTTTTTTCCTCCTTTTTCCTGTAGCATTTTACAGGCTCTGCTGTTTGTTTCTGAAGTTTTAAATACCCAATGCTGCGATGGATGGGTTTTATCCATCACAGGCTCACACAAGTGAATATTTGTGGGCAAATCATTTTGTTCCACCACTTCTGGAAATGATCATGTAGATCACATCAGTGAGATTCACTGGGGTTTTGATTGTCCATGATATCCAAATGAGTTTGTGTTTTCTTAACAAGTTGTTCTCATGCAGTACACTGAAATCACTCTGGTGCTGGTTAAAAACAAAGTAAAAGAGCAAATTATTCACCTTATATCTTCAGCTGTGTAATGCCAGTTTCTGAAGTAAATTCAGATTTTGGATCCACTCATCTGTTGGGGCAGAAAAGCAGAAACAAATGAGCAGGACCTCAAGTGACCACAGCATCAGTAATACATGACAGAGCAGCAGGGGAGGGTTTGGAAGTATTGCCCTGAAGTTGTAAGACAAATGTTGCAACTGCAGACCCATGCAGTCATAATATACACTGCTTTCAGTTAATTACTCTTCTAATTTCAAACTTGATATCATTGATGCTGTTCTTTATTTTAAATTCAGTATCTAGGCTCTGGTTTGCCTACACAGGTGTCTGAGTGGAACAAGGGATTGTTTCACTGTATATCCAGGTGTTTCATCTTTGTTCCACTAATTGCCAGCATTTATTTGGTGTTACTAGTGGTTTTGGTTTTTTCCTTTCCTATTACATGAGGGTGATGAATATTTTGACCCCTGATGATGATAATGAACTGTTAGGTAAATGCAGCAACAAGCAAATTTCCCTCATTATTTTCTCATACATTGATACATGAGCAGCAATGCAGGAAGATGCTGTAAGAGTCATTGAGTTAATTAATAGCTAAACCAGATTCAGAGTTTTGGAAGTCAAATAATTTGTTTCATAGGTTCTGGTATTATCCTGCTGCTTTGGAGTCTTTGCTTAAAAAGTAAGAGAAGCTGTGTAACCAGATAACCACCATTATATTATACTTGTTCTGAGCTAGGTGACAGCAGGGGAAAGACACCTGGGAGTAACTTCCACTGGGGAAAAATAATAATGTTTCCCACAGCTGCAAAAAGAAATCAATCATAAGTGCAGTATGAAATCTCCTATGTGCAAAGAATCTGTGGTTGATTATGCAGTGAGGCTGATGGGGCAGTGCTCACTTCCAGAGATGTGTGCTAGAAAAACTCTGTGGTGTCATTTTCATAAACTCTGGTCCTTGCACCTTTCTGCCTTCAAACAAGCAAAGTCGTTCCTGTTTTGAGCAACATTTCTATTTAGATTTAAAATTAACAATTAATTTTGTAGCAGAAGGTGTTTGTTAAGACTTTGAGCTCGAACAAATTTATAACGTTGGCTTCTTAACATTTTTATTTAGAATTGGACTCTGACAACAAGTAGTAGGTGTATTATATGAGCCACAGTGAAAGGACCAGATTATAAAAAAATAGCTGCTTGGCTCATGAACAGATTTGTTACAATTTTTCTTTTTTACCATTCACTATCATTTTTCTTCTTTACCATTCACACTGTCAGCCTTTCCCCCCTTTCTGCCACATCAGGGGAAGCGCAGGTGAGATTGCCTAAGATTTTAATTGTTATGATACCCACCTTCCAACTGAAATACCATTTTCTTCAGAATTAATAGTTGTATGCACTTCCTGGCATATTCCACTTATTGTAATTGCTTATGTAGTACTTAACTCTACTTGTAGTAAAGTATAAAACTTAATCCCTTGGCATTGAATTAAATCCCTTTATTCTCCTGACATTAGGCCATACTTTGTGATTGGTGAAGCATCGAGATAATCTTTGCAGCATTTCTGGCCTCTGATTTGTATGGTCTGCTGAACTATTGACCATATTCATTTTAACATGTTATATGCATTAGAAAATCAATGTGGCAGAGCAGATGGAAGCTTTTAAACTGATATGACCTCTGTGACCAAAATGTTTCATTTTGAGATCTTCTGCACTGAACTAAAAATGTGTGAATAGTGGACAACCTTGGCTCATGCAAATACTTAGTTTTATGGTTTTTTTTTTTTAATATATTTCTAATATTTATTTTAATTTTTCTTAGCAAGAAGTTATGTTTATATTATCTATTAGAACATCTTTATTTGGTTTGTTTGTTTAAAGTTTCAGGAGGAGAACGGTTTGTGCATTATTCACAGAAACAACTTGGTTTTCCACTAGGTTACATCCTAGTTTGGCACTGAATAAACCTTGCCAAAATTCTGGGGTTTGAACCACATCGATAGGTTGGACTGCAAAATTTGTCAGCATTGATTTTTCTGATGCAGAGCCCGTGTGAAACAGATCTGAGTTCAGCAGCTCAGATGAGACCCAGTGCAGAGAGCACGGAGCTGCTCCACACAGAGCTGGCTGAGAGATGAGGGATGCAGAGACAAAGCTGCAGGTGAAGGGATGGGAGGAGATGCCGACACCAACAGGGGGAGAAGGGAGGGCTCAGAGGTGATAATTAACACTGCCAGGGAACAGAGCCATGTTCAGGAGTTATTTTGCACAGTTGGCAGGGATTACAACTGTTTGCATGTTCTTTCTTGGAATCTCGGTGTTGAACAGACAAGGTGTTCAGACAAGGTTAAAAACCCAGATAATGCAGCTGGCAGTGATGCCTTGTCAAGGCTGCCCTAGAACAGAGGCTGGACAGAGCTACAGAATAAAACAGGGATTTATTCAAAGGATCTCCTCAGTGGATCCACCTTGGGCAGCACAAGAGCCCAGCCAGGGCTGCACCCAAGATGAACCAAAATGGCACAAAATGCTCCACTGGTCACGGGTCTCTCACTTTTATCAGTTCTGCTCCATTTGCACCTTGCAGTTCATTGTCCCATTCCAGCTTTAGCCCATGCACTCCCATCCTGCTTGTTTTTCTCTCTCCAGCCCACGCTGTTTGTGCTCTTGGGCCTGAGATTTGGATCATTTGTCCTTGGTCCCCAGCTGGAGAAGGAATTGTTTTGTCTTCCTACTCTGAGAGCTCACCATCCCCTCATATGAAGCCCAGACCCACACACTAAAGCAGCACAGAATGTGAAAAATAGAAAAGCCAAAACCTGAGGCATCAACAGTGCTTGTGGAGATGCCTTGTTCCTTCCCATACAGACAAGGATGTCTCCATGGGGTGCTGTTTGGAATGCTGGGTCCTGCTCTGCTGGTGGCACACGTAGAATGTTTGGGGACTGCTGGGGCACAGGGCAGCCCAGAATTAGCACACTCTGCATAACTTTCCATAAGGGGTTTCCATAAGGCAGAAGTGTCCGTGTTAGATGAGGATGCTGTGAATGTGCCACTGGAACCACAGGTGTTGTATTTTCTATGGTCTAAGTAGAACATCATAGCAGAAAGTCAGAAATTACTTTGATGGCATTTCTTCTCTTTCCATTTTGGGAGGCTGTTAAACATAGCTTTATAGTTTTTAATTAATAATTATTTTAAATCCTGCTGAAAACATCTGTATTGTCTGTTTGTAAAACATGAAAGAAAACAATCAAAAATACCCAGCTGAGCAGGGGCCCAACTGAAAGAGAGACCTGTTCCCTATTCACAGGGACTATAGATATTAACCTCACAAATTGTATAAATGCAGGTGCAATGACTGATTTGAGTAATAAATTATACATAATTTTGAATGCTGGAATGTGAAATTGGTGCACATTTGAACTCTCCTGTAAGTTTTTATATGGCAGCGTGCTCGGGGCCTATGGGCAGTAGTAGGCCACTGGCCCTTTTTAAACAGATTGAGAAATGTTATTTAATAAAATAAATTAGGTCAATTGCTACTCTGCTTAGTAACATAATAAAAATAAACAGGAGAAGACATTTTGAATTTGAACTAGTTAACAATATCATCCTATTAGAATTTGCATTATAACCAAATTAAATTAGTTTAATGGGGAAATGTAATAATATTTTGTAGATTTTTTTCCTGTAAAGTTAACTTTGTATATTTTAATGAATACCTTAATTAGGTACCTTTATTGATACAGACATTTCAGAAATGAAATTTGCTTCTATGTTCTCCTTCACACACCAGCATCTATTAAAATAAAAGTAGTCCTGTAATGACTAAAGGGCAATTATTTTGAGAACTTCCTGTGCCTGCTGAAGGAAGTTGGATGTGATGGTTCATCTGTCTGTAGGCAGGGATACCATGGCTTCTGTGGGCATAGAGCTGTACTGCTTATTTGGTGTTAATTAATGTGATTGAAAGTTCGTTAAGCATATTGCCAGTGGTCTGTTCCACTGTATATGTGTGTGTGTGAGAGTACTCTCAAAATAAGATTTGAAACCTTTTGTAGCTGGCTGTTTAATCAGTGCTATATTGGATGTGGAATATGAGAGTATGAAACGATTGCAATCTGTGAAGGGAGAATCGATTGACTGACTGAAAAATCCCAACACATTCTGTCAAAAAAAAAAAAAAAAAAAAAAAAAAAAAGAAAAAAAAAGCAACCATATGCCACAAATGTAGAGATTTATGTCGTGGGGCTCGTGGACTTGCAGGCTTCTGCTTTGGCAGTGGTAAATGTGAGGTGGTTTCTTTAAATATCCCTGAGAGCTCTCCAGTCAGGCACCCAAAGCAGATCAGAGCCAGCCTTGAGGGGTGTGTGCACAATAAATGTTTGGGGTTCTGGGAGAACACTGAGGTGCAGTGGAATGTTCCAGAAGGGAGCAAACAGGCTGGAGCAGTTCATCCATCTTAGTGAGACAAGGGCTTATGGCTGGGAATAAGTCTCAGTCCAGCAAGGACACTCTCACATAATTAGGTCAACGAAATGAGTTTTTCTCTCCCATTAAGAGAGTTCCTGACAATGAGTTGAAGGGAGGAATAGAACACTTCTTGGAGGGGATGGGGATGTTAAGGGGGTTTGGACTTCAAAAAATGACCAGCTATAAAAGCCCATATTTTCCAATCTGATATGGAAACAAAAATGGTAAGTGCACATCCAAGTGCACAAAAGAATACAGATTGTGGAGTAATTCTGACTGTGTTATCTGATGGAAACTTTCCAGGAAGAGCTCTTCCCTGAGGGTGACTTTCTTGACAGAGATTTTTGAATAACCATAATCTGTGGCATAAGGAACACACAAACACGGAAAATCTGTCTTTTAAGTTCCTTCCAAACTCTCCATAAGGGATTGCAATTCTCCATCTCTCAAATTTAGTAATATATTAGTGGCTTCTAGCCTACTGTGAGGATGATTTTCCTTTGGAGGATAGATTCCTTCAGAACGAGATAATGCTCATTTCCAGGTGTTTGGTTCATTTTGAAAACTTTTATGTTTGC
Source organism: Vidua macroura (assembly GCF_024509145.1). Classification (NCBI taxonomy): domain Eukaryota; kingdom Metazoa; phylum Chordata; class Aves; order Passeriformes; family Viduidae; genus Vidua; species Vidua macroura. The sequence goes on along the minus strand of NC_071584.1, from coordinate 18,568,864 downwards.
AGAAAGCCAACACTGAAATTATTTCACGTGGCTTATGAAGTGTTTTTTGTTCTTCAAACCTGAAGTAGCTGCAAGGAATTGTGTGTTGCCCACGTGTGGTTTCTATTTCTGAAAGAATCACTTAAGAGAGGCCTCAAAAGTAGCACCTTTGCATAGCTGCAGTGCTTGAGGCTCCCTTTCTGTGCCTCAGCTGTGAATTCCCAATTCCAGCTGGGGTTTAGATAAGGTGGGTGAAGTGAGCTGTCTTGTAGTGATGACAAAAGGAAGCAAGAAATAGAAATACCTCCTCCAGCCCTTGAAGAATGCAGCAGTGTATTGCAGCAAGGCTCAGGTGCCACAGTGATGTTCTGTCTATAAAGTGTTATTACAGAATATTGTGCTATTGCTATAAAAATACTTCCTTTATAATTGCAGATTTCAGGACAATGCTGCAAAAATATTTCACTTGACTTAATTATCTGTAGTCATGTGAAATTTCTAAATATGAGATACCATAATCCTTTAACTCAGTTTTTAATTTACAGTATTGCTTCTTGACATTAAGCTGTTAAACCATGTATTATAAGTTCAGAATAACTTCTTTTATGTTCTGGCACTAAGCTAGAGTTCTTGCCTTGTCTACTAATGTTGAATAATGGAAAATAATTAACTTTAAATTAAAAGTGTTGCTTTTTATTATATGACAGTATTAGTTATAATATGGATTTCAAAAGACATTTTTAAGTGCAGGCACAAATCAATTATACATAAAGAATAAATTATCTCCATGGCAGAAAGTAATACTTGTTTGATGAAAGGCTTGTTCATGAAATGAAGTGCCATTACTGTCAGAGTGTATGTGGTCTGGATGTCCTGGGAGGGAAGGTGCAACAGTTCCAGAGGCTAAACCTTGTAAAAATGCAAGAAACTCTGCAGAAAGATTAAGAAAGGACTGGATGTGGAAATCTCTGCTAAAACTGCCCTTCTGCACTTTCTTTTGAGGCTCAAAGAAGAACTGATAGTTGCCAGCTATGAATTCTAATGTTTTTTGCAAGAACTGTCTTAGTTACAAAATATTTTTTAATGCAATGCTTTTGATACCTTTTGTTTAGTCTAGGACTTCTTTCTCAATATTTTTTAATGCGCAAGCTTCTGATGTTTTTTAAAACAACACTTTTGTTAGAAATGGAAATCCCTAGTGATTGTCACTATAAATTTGATGTTTTTACCCATGACACCCATAAATGGCAGTTAAATGCAACTCTGATTGTGAATCAAATTTATTGTGTTGGAGATGATTTATGAACAATGAAAGGGTCATAATTTCTTTCATCACCTTTATTTTCCAAGAGAGAAAACAGATCAAGTTACTTGATTTGTCTTTGGTTTTGTTTTCATTTTTCTCCACTCTTTTTTCCCCACTCTTTTTTCTCCTATTTATGAGTTTACATGATGGAAATAGAATTTTCTGCAGAATCTGTGTATACTTGTGAAAAAAAAGGGGATCCTCTATGGAGATCAATGTCCTTTGTATAGCAGTTATTATAGTGAACATGTTATATAGATTCAAATTGTTGTAGATCAGTACAGAAAATTAATAACACATAGATTTAGAGAGAGTTTTAACACGAGAATGAGCATCCATGAAATGTAACATCATCCCACATTACATAAGAGGCTTTGTGTAAGTGTAATGCAGAGTACATCTGATTTTCTTTTTTTTTTTTTTTGCCTGCTACAATCAATATTGCTTCTGCAGCACTGCTTTTCTGTGCAGATCTGTTGCTATAAATTCTTTTTGTGTTTGCCACTGCTATTACCAGTGAAAGAGCTCACCTGGTGGCTTTTTAGAATAGGGCAGGGCAGTGATTTAACAGCAGCATTTTGACTCCCTGTGAACATGGTTAGATGAACCAATGATTAGACTGTCAGGAGCCGTGTCCCACTGTTGTACCTACATAGTTGTACTCAGGATATTATTATTTTAAGGAGAAAAAAGACTGATACAGCTCCAGCCCAAGGTAATTTAATCTTTGAATTATGTAATAATTCAGACAAATGGTATTTTTTTTTCACCGCAGGACCTTTCTTCTGTTCAGCAACAAAAACTAATTTTCATTCTTGCTTAGCATTAAAATAAAAGAGTTACTCTGTGTGTGTCTTTAATGTTTCTCAGAGTTCGTGGGGTGTTTATAGGAAATTGAGAAATGAAAAAAAAAATCCCCAAATATGTGAATAGGATCATGTATATTGGGGAGTTTAGTCATCTATATTAAATACTTGCATTTTTGGTGCTTCAGATATAAAGAGTTGTACATGTTCAATCCACACGTGAAATACAGCAAACTGCAGTCCTGGCAGCTCTTCTATGCAAGCTGTACCTTTCTTGGGAATGGGGTTTGGTAATGAGGATGGGAATGCTGGACATGAACCCACTGGAAAAATCAAGGAGCCTCACAAAGCTGTGCCAGCCCCCGAGGCTGCCAGGGAGGGATGATGCTCAAGGTGTCCTGACTCCTAGGATAATGAGAATATTCCTTTCCCTGCACACACTAAAGCAGTTCTCGTCTCTCTCTCTCCTGTATTTCCAGGGACATTCCCGGGGGGAAGCAGCAAAGTTGCTTTGGCTGTGGTGATAGTTCTCTATCAACTGCAGGAAGCAGAAAAAGTTGTGTCTCTTCATGCGCTCATGCAAAAAGTCTTCACGCTGTGGCTCAAAAGTAATTTCTGCTGTGAAACAAGGGATTCCCCCTTCTCCCAAAATAATAAAATTCAAATAAGGAAAAGAATCCCTGGCCCCTGATTTTCTGCTGCAGTGTTCTCTGAAATCATTTAAACTTACACACTCCAAGGTCAAACTTGTTATTAAACGCTGTCAGAGCAAAGTATTTGTTTGGGTGGAGAAACCTTAAAAATAGAAATCCAAGCAATGAACAATTGGGCCCCACGGTATTCCCTGGTAGAAGGAAGTGTTTTGTTCTGTTGTAATGTGAAATAGCACATTGGACATTTTCAGCAGAGACACTGCATTTTGAACAAAATTGAAAATAAACCCAGCAAGTGCTGCCCAGCCCTGGTGTGGAACTGAGGTGCTTAAAAGGGATGAGGGGGACAGAATCTTACCTTTCTTCAGGCACCAGGGATGGCAGGAAGATGAGTCCTTCTCTCTTTATGCGTATTCCTTTTAACTGAGGTTTGCAGTTCTTTACCAGAACTTTTCCCAAACGGATAGTGGGGGTTGGTGTGAAGGTGGGATGAAGAGTTGTTTTATTTCTTTTTGTTCCCACATGTTAGATAAATTACAGCTTCTCACTTCTGAGGGGAGAAAAGGCTTGAAAGTTACCCAAAACATTTCCCAAGAGTATCTGTGCATCATCCTTGAGAGTCAGTGGGAGCTGGCTGAAATAATGGGTCAAAGCTGTGAAATGCAGCTTCACTCTCTGCATAACACAGGTGGCAGCTGAGGTTTGAACAGTTTGTGCTGAATTGGTAATAACTCCAAAAGAGCAAAGTATAGAGTTTCCATCATCTGTAAATTGCCATCATATACACTGAATGTCATGGGTTGCAGTGTCAAATAGCCTTCAGCTGCAGGGGTGAGCAGAGCTGGGGTCTCTTCACCAAGTTTAACCTGAAAAATATTCTTAAAAGCTATAGGAATACAAGTGCTAATTTAAAAAAAAAAAAACAAAAAAAAAAAAACAAACAAAAAAAAAAAAAAAAAAAAAAAAAAAAACACAACCAAAAAAACCCCACCTTTTTCTCCTCTATCAGCAGATCAATATTTACAGCATGTAAACTTAAGTAATATATGCAAATTATTCCCTTTTAGCTTTCTTTTCAGAATGTGTGAAACATCTTGAGGCATCATGTAAGACTAAGAAATTATAGGGGAGCTCAGTAAAATGAATACCTGTTAAAGCAATACACCCTGTATGGGATATGATTGCTTGTGGAGGATGTCAGAAGCTCGAACATGAGCTCAAACGAGTAGATCTGTAAGGAAGTATTAATCTCATAATAGCAGTAAGATATTTTTACCACACAGAAATAGGAAATACCAAGTCTGCTTCAGAGGAAATTCATCCATCCTTGGATGAACAAAGCATCGCCCGAGCTTTAAAATATTTCAGTCTTTATTTTAGAAGCTTCTTCACAGAGTCACAGAATAGTTGGGTTGGAAGGGACATTAAAATTAATCTTATTCCAGCGCCCCCTGCCCTGGGCAGGAGCATTTTCCACCACACCAGGTTTCTCCAAGGCCTGCATAGCTCTGGGGTATTACCAAAAAACATTCATCAGCTTACAAAGTTGTATCATTTCAAAATGTGTTAGTCAACAAATTATAATTTATACATCATGATATAAAGTATTTTTTTTTAGGATGGATGTTTAGCATAATCAGCTAATGTGTTTTTAATTATGATTATCCTTGCCCAAGAATGGAAATTGTTCTCCTTTGCTATCTAAAACACATAAATTAAAACAGTTGCTGACACAATTTAATCAACAAAGAGTGAGCAATTTTCCTTGAGTCTGAGAAAAATACACTGGAAATAAAATTAAGCAGCAGTAGTTACTCTCAGAAGAATGCTCTGCAGTTGGTGTGAAGCTGCTTTCATCTCCCAGGAAGATGGAATCAGGGATGCAATGGTAATGGTTGGATCTCCTGAGGAAGTCCTGCTCTCACCTGAATTCACACATCCTGGTAGTTTTATAGGGGTATTAAACTCTGCTCCTGACCATTTCTGGAGGAGAGGTTGGATTTTAATTGGGTTCAAAGATTCAGATTGCACTCTTCTTAAATTACTTATCTAATACTCCCCACATGTTGTTTGTTGGTTAGAAAGTTGTCTAATGGCAAATGATTCTGATGTGCCCATTTTTAAACTGGCTTATCACAGTGAATTCCAGGAATTTACCTAAAAATTACTTGTTTTCTCAAAGGAAAATATATTAATTGCTTTATTATAGAAAATATTTTAATTTACAATGAAGAGTTTTGTTAGTTTTAGAGTAGCAAGCAAGTTCCCAACATTGAGTGTTCAGGTTCTGGTTTCTCTGTGTATGTTCCTCTCCCCAGCTCACAAACAGTCTTATTGTAGGGATATTGATAAAGATATTGATAAGGATATAGAAATAACTCCATCAGCACAGCTTGGTCTCCAATTTGCTTTGTATTTCTGGCTTCTCTATACCAATATAAGTTATCCACTGATATCATTTAGATCTTTTGTTATAGGACATTTTACCAGAGTTCATTTTCTGTTAATTTTTAATCCATCTGCAAAGCTCAGCTTTCTGTCCAAGAGCACTTCTAAATGTGTGTCCCTTTAAGCATGGATTTCACCCAGTGGTGAGCCTATACTTTTATTTTTGTTGGCTGGGAGCCCTTGTGCCAGCAGAGGTGATGTTTGAACTTGTGAACACCTGCCTGTTAGGAAATTAACTGAGACCATCAACTCATTCCAGCAAGGCCAGCAAAGAGCTGTCAGATGGCAGTGATATAAACTTTACAACAGCAATCAAAATTCTTGTGAAACTGCCCAGAAATGGTTCTGAAGGAGGCGGGAGAAAAAGAAAAAAGAGAGCAGGTCATATTAGCAGTAGAGTTGGACAAGAAGCAGCTGTGTCAGCAAAAAGCACAGAGCATGGGGTATGAACAGTCTGAGCAGTAAAATGCAGAGAGAATGTGCTTTTGGATAATATTTAAATGAGGCTTTTCTCACACCTCTGATGAAGGCAGTATCTCCTGTCTTGTTTATGAGAATTCAATGTTAAAACAGTGAAAAGTCTTAATATTATGCCATATCAGATATGTGCTGCTATAACCATGTTTGCTTGAAATCCTCCTTTCACTTCATGGAGAATTTTCTCTGTATCTCTGAATAAGTAAAAGCCCTCAAAGGAACAATACAGGAGAAAATGGAATAATAATAATAATAATAGCAGATAGACAGATAGACACTGTCTTTATTATGAGTATATAGTTCTTGACAGCAAATTAATTCATGATAAGTTATTAAGCCAAAAAGCATTTCTGATCTTCGAAAAGCGGAGTGCCTGTACTCTGTGTAGGCATACTTTGTTCTCTTTCACAGGTCTACATCAGACATTGTTCTGCTGCCATCAGGGAAAGCCTTTTGCTATTGTGTGCTCCTGACAGTTGTAAATGTGATATTATGGAGTTAAAGTTATGGAGGAGGGATGCAGTGGGAGAGGGTGATCGGTTCTGACTGTACCGAGGGTGCCCTCTGCAGAATGTTACACTGTCAGCTTGCAACTTCTTTATTTGGCTTTTTTTTAAGGTAGAAATGCTGTGAAGTTACATGTTATTATGTTGCTTAAATGCCAATAAATGTTTGTTCATGTAGAAAGGAAAGGGGGAAATTATGGAAATAATATTGGATAACAAATTAACCTTGCACTAAACACAACCCAATCTAATTCCAGCCCAGTGCATTATGGTGACTGTGGTAGATAGCCCTGGTCATAGACAGAATTTCTTGTCTGTCCTCACTCCTTGTCCATCAGGCACATTCAAATGGATGCAAGGTGGGCTTCAGTTTACAAAGTGTTTTTCAGTAAATTCAGTTCTCATAGAGGGTTTTGCACCTAGCTCACTTCCCTTTCCCCTTGTCAGGAGGTGAAGGAGGATAGGTTGCTTCAAATCTTGCAATGCCTTTGAAAAAAGAAATTAAATTTGTTGGCACAAACATTACTGCAAGAGAGCAGGTCAGACACTTGAGCGTGCAGCTTCTTAACCAGGTGAGGTGGAGATACAGGTTTGTGAAGAAGGAAGGTGAAAAAATGCTTAAAAACAGGGGAACATATGGGTTGTGCTTTTAAACTCATCCAGAGTACTTTTCCTTCTCCTCCTCTCACAGCCACGTGAAGATTTAGCTGGTACTCAATTAGAAACACGCTGTTCTGTGCTGGCTGTGTGGCAGGACAGACAGGCTATGATAATGTAGATAAATTATCTTTTTTTTCCTTTGACCCAGTGGGTTTTCAAAACCATTCTCTTCACTTTCATCTGTGAGATAGCAGGACATGGAGAGAATTATGATTTGTGTTTCTTTACACCTGGAAAGGGAGACACTGCAAATCCACATGCAGATGTTCAGGCATCAGATAAATCAGATAAATCAGATAAATATATTGCCACCAGTGACCAGCAAATAATGAATTTCTTAACAGGGAATTTATTTGATGTCATTTATAATGAATTATGACAACTTTTCAGGTCTCAAGTAATGAAGTTTGAGATCAGTTTTGCTTTCCTCGTATTTTTGACAGAACCCAAGGATCTGACTGTTAAAAACATTCTTTGTATGCCCAGTGATTTCTAAAATTTTAAGTGAATGCATGATAAATTGCAAAGGAGTGTTAGTGCAGTTTAAAACAATTTTAGTGAAAACTGAGAAAAAGTAGATGACCACTGGTGGCAGAACATAGGAAATATTTTATGGATTTGGATGGGTTTTACTTTGTTTTAAGTGTGTGTCATCCCAGTGCTGGAGCCTAGTCTAGAAATTGTCCCTTTATGGTATTCTCAGGGCTTGAGTTCCCTGTGGTTGGAGTATAATTGCAGATTTTATGTGCTAAAAATGAAGTAACAAAAATCCTACTCAAGTTAGAGCAGTAATTTATACAAAAAGATTTGAAGTAAACCTGAAAACATAGGAATGTCACCACAGGTCATCTAGTTCAGTATCCTGTCACTGAAAGAGACAGAAAATTCTAGGGAAAAGGGGAGACAGGGCAAGCACATGATAGATCTCCCTGAGAGCAACCATCTTACAGCTGATTCCACCTCGCTAACTTTGAACTTCAGTTAATTTCTGTATTTAATTACTTCATGTAAAGCAAAGTTTGGCTTTTGAACATGTGTGGAACTGCAGCATCTACAGCATCCTTCAGCACAGAAGTACCAGAAGTTTTGTGGGACAAGCTCCTCTTCTTTTTCCCCCCTTTTTATTTTAATTAGTTTGGATCCAAGCAGATGCTGCCATCTTTTCAATTCTGTACTTGAGGGGAGAGGACAGCCAGTCCCACCCACCTCTCCCAACCTGCAAAAGATTTGCAGAGCCCAGCTCAGCTGCCATCACCTCTGTGCTGTCCTCCCTTCCTTCTGAAAGTTCCCAGTCCCAGTTTCCTGCTTTTCCCATGAAAATTTCCCATGAAAACCCCTGACTTCCATGCAGGGGTCCCTCTTCCCACATCTGCATAATTGCCTTGACAGCTTTTTGGGAAGTTTTTCATCTGAGGGGCATGGCTCCAAGGTGGGCAAGGTCAGCCCTCACCCCTGCAGACAACATCGGGACTTGCTTTGAAAGCAGAACCCTCCAAAACTTCCCCTTGGCAAGCAAAATAAAATAAACTGGTTAGGTTCTTAGTCTGGGCCTGGGATTTCAGTCTCGTGCAGATTTTGTCTGGGCTGGGCTGTCACACTGGTGTCACCACAGGCCCTGGTGTCTGGCAGCACATCGGGACTGCCACGCTGTCGTTGAGTGGCACTGAACAGTGGAACCCAGGAGGTGTAAAGAGGACAAGAAGGGTGTGGAGAAATCACCCAAATCTAGGAATGATCTTCTAATTTCACATGTAGCTGCATGTAGACTGTAGGATTTAGAGGTACTTCAGTTGCTTATTTAATCTGTTCAGGAGATCTAAATCAGGTTTAGCTATTACTTGGTTATTTCTAGTAGAAGAAATGTTTTCTGATGTTTTTGGTCACATTTCTTAGCTGCTCTTTATTTTGTGTGCTACACTGGTATTGTTTAAAGTTGTCTTCCTACATATATTTTCAGCAGCACTCAAAGAATTTGAAATGTACAAAAGAAAAAAAAAAGAAGGGATAGACCACCCTGTAATGTTTAGTTATATAAGAGGTATTTCTGTTTGCTTCTCTGGTGGGCAACATTATCAACATTAAGCATGTATGATAATATCAGCGCTGTTGATAGTTTCAGAGGGTTAAATAGACCATGTAAAAATATTTTATGAGCAGTTCCATTAAAACCCCACTAGAAAAGTCTCATCCACAAACTTTTCCTCCATTCAGCAAGAATTGTCCTTTCTGAAAACATTGTCTTAAAATAATTTAAAAGAACAAAGCCTTATCTAAGATTCCTTAAGGTTTATCCAAGCTTCTCTTAAACAAATCCCTTAGAAATTTAAGCCCAGATTACCAACATTACCCCGGGGGCATCTCTGCTGGACTTCTCTATTTTAAAGTAGAATTAAACAAAGACAAGGCAATAACAAGACAGTTATATAAAATAAAATTATTTTAAATGAAAAAGGATAGGTATGACAAAGTTGCATAAACAGTACACAGGATTTTCACACCACCTTGTTCCGGGAAGGTCGGGATGACCTCTGATGGTGACAGCTGAGATTTCCATCTGGCCTTGGCATGTTTCCATGTCAGAATCTTAAAACTTCACCCGCTTCATTTCACACCACGGGCTGCAGCTCAGCCCTCCCCTTGTCCTGCAGCAGTGGCTGGGTGTAGCTGCACAAACACCAGCCTGGTCCCTGCTTTGCCATGTGCTTTTCAGAGGACCCTTGGGAAGGTGGAGGGTTCTGTGCTGCAGATAAAAGCTGCAGAGTGAGGGTGAATAGCTGCTCACCCCCCAGCCAGCCCGGGCTGCTGCCCTGCCCTGCTCTGCACTGTTTGTGCCAGCAGTGAGCCTCGGGGCTCCTGGAGGCTGTGGGGGACTCCTGTGGTCACTCAGGGGTTCTCAAGGGTGAGGTTTGAGAATTCTCAAGGTTTGAGAATTCTCAAAGCAAAGCAGCAATAGAATGGAAATTGGTTCTTCTCTTAATCACTCAGACGTCATTGTTTGAATTGCAGTATTTGCACTGGTTGCTGACTAGTGAGACCATTTGAAATATTCTCTTCTATTCTTTTCTTCAATTATATCTCAGGGCTTTCCAGACGGTTTCACTGGCTCGGTTCTCTAGCTGGTGATTTTTCAATTAAGATGTGAAACATTTCTTTTTTGTTATATGGATTTAATTAAAATTCTTTGAAATATAATGTTTGGGGTTTGTGTGTCTATCTGTTTCAAGGAAATTAAACCACTGTTGCTTGTTCTATCATTTAGAGAAAATTCAATTCTTTATTCTCAAAATGTAGAATTATCTTGGAAATCTCATACAAACAGCAGTTGCCATTTATTATTCCTACCTATCTTCTAGTTCTTGAATAATAAAAAATAATTACCTTTTTAAAGCCACCAGTAAGAAATTGGTTTTGAAGGATTTTTATTTCCCTTCTTTACTGGGTAACTGAACTATTTTCCATGCTGGTAATTTCATAATTAGCTCTCTTATAATTCTGTATTTAATATCAAAATTATGTGAAAGGCAAAAACTATGCAAGACACTTTATAACTTAGGGTTTCTCTGACCTTCCAGTAGAGTTGCCTTAAAACCTTCAAGACTCAAAATATCTCTAAAAATAACACCCATTATTAGTTTACAGTCTCTGCTTCTCCACCAGACTAATACCATTTTGAAGTCAGTTCTAAGACACTGAAATTCAAAAAGAAAGAAATACTGAATTTATTCACTTACTCCAAGCAGTTTCATAGCAAAGTATGAAGATTAATAATTGCTTCTAAAATTCTCTGAGATGGAAGGCCACACTAAGTATTGGCATTATTTTATTATAATGGAATATTGAGCCTTCACCTCAACATGACCTATTGCTGTCCACTGTTATATGGGCAGAAGAATTTGCTCTGTGTCAGATTTGGTTGTGTAGGGAATGATTCAGCCCCTTGATTTCTAGAGGGGTTTGCTTGTATGGAATAAAAACAATCCAGAGAATAACAGAAAAAGCACTCAAAGGTGAGCAGGTTGGACAAGCCCTGCTTGTGTCTCTTGAACTGCCCTTGACCCTGCCTGTGAGGGTGGTGAACACATGTTAAACACCTGTGATAAACATGAGGGCACTTCTCCTTTAATGTGCATTTCAGGATTATAAAATTGTCATCTAAAATTGTAATGCAGTGCCTTCCCTTAAAATAACCCAAACAGACCCAGAACAGTGGAAGGAGGGATGCAGAATCCAGATCTGTCACTGTAGCTTCAATAAAGAATCCGTTGAAAGATGTAATTTTAAATTTAAGTGCTCCAAGTGGCAGGTGTGACAGGGCTTGGGACGATGAATTATGGCTGAGTAGCCTCTGGCCACGATTTTTCCTTTCAATCTTTGGTTTGGAGGGTGATGTGGACAGGGAAGGGGCTGGTGGGTTCTGCACTCTGCCTCAGTTCAGGTGCTGACCCTCGTTCTCCTCTGGACAATCTCCCAGTGCTTCCAGTGAAGAAACAGCTCAGCTTTTATTGCTGCCTTCTCCTTCCCCCAGGGGAGGATTTGCAGAGCTGGTCCCACACAGGTACCTGCATGTACATGAAGGCCTTTGAAAGGGTAAAAGGGACTAAGCAGCACTTGATGCAAAAATCTTCTTAAATTTCTGTGACTTCAGTTTCACAATGGCAGAGGGCTTACAGATCAAAGCTTTAAACTTGGGCAGCATATTCTGCAAGAGCCCCCAGTAGCAGCCAGGTTCCAGAGGAAGATGAGTCCTTTCTGAAGGTTAAAATACTGAAGCTGTTCACATCATTAGTCTGTGTCTTAGAGGCTGTTCACTAAATTCTTTGAAACTAAATAATCACCTGCAATGGACCTGTATAAGCACAAAGAAGTATTTTAATATCCAGTGAAAAAGTCATTTGGTTCACTTAGTTGACATGATTCATGAATGACAAAACATAAAATGTGGTAATTAAAATAATTTTTTTCCAGACTTCATTAGCTACATTTATCTCTCTTAATTTTCAGATTGCTCCAAGCTTTTAGTTGCGTTCCCTCTGGGAGATCAAAAAAAAAATTTTTAAGAAGATTAGAATCTTAGAATTCCTAATTCACATTTTAGCTGGATCTCCATTTGCTGAACTGAGCAAATCAGACAATTTTCAAGCATTTATTTATAATCTGCATGAAAAGTATTATGTTTAAATCATAAACATATAGTTTTTTCTTCAGAAGTTAGGCTTTTAAAAAAATCTGCAGAAAAAGGATCTTACAAAAGCTTAAACTATTTTTTAGTGGATGAGGGGGCGAGTGCTTGTATGAGGTACAAGTCTTTTATCTCCCACTTCTGTGGCAAATAAAGAAAAGATCATAATCATGATCTGCATCAAAATCTATTCTTGATAAACTGTGGGAAAGCCCCTTCTCAGCATCCAGTCTTTCCTCAGTGTGAGTTTTGTAAAACTCTTTTTTGAGAATCCAAAATACAGTCCATGTGATTTGAAGAATTCTGAATATAAGCAGGGAGAGAGCAGAGAAGGAGGTGATTGCTGCATAGATAAATGGCAGGAGAATTTTGGGACTGAAAGGAAATGTCACTTTTAGCAGCTTGGTTTGGGCTGAAGGTCTAATGAGCCTCTCGTTCTCCATTGGCACTGATGGCCTGGTTTTCAAATCCTCACGCATTTGGAAAATGAAGAGGCTGCCAGATACATCTCAGCTGGCTTTCCCCAAACATAGATAGGGAAAACAAAGGAATTGCAGCAAATTTGCAGAGTAGAGATGTTCATGTCCCCAGAATTTATCTAGTTTATGCTGTACCCAGCAGATGGGAGGAAGGGAACTGTCCCACGGTGACCTGCAGTGAGGGTGGAGAGACTGAGAGAGACAGAGAAAATGGATTGCAGGAACTGATTCAAAGACAGGTGAAAACTTTTAATTTCAGGAGCTTTGTAGATGATGCTCAGTGAATTTGAGAGTGTTCAGAAACAGCCCCAGTGCTGAAGGAATTTCCTGGAATGTGTCACATCTGTAATGTGTATCCAACCTGAGCTCTCTGCACATCCCAACCGGAGCAGACAAACTGCTCAGTGACTAATTTACCACTTATTTTACCTTCCTCAGAAAATACACCCCACCTCCTCCAGAGCTAACACACCAACACTCCAGCATCTAGCAGTTTCCCAGGTGCATCTTGGGATGGAAACATTAGGAGTATGAATAATAGAATGAATGTCTGAGACAGTGATTAAAAAATTAAATTGATCAGAGCCTTGAAGCAGACTGCTCTGCTTTGTGTTTCTAACACATCAAGATTTTTTTTAAATTTCCTGCTGACACCCCAGGTTAATTTTTTTTGCTGGTTAATTAACTTGAAAGCTAAATGTCCAACCTAAATAGGTATGTATAATTACTGGGCTAGTTACCTGTTCCAAGCAGATAATTTTTTAATGTCTAAATATAACAGTTACTGTATATTAACTCTTCTGGATGCCACGTGAATGCTGTACATCTATTCCTTCCAAATACCAAAGTGTCTTTACATTTTTGTCTCATATCTTTAATTGATAAAATATCTCTGAGGCAAGTAGAGGTGTAACTCCCAATTTGTGTGCTGAGTACAACAGCTTCTGATCTTTACAAAAATTTGTAAACCTTCATTTAGTTGCAATTTGTCAGCCTTAGTAACTTGGAACAGATCCAGTGAATTAGCAATCTCAGTAATGTGTTTTTCAATATAGTTTTTTTTTTTTTTTTTCTGTTTCTTAATTTGGCTGCCATTGGTTAGAAAAACAAAGGTACTTAGTAGTACAAAGTGATCAAAAAGTGATTAAAGTGATTTTCAGATGTAAAGTGCTCTAAGCTGTCAAAGGATCTGGCCCTTATAGTGAGGACAGAATGTGAAGGCCTTTTAGATCTGAATTATATTGAAGAGATGAGTTATGCAAGGGCTGTTGTTGTTCTTCAAGTTAAACAACATTTTTGCTCTCTGGAATAACAGAATTTTAGTCCCCCACACAGAATTTTATTGCCCATCAGCATAACTTTAATTTCCGTTCTGCCCTTTCCTGTGTTGTTCTGTCCTGCAGGATCTCCAGAATGATAAAATAAATACCAAATATCAAAATCGATGTAACAGCAATGATAAGAATGTCCTGTGCATTATTTAGTTCATGTTGCTTCTGTTATAAAATATGTAATGGTATTTTTTCTGTGCAAGTGTGTCTTGTGAGCATGTTCTAAACTAAATTATTCAGGACATAATGAAATAAATTCCCCAAATTCTTTTGAGTACTGTTCTGGTAATAGCAGCATTAATAAAGGCACTCCCCTACTGCTTTCTTATGGCCTTTACTGCTCCCTTCCCACTAAACAAATGTGGTTTCCTGTTTTGCTGAGGATGAGCAAAATACTTTGATAAGTGGCCGGAGTGTTCAGCTCATGGCCACTCACAATAAGAGATTTTTGTCCCTAGAGTGGAAGTCCTGGGACTGGCAAATAGCAATTGTTAAAACAAAGTAAAAAAGGAAAAAATAAAAATGTTGCATTTGCCAATATGTGGACAGAAACTCCCAATTAAATGTTTATTTTATACTGTGTAAAATGTAATTTATTCTATAAGAAAAAAGCAAAGCCTGGGACTCGAGAAGAGCAAACTAAAACTATTCATTTAAATATTTTTATTGCCAAGTGTATGTGCTTATGTATATTTCTACCTTCCTATGTAAATACACATAGAGAGCTATAGATATAAACCACTGATTCTAGAGTTAGTTGATTTTAAAATTCATTAACTTCCTGAATTTTGCATCTGGCTTGATGTGTTTTCAGAAATGTAAGGAGAAGAGAAGGTCCCATGAGTTCCTCTGCCTAGCAAAGCAAAGATACCAAAATTCATAACTGCTAAACTGAGCATGTGTCTCTTTTTATTGAGGCAGGTAGGAATGGGTAGATTTGTAACACCTTCACATTACTGACTCTGTTTGGTCACTTCATCTTTCTTTTCAGTCCATGCCAAGAGATTATAACTGCTGATGAAATTTATTGACTTACTGCAGCCTCCAAGTTGACTAAGTCCCTTCCAGAAATAAATCAAAATGAATAGGTGTTCATTTAGATGAATTAGCATCGATGCTTTGCAATAACTTAAAACTAACTGTGTGACTTTGGGCCACTCCTGTCTGAGCAGAATGGCTCCAATGACCTTGACAGAACCAGGAAAAGGATGTTGTGTTCCTCTGCTTCTAAACACAGATGTGCATTAAATAACATTGCCATACAGCAAGCAGGTAAATCTTGTTTATTGGGTACCACTGTTCTTTTCCCCACTTAAATCTTCTGGAGGCATTAGACATAGTGTTGGTCTTTGCATTCGTATTTTTCTGAGTTACAGCTGATTAGAAGAGTATAAAGAACTTCACCTCTGTGAAGCAGAACATTATTTTTATTCATTATTTGCCTTGATTTATGGTGGCATATAAAGGCGCCCATTATTTACTCTGAACCTCCTTGAGTATTTGAAATTGTGAGGCACTGCAGGCTGGACTGACAGCACATCTCTGCAGAGGAACTCCAGGGAGCCTGCATGTCTCACAGAACCCACAGAAGCTCTCTCTGATAAAATTCTGCTCCAAGAAAACATCAGGTTCTTTCCGAATTCCATTTGAAAACGTGAATTTGTAAAGGTTGTCCTGGAGGTCAGTGATCTGGTCTTAATTTGTGCACAGCTAACAGGAGTGATTAATGGGGACCAGGATTCCTCCTGCACAAGGGGCAGAGGCATGTGGAGTCAGAGAGGGAGAGACAGAACACACAGGGAACAGCAACAGAGACCTCAGGCAGTACCTGCCTGTGACCTGTCCCTTTTAACACTTCCATTTCGAGAGTAAGGGAGTGTAGAATAAGAGGAAATTCTTAGACTTAAAACTGACAGGTTTTGAATCAAATGTTGAAATGGTAGAAAAGCTTTTTAATTTGCCACACATTCCTTTCCTGCTTGAATAAGTAAATTTTGGGACCAAGACCAAGATCTAAGAGATACGAGTGATTTTTACTGGTATGTTGGGATGTCCATGTGGGAAATAGTAAAGAAAAAATCCTTAAAACAGGAATTGCTTCCCAGGTTGGAGGCTTAGACTTTGTTTTCTAGTTCTGGGCAATACCTGAGTGTTCTCTCAGGTTTTTGATAATGTTCATGATTTAAGGGATCATTTCAAGATTAATAAGTGACTTCTGCTTGAAATTTCTCTCTGTGAAGAAGTAATTGAGTTATTACTTCTGTCTCTAATTCTTCTGAGTTGTGTTCTTCTTTCTGTCTCCTTCTGCTTTGCTGGAATGTTGTATCAGTGAGAGGAGGGAAGAGGGACCAGAGCAAGGTCAAGGCTTGGTTGTTTTGTTGAAGAAAAGGGCGGTGAAGTTTACAAGGTAGAAGGGAGGATGAGTTTTGGCAGTTTCTGTATGGTCACCCCAAACACCTCCCAACTGCAGGGGTGGCAGAAACCCATGGATTAGAAGCCAGAAGGATGACCCAGGATGGTGTTGGAGGTGTTCAAGGCAAGGAGGGTGTCCAGGATCTGTCCCTGGTGCTGGAGGTGTCCAGGATCTGTCCCTGGTTCTGGAGCCGCCAGCTGGCCCAGAGCCTGTGCTGTGCCCACCCTCCTGCCAAGAGCAGGAAGTGCAGCTCAGTAATTAAAGCTATTTCTGGGACTCCCAGATGGTGCCATAGTTGAAGACCATTACCTCATTACCCTGGAGTAAGGTGTAATGAGTTGGCGAAGATATTAACGTGTTTCACACGCAGTGCGTTACAACAAACTACAAGCACGTTAAATATCCCGATCCTTTGGGAATAAAGATGTTATTTCATTTTGCTGCCATCTGTAAAACCTTGAGAAATGCTGGCTGTGACCCACTGCTACTGTAACAAGAGAAAAGGTCTTGATTAAATGATTGCTCAACCATTAAACAGAAGAAAGCGAATGCACCGGATTCTAATTCCCCAGCACATTATGCTGCCCAGTGTTCTAGCATTTGTAGTCTTTTCCATCACACTGCATTTATCACATTTGAGGTGGGGTTTTAAAGACCCCTCTGGAGAAAATGTAATTTGTTCTCTGCTGCCTGCACATCCCACTAAACACTCATTATTTATAGAATTCTATAGGGTCTTTCTACAAAAACTCTATCGATCTCTCGTTATAGAGTGCCAGCACTTTGATTCATGATCTGAGCTGGAAATGTCTCAAATTAGTATATGATCCCTCCCCATTATAACTTGCCATCTGTACGTGGTGGCAGACTGGAAGATCATCAAAGAAAGTTTATGCTTGTAAAGAATGCTGCCTGAAATGTTTTAATCAGGAAAAGCAAAAGGACTTGTATTTTGTATTTTCACAGAAATACAAATTTCTTATGTGGTAGTTAGCGCTGATATGGTCAAACTGACACAGGTTATTAATAGACAGTTTTAAAGGAAAAAAGCTACCAGTCTTCACTGAATGTCTTCATTTGCATTCTCAGTTTGTTTTAAACTTGCTTAAAGTTTGTTACTGAAACTTTTGGAAGGAAAGCAAACACTGAACAAAGTGACATTTTTAATGGAAAATGGCTGATCAACCTGAAGTTTTGAATTTTTTCTTAAGAAACCAGAAGAAGACACCTTGGGATGGGGATGCTGGAAGAACAGATCAGTTTTAACTGAATTGTTTGTAGTCTCATTAGGGAAAAAATAAGCCACAAACCCAAAGTGAGGCTGTGGAATGAGGACAATGTGAGAGAAAAGGTCTATAATTGCTGTTGGTCATTTCAGTGATGGTGTCTTTGGTTATGGGAATATCTGCAGAATTTCTTAGCATGGGGAACTAAATAAAATAATGGGAAAATTCTTAGTCTGAGGATCACAAAATGGCTCTACAAAAAGGGACCTTGCAGTCGCTGTGATGGTGATCACAATGTTTCCTATCTTTTTATATTTTTACTTTTTAAATGTTCTGCAGTATTTGGAACTATCAGTTGCTGGGTAGAAACTGGTCTGTTTGGTGCTGAGTATTTATTTGTTTGGTTTGACTCTGGCTTTTCTCCCTACATTATAGCAGGGGATTACCTGCTTTCACTGCATTTTTATGAGCTTTCATGAATTAATATGACTTTTTTTTTTTTTTTTTTTTTTTTTTTGTTCTTATTAAATTGCCTTCCTGCCATTTAATCAAGAGTAAGGAAAAATGAGAGAGTGTGCAGATCTTTGAAAGGTCAGTGATCCCTCTGTGTAAAAAGTGATATTTCTGCTGTAACTTGGCCTCTCCATGGAGCAGCAAGGTGAGGATAATTTTATCCTCCTTAATATTCCCCATTTTAGTGGGCTTCTTACTGTTAGAGAATTATTCCTATTCTGAAAGACTTGTAGTGAAGATAAGTTTGTATTTATTGCCATGGCAGAAAAGTCAGTGGGGCCCTGTAAATGGTGAGGGACTGGAGTCATAAAAATAATGTGTTTGTGCTGTGGGTCTGTGGGACAGGACAGGGAGAGCAGTGACAGAAACCACAGTGAGCACCAAAGGATTTGGGGAAGCTTTGAGGAACAGTGACAACTCAAATTTAGAAAAGCTGAAGTTGTTCTTTTGACTGGACATCCACCAATTTTCATTGGAGAGCTTGAGATTGTTCAAAGTATTTTAAATATGAATGGGAAGGACAGAGTGCTTTACACAAGATAGGAGCAACCTGCTTTTCCTAAATAAAAACTTTGAACCAGTGTAGGAATTAAGATTTCAGAGGAGGCCTTAAATTGGAGGCCTTAAATTACAGATTTTGTGCCAAGACTACGACAGGCTGTAGTTTTGCAGACTTTAGCAAAGTAAGCTCAGAGCAGCTCAGGCTAAACTTTCTAAGCATGGGTGTCGTAGCTTGGGGTGCCTTTTATGCCTTCATTAATGCTTCAAACATAATTCCAGCTAATGGTTATCTGAACCATTATCAATTAATATAGTTCATTGTGATCTATTGTAGTTAGTTTTAGACAGCTTTCTCATAAAACTCACAGATCTGGGTTTCAATACATGAAATTTATTTTTTCCATAAAGAGTTTTAACATAAAGTTACCTCCATGCTCTCTTCAACTTTGTATAGACTTGTGATGACAGTAATCATGGCATTATTTAATGCAAGGATATTTGCATTTCTTTTATATAGTTTTGAATTATATTCTGCTATATATTTGCTATTATAAATAGCAGGGAACAGATGCACAATTAGTATTAATACTAATTAAACAGTGCATATGTGCTGCTTTAAGAGAGCTGTAGCTCCATTTGCTGTGAAGATTCCCTGACACTCTCTGATAGATTTCCATCTTCAAGAATTCACACTGAAGACCTTTGATGGCAGTGGCTCTGCTGTAGAGGGTTGGGTTTAATTTCTTGAAGGAATTTAACCATGTTTACATCACAAGAAAAACCCTGTACAGAATAAAAGGGGGAAAATTTTAATTATTGTGTTCCTCTTAGCTTCCATAGTGAGTTAGGAATCACCACTTTTAATGGGTTTTGTCTAAGATATTTGAGGATGTTATGGTAGGTAATTCTGAGGAGTGATCTGAAGATGAATTAACTAATTATTTGTAAACCAGTCAGACACTACATTGATGAACATTACAGATAATCCTACAAGAATGACATGGTCAATGTAGAAAGTCAACGGAGTCTGTATTGAATTCAGAATGTACATGTTGAAGTAAAGTTAGTGTAAAGTTAGTGTAAAGTTAGTTTTCCTCTCTGCTGAGAAAGAAAAACCTTAATGATATGGATTTTCAGTAACTTAGAGTTTCTCTTCACCTTTTCTCTACAGAGATTTTCAATGGCAGATGACTGCATTAAATAGTGAAATTAAACCAAACTAGTTTTTTACCCTAATTGTAGAAATGAATTGTATCTTATTTCAGAAATTTAGAGTTTCAGAAATTCTGAATTTCTGTACTACAGTCCTTGTCTCTCTGACTGGATTTAAGGAAAACTCTCCTGATGAGCCCAGTCAGAGGAGCAGTGACCAGGAGAGGCTTTGCCATCTCCTTTCTTGGAGGTTTCAGGCCAGGACTGGATCAAGCTCTGAGCAGCTGGATCTGACCATGGCTCTGCTTTGAGCACGAGGCTGGACTGGAATTTCCTCAGGTCCCTTTCAGCCTGAATTATCCCATGGCCCTGCTTTTGTTTCAGTGTTCTTACTTTGTGAGATTTGTTAATTGAAATCTGGGGTTTGAGCTTCTGTGAATTACAGTTGTCCTTTCACTTGTGACCTCGCTAAATCAGTGTGGGCCACGTGAAGCTGAGGAAGGTAGATTTGTGCACTGTTACTGCAAATGTACACAAATTAAAAAGGAAAAGATGAATTTTCTATGCTATCTCTGATGGATTATGTATGTTATTTTAGCAATGTAGCCTTTTAAAAAATATTTTGTTCAAATACAGTTAATAGGTTCAAAATGTTTAGTATCAATTGGATTATCCCTGGTTTCCTATTCTCATTCTTGCTTTTGCAATAAAGTAATGCATAAGCCTAAATTAGCAATGGTTGTTATTAATTCTCTCTTTAAATCCCTTGGCATCCTGTCTGGCCCCATTTAATAAAAGCTGCAATACTTGAACAGTAAATATTGTGTAAAAGTTTCATATTTGAAATGAATTTCCTTCAGGCAAATAACAGAAGTAAGATGATATTTTGCAGTGTTGTATATTAAAATAAATATACAGCTAGTTAGAATAGGAACATTTCCTTGGAATAAAAGCCAAAGAATGTGAAACAGAGCTTTAATTTGATTAAACTTTGTGTGGTTTGAAATACATAACATTTACCAATGTTTATCTATCCCACTTTACATTCAGAGAAGATGAGTTGCATCTGCTTCAGAGTTTTATTTATAATTTAGTATTGAACTTTCAGAATGGAACTCACCAATTCTTATCTGTTTATGTGGATTATATTTCAAGAGCTTTATGTATCCTGCACAGCAAAGCTGTAGAGGGATGGGGGGAAGGTGAATATCTGATTCCCAGAAAACTCTGGTTGCTCTATGCTTTGTTTTGCTTTCCTCCATAAATTCTATTTAATTTCTTCAATTCACTGGAGGAATAACTCGACAAAAATTTAAAAAAAAAGTGAGTTCAAGTTAACACCTTGATGACAAAGAGTTTACATTTTTATTATCCTCTGTCCTTCACACACATGGAAACTTTGGTTCACTTTGATGCTGTATTGAAAAATTCCCCTCTGGGGTATAAAAGGTACCAGACACTGAAGCAATCCCATCTTTGTTAGAGAAATGAGCTTGAAAAGGAAATATCTGGCCTGTTCACAGCTACATTTAAGAGTTTCCACTTGTACTTCAGAAGCAGTTTTATAACCTTTTCAGTTACAAGAGACTGGCCAAGAATCCTGGATAAATTCTTTGGAAATGCCTATGTGGCAGAAATAGTTTACATTAAATCATACCATTAAAATCCTTCACAAGTCTGTGCATAACTATTAACAAATAACCATTAAAGACTTGGTTTATTTTACACAGTTTGAATTCCCTTTGGAATTAAAGGTTATTCTCAGCAATACTTTTTTGCTGTTTGTCAGACTCTGTGAATCTTTAAAGTGTATTTTTGGGGAGAGATTTTAATAACATTTCAAAATAACTTTAGGTGTTTTAAAGACATGAACATAACTTACCATAACATTTGTATTAACCTGACCTATTAAGATTTTATTGCCTACATGTCTTGCTTCTTTTCCACATCTCTATCTCCATGAAGTAGTGTGCACCTGGAAGACATTCCAGCAAAGTAAAATAAAAAGTAAATATTTCTTTACAATGAATTGCTAGATCACAAACTTTGTGATTGAAGTTAATTATTGGGATGGCAAACTTCAATTACTTCAGTAAAGCATGATGAGCATTTCCACTTATGACTCCCTTTTTCAGTCATTTATGAAGGTGGAATCATTCAAACATAATTCACATTGTGTAAGTGTTCTTACAAACACATCCCAAATACTAGAATCTCATTCACATTTCTGAATATTACCAGGAAAAAAAAAAAAAAAAACAAAAAAAAAAAAAACAAAAACAAAAAAACAAAAAAAAAACAAAAGGACTTTTTCTTTTTTTTTTTTAACAGAACCTACTAAGTTAGCTCACTACTGAAAAATCCAATATGAAAATACTGTGTAACTAGGGACTTCATATCAGTTCTTGCTATCTGAAATTGTAATTACACAAGGACTCTACATGATATTCCACTTAATTTATCTTTATCTATTTTGTGCATTAATTTTCTGGTTAAATCAGTCCTGTAATTTGTAGTGCATGATCCTACAGAAATATTTTTTCTCCTGCCTCTAGAGCATGAACCTACAGTGGTTTGGGGCAGAGAGCTGCAACACCCTGTCCAAATTCCTCATGTCTGATAAATTCTGAGGGATATTGTGCTTGTACAGGGGCCTCTGAAGGAGCTATTGAGCAAAAGGAAGCTCAGCCCTGCCCAGCTGTGGGTTACTGCACAAGCCCACCTTATTAAGATTGATGTCCCCCCAGATCCCCCTGCCCTTCATTTGCTCATTGAGCTCCCTCTGTAGTGCCCCGGGAGAGGCAGCTGTGAGTGTTGCACTTCAAGGGCAAACGTTTTGTCATTCCTGGAATCCCACCCTGCAGTGCAGAGTTCTGGGAGGGCTGCAGGGGTATTTTTAATGCCATCAGTCTCTTTTCTCAGTGTAGCCACCAGAGCTGCAGGTGGATGGAGAGAAGATGAGCTGAGTTTGTGGCTTTGTTGCTTTATCCCCTCAGCCCTTTACACTGGAGGAACAGTTAAAAGTAGAAAATATTTCTTCTGGTGCATCATTTCCTCTAGTGGCATCAGGACTTTTGGAAGTGACACATTTCCTCAGGAGAAATCTCAATTTAACATCCATAGAAACTGTTGCTGGAAGTGTAGTTTAGGAAGGTGAGCACAGGTAGCCCCACTCTGTGATGGCCCTGGTTTGTATCAGAGGCAAGAAATAATTCCTAAATAAATAAAGAAACATATTTCATTCTACATTTTCTATTTATTGAGGCTGAGAGGTATTCTTCAGTAATAATTTCTTGAACATTTAGTAAGAGAAAACAAATAGCTTTCCCCTCATATTTCAAGGCTGGAGGCAAGAGAAGTTAAGCTTGAACCCAGATGACCCTTTCTGAGTTCAGTAAACACAGAACATTATTAAACTACTCTAAATGAACATGTGCAAGTGTTTGTTTACTGATTGCACTGAAGAGATAAACAGCTTTCACTCAGAAACACAGCACATTAAATGTGTGTACCAGGAAGAAGAGTTATCTAGAAAGTGCCATTCTCACTGTACTAGGAGAGGGTTTACAAGTCAGAAATTAAATTTCTCAGGGATTTTTCCCCCCATTTGTTTGTTTTAAAGAAAACCATTGGCAAATTTACACAGGAAAACCAGAAAACAAGCCAGTATTCTTCTTGAGTTCATTCAATTTCCTTCATTTTAAAGCAAAACATTTGACATGTACTTGAAAATTGCAATTTTTAATGAAGAGATGAGGTTTCACTAGGCTGAGTGGTAACTAGTGAGACAAACCCAGGAACAGAAAGCTTCTGTCTTTCACCTCATTGGTTTTTTCCTATTACATTCATTACTTTCCATATCCATGCCTGATGTCACACCTCTCTGTTCAGCAGAGTCCTGGATTTTGGAGTAGAGCAGAATGTGCAGGACTGGGTTTTAACTCAGTTTTCAGTGTTTATTTTGGATAAGAACTGTGGCACCAATATCAGTAACAGAACCAGCCCTACACCCCTCCCTGGGCAGGCAGAGCTCTCTCCTGGGATCTCTCTCTGGGATCTTGGGTCTGGTTTGGGAGGCTCACAGGGAGAACCCCCAAAATGCAACCTTAAAAAAAAACTTTAAGTAAATTAACACAGGGGATTATCTTTGCCAAATGTGATTTACTGCCAAAATATTGTTCCTACTGTTGATCAGCTTTGCTGATTGATGAAGAAGTGCTGAGATCTACGTTCCAAATTTCTGATTTATAGAATATGACTTACAGGACTGATTTATCTTCGTGGAGCTGTGTCACAGCTGTGTGGGTGTTGTGATTATAAACTCCTGGTTTCAGAGATTTATAACTCACCTATAAAAATTGTTCTAATTGAAGCTGTTTTCTCTCAATTGCTTGCCTGTATTTGAAGGCCTGAGAAAGGCAGAAAAAGAGTGGATTTAGCATGGGTCTGATTCTGCATGTGGGATAAAAACTATTTTGAGTTTAAAATATTGAATATGCTTAACATATGATATTGCAGAAGTTTTCCTGCCTCTGCTGCTGTTTCTCCAGAGAGACAGTGATTAGCCTAGACCAAAGTCCAGCAAGTGATTTTTATTCATGAATGTCTTTATGAATTCTCTACAAATGCAGCCCTAATCAACCCTGAGAAGTGCTTAATTTGCACAAAAAGCTACACAGTCATTATCTTGCACTGCCAAACATTTGTTTCTGCATTAAGCTCATTTCAGGTTATTCCATGTGTGCTTCCAGGTCTCTGCAGAATTCCATCTGTGCTCCAAAAGTTTCAGAGGCAGCTCTGAGGTGATGGCATTGAGCAGGCTCTGGGGTGGGGGCTCCTTCCAAGCAAAAAACCAGGACAGCAGGCAGCAGCCAATGCAGCCCTGGATAAAATCTTTAAGGGAGCATCTGGCTTTATAGTTGATATGTGTGATTGTAAATCTGGTGATTAATTATTATATTAGAAACATAATCCTAGCTAGTGGTGGGTAGAGACCAGACTGTCTGGCCAAAATGATGGAAAAAGTTTGCAGCGCTGTTTGTGGAAGAAAAAAAAAAACAAACAAAAACCAAAACCCAGCCCTTCCTTCTGCTCCTGCTCTCTCTCAAAGAGTAATTGTGAGAAGGTGGGAAAAGTCTTATCTAGGGCAAACATGAGAATAGATTAAAGTGTCTCCTAGAAAATGTGCACCTCCCTCTTTAATTTGTCTTAGTGCCTTGGCGAGGGTAAAGGTGGGGCTAAGTAATTTGAGGAATGAAATAGTTTAATGATCTGCTTTTAAAAGAGGCTGAATAAAGTTTGTTGTTTGCTTCTGCATCTTGCTGAAAAGATTGAGAAAGAGCCGTAGGAATTTGCCTTCTTTGAAGTAATCTTATTTCTTTTTGTAATATTCAGCTAGTAAGGGAGTTAAATTATTCTATTCGAT
The DNA here is from genome assembly GCF_024509145.1 of Vidua macroura. Classification (NCBI taxonomy): domain Eukaryota; kingdom Metazoa; phylum Chordata; class Aves; order Passeriformes; family Viduidae; genus Vidua; species Vidua macroura. The sequence continues at coordinate 18,543,810 of NC_071584.1, read as the reverse complement.
GTTGAGGGGAGGCAGTTACTGAAATGGAGATCCAAACAAGAGAATACATTAAAATAATTATTACTCTTGTGGATTTGGCATGCCCACTTGCTGGAGGCAGCGAGGCCAACAAATTGCTTCAGGTAACATCAATAAACCCAACAACACATTTGTTCTTGGCAGCACAGGTAGGGAGTAGGTGCCATGTTGCCATAGGAGGTTTAGGAGGATGACATTTTTGTTGTTGAAATCATTAACCTGGTAAACCGAATTAAAGGATTAAAACACGCTGGGAAAACTTCAGCTTAATTCTCAAAAAAAAAAAAAGAAAAAACCCCAAAAGAATCTCAGCTGTTAGAAGGTATCAGCAAATTCATTTTTGGGTTTTTTAAGTCGTGATAGACTTTTGGAATTAAAAGCTTTTTGTTAAAAGCTTTTTATATTTTGTTTGTTTGTTTGTTTTAAATCCCAAACTATTGTGATTTCTTAAAATATTTTTTTAAGCTATTGGCTATCCTTTCAAACCCCAAAATGGAAACTGTATCATACTAGGGGAGTGACACAGGAAATCCTCCTGACAGGTTGTTGTTGATCCTTGGCTGGTTTCTTGTGTGTAGGAGTGGAAATGGTTGCTTTAGCACCTCAGCAATGGAAAGCCATGCTCATTGGGCTTGGGCAAAAGTCAGGAAAAATGGCAAAACTTTCAAATTGTTGCCACTGCAATTTTCAGCTTTGGGAGTAATGAATTTCAGTATTCTGGGATGCTGCTGTTGTGTGAAAAAGTGGGCTGGAGTTTCTTTTACCTGTTTCTTCCATCTGTGGGGCACATCTGGTTATGGGTGAGCTAACTCACTGCTTTGGTGTTAATTACTTGTTAAATAATTAACTGTTTGTGGACCAAACATCTTAAATAGAAGGAAATTAATGTGATTTCTTAATAATCTTACAAGAGTTTTGCCAAGCGTGAGTACCTGGTGCTCATCTGTCAGAGAGGCCAGTTCAGCAGTCAAGATAATGTCAAGCCAAAGTAGAATAGCACATTCTTCCTTTTATCCTTTGAAAACAAAGCCATTTCCTCAGAATTCCTCATTCTCTGTGGTGGTTGTTGCTATTTTCCATCACCCAGACAGAACCTGAATATGTCTTGTCTGGTCATTTTTTACGAGGGTTTAACGTCACTTTCTGAAAGATGCTTAATAACGAGTGCTTTGTGCCAGAACTCGTGTGGTGCTGGGGATGTGTCACTCTGAAAAATGTGGGCTGCAATTTTAGGAGTCAATCAAGGAGGCTGGAACGATTACTGCCAGATGTAGTGGAATCAATGCAGAGAAGCATTTTACATTTCATACTTTATTTAGATTGATCACAGCGGGCTCCGTGGAATCATGTTCTGTGCCATAGAATTGTCTTTCACTGGAGCTTGTCAACCAGGCAGACAAATCACTTGAAAATGTGAGGGTTTGGGAATCTCTCTTCATTTAATGATTTACACAGAAATCATTTGGGATCATTAGCAGGGTTTTCAGTAATGTTTCCCAGAGTTTCCTCCCTAGCCAGAGTGAAATGTAACCATCACTTTCTAGAGGCACTCTCCGAAAGACTGATTGCTTTACTCAAAGCAATTCCACTCATGAAATGAACCTCTGGATAAAACTCACAAATTCAGGGTTTTCTCATTCTATTTTAGTCATGAAAAATACTCTTCTTTAATGTTTATAGTGGACAAAAGTTACAGATATAATGAAGTCTATTAATAAAGAATCAAATATGTAACATCTCTTTGACATCTATTTTTGATTTGATCTCCACATTGTAATAAAGTCCCAGTTTGGGTTATGTCAACCAATTAAAACTGAGATTGCATCTGACTTTGAACCCATTTGTCAACGCCATCAAAATTCTTTTTTTTTTTTAATCAAAAGAAAGTCAAATCCATGGAAAGGCGAGTTAGAAGAATATTCTATAACCATATAAAAGTTAATCATTATCCTTAGTCCTTGATTTTCCATTTCTTTCTGTGCAGGTTTTTCTAATTCCTTTTGCACTCCCCACAGTCCCTGCCCATGCAGATAGCAGAGTACTGGAAAAGGGTGGCACTGCTCTATTAGAAGTTGGAGTTAATTGTCAAAGGATACCTCATTTAAGCATTTTCATTATAATTTTACTCTGAGTTTGCAATAACAGGGTAGGTGAAATGGTACTGGAAAGCCAATGTTTTTCCCCCCATCCAACTGTTAATAAAAGACCTCCTTAAAATACACAGTAATCCATTGTAAATGGATTGTAAATTGTAATTGGTTATCTGGAAATCCACTACAAATGAAATTTACTTGTAGGTTTATAATGCTTTGTGATGTTTATTCCACGCTAATCATACTGTGTCACTAATCTGAGTGATTTTAGATTTGATAATAAATTGTTAATCCCATAGCAGACTGTGTTTGATAAGACATCTCTGCCAGTGTATTAAAGGGATTATTTTCCTTAACCACAAATCATTGGGATCACAAGATGAGCTATCTTTAGAAGAAGCAAGGATTTTGAGTTTCTCAGCTGTTGATGGTGGTTCACCAGGGGAAAATACAGGGAAACTATAGAAGGTTTGTTTTGTTTTTTTTTTTCCAATTTAATTGTGTAACTGTCAGTTCAAGCCAAAATTGCCCCTGCTCTGTTTGGTGGAAATAATTTCTCAATTTTCACATTCTTGTGTTTGTATTTTTTGCATCTACTTTGTAATCAACAATTCACACCTGAATCTACATTTTATCAAAACAGAGAAGATACCCCTGCCATTTATGAAAAGTTCCTACCAGAAACGTAAATCTGGAAAACCTAAACATCACCAATACAGTTATGTAGGTTTTTAAGGTGTAGTAGGTTACATGAATCAATTTTTCTTGTAAGAACCCTTCTTTGTAAGGAAATTTGGTGCAGCTTTGTAACATTTGAGACAAGTTGTCATGGAAATGCAAAGCTCAGTGATGTTTTTCAATAGTGCTGATTGGTTCAGAGAAAATATTTTGACACCATGTTATTTTCAACTTGAAAACTTGGTTAAAAAACATCTTAACATTGTTGTGTAAAGTCAAGAGCAAAGGAGAGGCAGTCTAACGCAGCTGTCATGGTAATATATTACCTTACTAGGAGTTTGGAAATGGATTATTGTTGCTATGGCATCAGATAACAGGAGAAGCCACCATGACTGCTGGAGCTGTTCAGCAAAACAACAGCTCTTGCTTATTCTGATGGAGGAAATGTTTTACATTTGCCCCACTTTTTATATTCATCACTCCACGTTGTGCTGATCCTCCATGTGCCATGTTAGAATAAAGGCAATGGAAGGGGATTATTCCAATTTAGGTTTTTTTTTTTAGTCCAACCATTTCTAACATGATCCATCCATATTTTACTCCAGTAAAGAGCAAGAATGATAAAATAACTTAAGTTCAACTCTTCCTTGTCAAAGTGCAGTGAGGCTGTGTAACATCTTTGGCTTGCTGTGTCTGCTTAGAATATCCTGGGCTGGAAGGGACCCACAAGGATCATCAAAGTCCTGGCCTGAAGGTTTGTACAGCTCTTCCCCAGTTTTGTCCCCCAGCATTTTACACTTGATGCAAATGACTGGAATTCCACTGACCCAATAAAATCATTTTGAATTAAGGTAGGTAGAAATTGTGCTGAGATTCATAGAGTTTGAAATTTGGCTGGGGTCTGTTGAAGCCCAGGCACCTATTGCATGGGTTTGGTTTTTTTTTTGGTTGTTGGTTTTTTCCTTTTTATAAATTCAGTATAAATATCTGGAAATTATTAGGTGCTAAAACTCCACGTTTTCTGCAGAGAAGGGAGGCAGAACATTTCCCATTCTGACCCTGCAGGCTTTAATCATCAGGCTAAAGGCAGCAATGCACAAGTTAGCCATGAGATGAGTTTGATTTGATTTTGAGATTTTGATGTAGTAATTTGGTGATGTGGCACTTCTATAGTGAATTGGTGAGTGCTGCTCCTGTCCTCCAGGTGGGAGGGCTGCAGCACAGCCAGAGGAGGATTGGGATGATGGTTTTTTGGCGGAGCTCAGACAGGAGCTGAGCTGTGTGGTTGCCTTACCCCACAGGCTCAGGAGTGGCCCCTGAAGAGAGCTGGCATTCTGTACAAGAATATATAGAATATCTTGTTTATATTCTATACAAGAGTGACAAAACTAAACCCAGCTCTTAAAATCTTCCTCTCTCTTACATCCTCACAGTGGTGGAATCAGTTTCCATGTGTGGAAGGTGCTCCTTTGTGGCCTCTTTGACAACAATGACGTTCCAAAAGGTTTTCAGACCATCTCTAGATCCCTTGAAAGATGAAGGACAGGGCAGATTGTATTATTCTAATAACTTGTAGTTCAAGGAAATATATCTTTAGATGCAAAGACCTTAATTGGAAAGCGTGTTGGCTGTGAGAGAAAAGAGAAGGGGAAATATTTGATACAACTTGGTATTTTCACAATATCCTGCTTATCCATGAGAATTCCTTCACCCTTTCAGTTGTGGTTTCCCATGCAGAGGAGGAAAGAGCAGTGTTTGCAGGGTGTTTCACTGTTTGTCAGAGCTCAAATCCTTCACCTGTCCTGGCTGCACAAGCCCAGTGAAGGTGGCTGAGGTTGCCTGATCTGGTGTGGAAATGATGTTATTAACACTCCAGCCTGAATTCTCCACCTCCTCTCCACCTGTGACATATTATTAATGTCCTGTCTTGTAATGTAAAGTACTGCCAGGTTGGGAACCTCTGGTCCTTCTGATCAGTTCTTTTGAGTTTTTCTTCTGATCTTCATGTGATTTCTGTCATGCTGTGATATAGAATTATTGGACTAACAACTTTGAAACTAAGCTTTCAAAGTTACTCTAAAATTTGTGCAGTGGAGAAGCAGAAGAAATGCAGAAGGTTAAATAAAAGCTCAAAGCAGATCCTACTCCAGCTTAATAATGTATTTTTTATTATTATATAGAATTCTTATGGGCTAAAGGTAAAAAAAAAAAAAATAGTGCTGAGCTGGGTTAGAAATACCAGGAAAGTTATCTAGGAATGAATAAAAAGAAATCTTTGATCATTCGGGGTAGCAAACTTCAGTTGCACTTTAGTACATCTGGATTTCAATTTATCCCTCATCTGAACAACTGGAAATAGATTTCATTTTAGGGTTGTGTACCAGCTCCCATCAAGAGTTTGTCTCATGAGTAAACTTGAAGCATTACAAAAGATTGTATATAATAGATGGCAGTGTCTGCAAGGGACACAGGACTTCAGCCTCGGTGACTTGAGTAGTTGTAATGAATATGTGTAGAGAAAATAGAGTCAGGAAGAGTACAGGATTCCAGAAACACAGGAGAAACTCTACCCAGCAGCAGCCCAGATAAAGATTTGCAGCTCAGGCCTCACCAGCAGGTGCTGTTGTCTCATCTCTCACCTCCCATGTTGTCCTTCTGGTATTTGTTTTTCATGTGTAGAATGTTTGACAGGACAAGGAAGTAGGAAATATCCCTTTTAGTTATGTACTGGAAGATAATAAAAAGAAATTTAACGAAAATGTCATATTTTCTAATCTTTGCAAGGGGACAAACTTCACTGGGTTCCCAGAGCAGCTGGGGCTGCCCCTGGATCCCTGGCAGTGCCCAAGGCCAGGCTGGACGGGGCTTGGAGCAGCCTGGGACAGTGGGAGGTGTCCCTGCCATGGCAGGGGGTGGGTTGAGATGAATTTTAAGGTTCCTTCCAACCCATTCTGTGATTCTGCTAATAAAACCAACATACCTCTTTATGATTTTAATAGAGAAAAACATTTAGATGCATAAGTCTTTTTATTTTTCTTTTACAGTATAAGAACCTTAAAAAAACCCAAGGCATTTTGTGAGGCAATTAACTAAAATAATTCCTCAAAGCAATTTTGCCCTGAACATTGTGGTTAGAGTACTAATATTAGTTTGCAAATTTTTAGCAGTTTTATGTAGAACTGTTCCAGCTGTTAATCACACCTTACCTATAAAATGTATTAGGGAAATAAAGTCTGCTACCAGAGCAAGACTTTCTGTGTGTCCAAATTCAGGTCATTAAAGAAAAGGAAAAAAAAAAAAAAAAAAAAAAAACAAAAAAACCAAGCACCCAGTTGGTGCAATAAAGGTTGAATGAGTACTGAGGAAGCAGTTTGCTTCTAGTGAGACTTATGAGGCTTGACAGGGGCTTTGATGAGTCAGTAAATGGTTGGAAATTCTGCAGGTGATGTGCTGTGTGAGGAGGTGACATTGGCATCCTGAGCTGGGAGCTCTGCTCGTGGAGCAGCACTCCTGAGAAACGCTGGATTGCACCTCTTGAAGGAGCAGAAAATCCATCTAAATCCATCTAAATCCATCTAAATCCATCTAAAACATCTGCACTGCCTTCACTGCAAACGTCTGGAGAACATCTCTCTCACAGCAACTTCAGTAATCTCTAATGTTTGACTTTATACCTTTCTGGCTCTGTTTATTGGTTCCTCCTTATCTTCACCATGGGGCTTTTGTTGTTGTTGGATTTTTTTTCTTCCTGAACTTTTCAATCTGCTCTGAATTAAAGAACTCATTGGAAACAGGAAATTCTCAACCGTACCGAGATGGCTCCTAAAAAAATCCTCATGAGAAAAGTAAATTGATAGTTTGCAGGAAATGCACTTTAATTTAAAATTTCACTGACATTTTTAGAAGATGTGAAAAAATGAAATGAAGTTACTCTTGCTAATGTTAGAGCTTAAAAATATTGCTTAATATTCTGCATGGTTCTAAAATGAATTTTGGTGTAGTCCGGAATTCAACAAAGAGAAAGGATGAAGTGACATGCTGCCCAGAAATAGTGGGTGCAGACCCACATTTCTGTAACTACAATAAAATTCATGTTTTGGTGTTCACAGAAAGCAGATCACTAAATTAAAAACAGAAAAAAATAAAAATGTTTTTTAAAAGTGTTATCAAATGAATTAAATCTCTGGTAAATTAAACAATTTCTTGTATAAGTATGCTTTCTTTTATAAATAACAAAATATCTCAGTTACTTCCCATTTTGAATGTCAAATTTAGGCCAATATTTTCTGGTTAAATCTATGTCTGATAGTAGGGACTGATTCTTTATGAGACTGATTCTGATTATTCTATCTCACCCATTAAATTAATGGAATAAGAACTTTTACCATTAAAAATTTCACCTGGTTGGGGGGGGGGGGGAGGATTCTACTCTTACAAGCTGCTGCAAAGACTTCAGAAAAGCACAGAAAATTTGTTAAGCTCATCTCAAGTTAAAGAATGTACACATTTTTCAAAGTTTCATCCTGTAGAATCTCAACTGCCAGTCTTGACAGTCCCAGATGTCATTCTGGCAAACCGCATAGATATAAGTAATTTTTTTCTGCTCCTCTGTATTTGACTAATTCCCTCTCTCACTATTTTTTGTGATTAAGGCTCAGCAATTAAAATTTACAACCATGGTTTTCTGTGAGGTTTCCTATTCCCATGAACTAAGAAGAAAAAAGAAAAAAAAAAAAAAAGTGAAATTCTCATCGTAAAAATGAGCAATAACAGCGTAATTAGTGCTTGGTACCATAATTGCAAGGCGTATTAGAAGTGCACTTGATGGCATTGTATTATTACTTTGTACACATAAAAGCTGCAAGACCAAGCCAATATGCTTAAATAATGGTTCTGCTGAAGCTTCTCAAGCTCCAGCCTGTGTCAGGCAGGTTGTTTGGGGTTTTTTTAGGATGTACTGATGATATCCCTGAGCTTGTGTGGAGAACTTGGAGGTGCAGTTCATCAGCTTGGCTACACACTCCCTTCTGCACTGTTTTTGTGACCAGAGTTAATGTGCTTTCATCCCTTGGGAATGTGCTTTCTGTGTGCTTTGTTTCCATTCCTGTGAGCTGAGGAATATTAGGACTTTATGAGTGCTGGAAGTCCATAATTTAATCTGGAGATCACATCAAATGTGCAAATGGTCTCAGACTGAGCGTTGAGGAATTTATGGGGCGAGGTCCCCATTGCCTTAAAAAGAAAAATTTAGTAGTTGATAATCTTGCACAGCATGAGCAGTCCAAGGTAGAGGCTTTTATTTCTCAAATTAAAATCTTATTTAGGTACAGATAAAAATGAATACTGGCCCCAGGGGTGAATGAGTTATTTGTGTGATAAAAATGGACAAATGTAATCGTCAGGTGTTTCAGCAGTGCTGAGAAGTTTACAGTTGTTTTGTGTAGTTGCTCTTTCTTTTACTGAGATTCTAAATTAGGAAAAGAAAATACATAAAAGAGACACATCTCTCATAAAGCTTTTACCATTTTTATGTTATTTCCTATTGACATAAGAAAGTGGTTGGTTTTTCAAAAGCAGTGACCTAAAATGAAAGGCAGAGTGCTGTGGCCTGTCACTTTGGCCTCTCACATTGACCATTCTGTCTCCAGGGCTCAGCAAAGGGAGCTGAAATTGAAATTATCTGTCCAAGGAGGGAAAAAAAAAAAATTGGAGGCTTTAGATTTTTTTGTCATTGACTTTCTTATGTCTATATTTTTTTTGTCCTGGAATCATTTTAGTATTCTACTTTTTATAGGTTACAAAATTTTCCTTTCCTTGGAAAACACTGAAGCAAGAACAACCAACATTCCAGTGATCAGAGCACGCATTTGGGTGTCACTCATTTGTTATCACTCAAGTCCCCAGCAGAAAACAAGTCTATAATAAGGCCCACCAATTTTTCCTCTCTGTTCCAGGGGAGTCTTCTAACTTATAATGTCTTTGTATTTCTGAATCTTTTGGGCCACTTTATCCAACAAAACCTACTGGGAAATTTTGCTTCTGGCAATATTTATGATTGTGGGTATTTAAACACTGATATCCGTATGTTTGGAGCATTAATGAACAGTTCTCAAATTCAATCTACATGGAAAAGTAATTATATGGGTCACTGATTAGGGAGTCTCCCTGGCAAAGCTGGAAATTGTCTTGAAAAAGGTGATTTAATCACCAAGCCTTTGCAGTCAACACAATGCCCTTATAAATAGTGTTGTGGAGTGGTGAGAGCTCACGCCTGAGCAAATTGAAATCTCAGCTGTCTTATCCAAGATGATTAGACTTGACAAAATCAGTCACCCAGGGATATTTTAGAGTACTGCCATGGCGGGATTTAAGGGAAGGTTCTTCTGCTGTAGAAGATTTGTGAGCTGATGAGAGTTAGAAAATTATGTTCTCGGTAGTTGGGACATGAAATGTTGGCTTAAAATAGGAATTATGAGACTGTGGGCTGACAAGAGCACAATAATTACAGCTGCCTCACCTCTGCTGCAGTCCTGGAAGTTGTGGTGGGTAGCCAAAGGCTAAAGCTGCTTCTGGAAGCTCCAGCAGTTACCTCAGTGACAATATTCAGTCTCTCATGCCCCAAGTGGAGGCTTTCCAGCATTCCCTTCTGTGGCTCTTCTGAATTTGCTGCATCTTTTACCATGCATGGATAACTCATACTTTTGGAACACAGTCGCTCCACTCTGCATTTTATCCTGGTGAGATGCCTAAAAGAGTGTCTGGGAACAGACAGCATGATTCTTATCACTGCTTACCTCTGAAATTTTGTTTTATCTGCAGTGTTTGTGATGAACACTGATACCACAAGCACCATAAAACACCCAAAAACTCCCAGCACACTTACACCTCAGGCACAGAGATGGCAAGGAGTGCTCTAGGAACAGCCTACAGCAAAAGATAACAATTCTTTGGGCAACCTGATACCCCCTGGAGCTGAGCCCTGCTGGACTGCAGTCCCCTGGCTCTGCTGGGACCCACATCCCTCCTAAAATCTCCCTTTACTGAGAGTTCAATCCACTGAGCAGCCCCTGGTGCTGACACAGCTTTTCACCTCGTACAGCAGAGAATGGAAGAAGCCTGGAACATCTCCTGAATTATGTATCTCCCATGGATGAGTCACTGTGCTCTGGAACTGTGCAGATGGCAGCCAGATCCCTCGCTGCAGGAACAGGAGATTCTGCATTGCTTTGCTTCCTGGAGAGTAAAACAAAGCATAACTAGAGTGGCAGGCAAGCCTGGAGTACTGTAAAATTTATTCTGCACTGATGCAGTATGTTTACTTCATCTCTGCATTTACGAGAGAAGTTACATGGGAAAAATTCTGCCTGTCTTAAGCCATTTCATTCTGGCAGATTAGAAAAAAAGGCTTTAGTGCATCTTGATTCAAGCCTAGCAATCTTCAACCAAGAATTCCCTTCTGCTTCCCGGATGCAAAGATGTATAGAATTGGTTGTGTTGGTGCAAGTGATACAAGCAGCTTTATTGTGCTGATGACAGCTCACAGATTGCACACAAAGCCCCAACACACTCCGATGTATATGCAATTAAATGGAATGTAAAATCCAAATTGATTTGTGCCTCCTCTCCTTATCACAGCAGTCCATCAGAACACAGTAAATGCATTGGAATAATGGAAAATCCACTTGCTCTTTTCTGTGCCATCTCTTTCAGATAATGTCTGTGAAATTCCTGAGGAATGTTTTTACAGTGCAGCTGTTTGCTTGGCTTTACGCAGGCAATTTACAGAGCTCTTTTCAGATATCCACCCTCTCAACAGAACCTTTCTGGAAGTGGATCCAAAAGGAAGAATGTAACAAATACTTTTTAATCTAAGAGTTTAGACTGTTCTACGTCTTAAGTCTGTAGAAAATCGGGGTTTTTTTTCAGTCTTTTTTTTTTTTGTTTTTTGCCTTTTTCTTCCCTTAAGTGTTTTCAGCTCTCACAGAACAGTGACATCCAGAGGCAGGTTGGTGATCACATGTCTGAATGTAGTTAATAATGATATTTTTTCTATGTTATGTACTTGTAGTATATTTTATACAAGGGGATAAATAATCATAGAGAAGTTAACCACACTTAAGTACATAGCAATTTATTTCAGGTGCTTCTGTTACAGTACATCAGATTCTGAGATGTTCAGGGCACCCATAAATCCAGAGAAATAAAGAAACATGTGCATGCTTTATAGTCAAGTTGCTAGAGTCTCAAGGAATCCGATATGAGTGACTTTTCAGACAGAACAAGGAGGCTGTTTAGCTCTGCTGTGGTCAGTAGTTAGCTGTGCTGTCTGCCAGGGCTGATACCAGGTAGTCATTCTTGGTCTGGTGAGCCATGAAACAGAGCAGCCCTCAGGAAGGAGGGAAGGAAACTGCTGCAGAGGCTCACTTAAATGCTGGTGAGTCAATAGAACTGAAACCTGCCCCGTTTCCCTCAGCACAGAGGAGCCTTCTGTGCACAGAATATAGATTAGCACGTCTTGCTGCCTTTGGATTTATAGGTACAGGAGACAGACAAGTCTCTCTGGCTCCATGATCCTTCACTGAGCCACTCTCTGACTCGTGATCCAAATCCTCACTGGCTGTAATCCTACCTCTGTCTCCATGCTGTGTCTGTTAGCACATCCCCATCCCACAACAGGGACAGCTTATGCGTGAAGTTGAGCTGGTTGCTGTATTTGGGTAAAATACTGCCTCTGTTTCCCTTTCTTATTGGCACATCCATGGTTTCTTGCTTGGAATTTGCCCAGGAGATCTGCTGAGCAAACACTGGGGAAGGTGTGCTGAGTATTGACTGCTTCTCCCAGGAGACCAGCTCTTCATCCTTGATGGGATGGTTTTTTTGGAGGTTGGATTTAGAGCAAGTCCATCTGTTTATGACAGCCTGTCCATCGTGTTACAGCATCTGCTATGAAAAAAAATTTGTAGTGCTTTGGCTTAAAACAAACAGAAGTATGAAAACTCTCAACAACAAAAAGTTATTTGATGAGAGGGTGTCAGGAGTAATTATACTGAGTGAAAGCTAAAAAATCACAACCAAACAAATAAACTTGTAGAACTAATGTGGCTATTAGAATTAATGTTTTTATGCCCAGATGAACAGCTGTCCAAAGAATTCAGTTAGATTTATGAACAGCTCATGAATTTAGTGACAGCTGGTAATCCTGTTAAGCATAGCAAACCTACAGGCAAAGGATACCACAACAGTGTTTTTAGGGCAAGATGAAACAAACCCCATTTCTGTGCAGGGAAGGTGCATGTCCAGGCGTGCCTGTGGATGGGCAAGGTGAGGGGAGAGGCTGAGTCAGAGCACATTTGGCAGATGGGCTCTCAAAGTGACTAAAAAGTGCTCTCAGAGCAGGAGGAAGACTGAGGTAGGTAAGACACGAGACGGAAAACTTTTCCTAATGAATGAACAAAAAGTAGACAAGAAGTAGGATGGTCTGCAGGAGTTGTTTGCCTCCAGCAAGCTCGAGGCGTATTTAAGGCACTTAAGGCCACATTGACTTGGAAAATAACATTACTTTGTTATATGGTCTTATGAACTAACTTGGCTTCTTGTAAAACTTCCATAGCTTTTGATCTTCTTTTTTTCTTCTTCTCATGTACTTCTGCTAAAGTAGAAAAAGGGACAGAATTGAAATGCATAAGTGCATGGCTTTTATGTGAACTGCATCTCTAATGACTTCCCTTTGTACTTGTATAAATTTAAGCTACTCTGACCAAGTTGTTTTTATTAAATCCAGCCCTCTGAGCCTTTATAATGCTTGGAGTGAGTTCAGGAGGACTAACTTTCCAAATGTAAATGCAGTGGGAGGTTAACACTTGCAGTGGAATAATTTAAGTTGCTATTGCACCGATTTTTCCATGGACTCCTTGCTGGTCTGCTCCCTGGAAGATGTGCTACAAAAGGAGGATCACATTTACATGGCTGCATGTTTAAATTGGAGAGAGAGGAACTGAGCTTCAGGGCTAGCAGGAAAAAAAAAGCAGTAAAAATACAGATCAGTGTATTAATCCTCTAACAGGGAAAATGAAGAGATGGTTTGACCACAGATGTAAATCATCTGATAAACTGATCCAAAGGAGACTTTCTGTCAGATGTTATTTAAATTAGAAGTGGTGCCAGTACAGCACAGAGGATTGCTGTAATATCAGGAACCATCGTGTTTAGCAGGGCTGCTAGGTACTGAAAGATAACAGTAGTCACTGAATTTATTCACAAGCCTCTTTTTTTTTAACCTATATTCCTAAATAAATTAAAGCTCCATATACCTGACATGGTATTAAAATTACAGGTACATTTCTACTTGTATTTCAGTATGTCACTCCAAATAATTTCTTCTCTGGGTTATCAGTTGCTGATAATTCATCAGGAATGAGAGAATTCCCCACTGGTTTTATTTTGTTACCTGGTTGGAGGTAACAACCTCTGTGCCATGTCCCAGAAACAAGACATGCCAGTGTTTTTTCAGTGACTTTCCATCATTTCTTCTTGCAGAATTTGGTCTCTTGCTTTTTCCTGACAAGAGGGTGAATAAATATACCTGTCTTTAAAATGAGAAGGTGATGATTTGAGAAGATGAAGCCTTATGGTATTTCAACTTGTAGGGTTCTTTTAATTAAAGCAAAACCCATCTGATGGGGAAAAAAGACTTCATTTTCTCTTTCCAGTAAGTGCATGGAACTTGGGCTGTGTGTTTTTGTGGAATATTTGCTGGCAAATCAAAGGCCTGAGAACACAGAAGGGCTGGCTCTCACTTTGTGTCAAGGTGTTGGTGTTTGACATTTCTTGGCTGCTGTGGCCTTGCTGTGATTCATCTCAACATATTAACATAACAGAACATGACTGATGTAACAGCCTGTGACATATCCAAACAACACCAGCAGAGGCCAAGGAATTCCATTTTTAATACTGCTGCAAACAGGCTATTAATTTTTTATTTTTTTTTGAGAGTTTCTTTTCCCTTTCAGACTTCCTAAATTTTTTGCCATTTTGATCCGCATCCAAGTTAACTTCTGAGATGTTATGAGCAAGAGTCTCTATTTGAAAAGTCAGAAAGTCCAGAGAGAAAGCCCTGAAACAAAATGAAAGGAACATTTATAATGAACAAAACAGAAAGAAAACTCCCAGTATTTAAATTATGGGGTTTTCAGAAATGCCTGGTTTGCACATGAATAATTCAGAAGTTTGCTTGACCACAAACCTGAAATTAGGGTCCACTTTCAGGACTTTTGCCCATTATAAACTTGTGAAAACATCATAATTGTCAGTATTTTCGATCTAGTAGATCTGGTTTCACATTGAGGCAGAATTTGACTGCACTCAGCCTTTATCACTGCCTGAACACTGAAAATGCCACCACCATCATGTTGCTTTGGTTGCTCCTGAGTTCCTTAAGCTTTCCTAAGCCTAAGAAAGTTTATCCAACAACGACTCCCCCTTGTAAAGAGGAGGGTTTGGGAGAAGGATTGCAGCTACAGATGGACAGCTTAGGCCCCCGTGAGAACTCACCCATTTTTGAGCTCTAAATTTGTCCAGCTCTCTCTTTTAAAGTATATTTTGCCTCGTTTTTCTTGGTTTCTCCTTCCTTCAGTTGGATGCAATATAAAATTCTTCTCTGCCCCTGCTATTTTGGATGTATTAAGGGAAGCATTGCCAAATTTTAGTGCATCCCTGCTTTGGAGAGTTGTGTCTCCCCTGGGAAGGGATCCCAACCTGCTGGGTCACAGTTAAACCTGAGCAAGGTCTTGGATGTCAGGCTGGAGAAATGGAGCAGCAGTGACCACTCCAGGAAATGGTGAAATCAGAGGAATATGTTAAAACTGCAGCCATCTTTCCTGCAGGATGTTGACCCAAAGGCTGAGCAGCCAAAGAGAGCAATCTTTTTTCTGTAGTTAAGAGGAAAGAAGAGGTGAAAATGCCAAGACACTTTTGGGGTTTATTGGATTCAAAGGGGAAGCTGAACCAGTGTGCTCCTTTTTTTCTGGTCTCTGTGTACTTTTCTAGAACTATAAGTACTCCTTGGAACATTTGCTCAGAATTTCTTCAGCAGTGTCATAGAAAACTGTGAGTTTAAGAAAACTTTTTATTAAAAAGAGTTTGAATATTTCTTTCTTCACCATCATTGGAAAAAAACAGGGCTTTTGTTATTCTAATGTGATTTTTTCTATTGGTGGTGACTCCAGAAATAGAACAAGTGCTATCCTGGAGATCTGACTTTTTTTCTGTTTCAAAAATTCTGTATCTTAGAATTGTTGCATATAAAATAGCAATCAGTGACTATTGTGCTTTGTTTATTTATTTATAGCTCTGATGAACATAATCAAACCAGAAAGACAGAAGCACAGTAGAAGGAAGTGCTGAAAGAATGAAATGTGAATAGGAAAGGGAAAGTAACCATTAGAGAGCAGAAAGAGGACTCTGCTCATCTGACACTGGTGACAGGATGTGTTACAGAACGTGCTGGAGCACACTAACCCCAAATCAGCACAATTATAAACACTTTGATTATTGAAGAGTCACTCTTTTAAGCAGTATGGAGCTACATCACCCCTTAAATATAGATTTCTAGCTAATGCCCTGATTTTGGTAGTAGCCACAATTTTTTTTCACATAGATTTTCAAACACTGACATCTAGTTTGGTTCAGTGGTTCGTTTCCTTATTTGTGTGTGGCTCCTGTGTTTTGACGTTGGTTTTTCAGCTTATTTGTGGGAATGAAGTGATCATGGGGTGATGGGATTTCCTTGGATTGCAAGTAATAAAGGGAACAGATTACTTTCATTTCAGTATAACTTGAGAATCTGAAGTACTTTCTCTGCAGCTGTCCTCTGCCAAAGACCTGGTATATAATATATAGAAAAAAGTTATATAGGATGTATAATTTATAGGAAATATTTATTGAGGTGGAAAGCACAAATAGAAAACTTCTGGTGAATTGTTTGCAATTTGTGTCTAATCTTAGCTTTATTATGTTTTAAATGACAAGATGAACATACATGATAGGACTTGGAATCTTCTGGCCATCAAGTTTGAGTTTATATTTTGTAAACAACTTCACCGTGTAATTTCTTTTAAAAATGAAAAAATCTATTTTTGTTTTTCTTCTCTTTTTTTTCCTTTTTTTTTTTTTTTTTATTTTTTTTTTTTTTTTTTTTTTTTTATTTTTTTTTTTTTATTTCTTCCCCCCACTATTCACCTTGGAAATTCATTCCAGAAAAGATACTAATTTCCTTTTATGGCTGGGAGCTTTTGTCCAGTCTTCAGCAAGTTCCTATAAATGTGCCAATTCCTCTTCTACCAGAAATTGCTTGGAGATACATTTATTTCTATGAACTTACCTTTGCCAACCAGTCAGCAGTAAGGACTTCCATGATGTGAATATCAGCATTCACATCTCAATGTTCATAAAAGACACAAATAATAGAGGATCACTGAACAGTAATTGCAGTCTTACATCCATAATGTACTTTACTTACAACTGAATTATTAAGATTATTAAGATTTGAGCCCCCAAATGCAAGTACTTCTCTCTTACCTATTGTCATCCATTCAGCAGCTGCTGCTTCATCTGGAGTGGTGGGTTTTGATAAGCCATCACTCTTGCATCGTGTGCAGTTTGAAAGAGAACCTCTGTTTTGAAACAGAGAGAAGAAATGCAATCTTTGGAGAGAGCAGAGCAGGTGACAGTCACATTAGTTCTTACAGAAAGAAAAGTTGGCAGGGCAGGATGGGAGTTTCTCTTGTCCTCCCCTGCCTCACATTAGCATTAGTTACTGTCAGAGGCTTGTGGAGTTCCCTCCTGCTGGGACAGAACCTTGTACCAAGAGATTTGCAGCCCCTGAATTTGTAACCCACCATATACTTGCTGGTAGATGTTTTTAAAAGCATTGTTTTTGAGAGATTTTTATTGCAGGTTTGAGATAAAGAATTTGTCTTTAAAATAATGCTGTCAAGCACAATTCAAAGAATTTCATGTGATTTGAATAATCTTCTTTTTGTTCAGGCATCGGTGATGGGTGAGTGTAAGGAAGTCACTCCATTTTGTTGAGTGTTCCAAATTTCTGGATTAAGTAGAATATTTACCCTATGGGGGGCATGGCATCATTGCTCTATGATTTTCATAAATCAAGGTCCTGTAGAATTCTTGCACTTAATTTAATTTTACAGTTTTGTTTTGCTTTTTCTTATATTTGAAGTGATAGTATAGGAAACCACAAGATCTAAAGTAGATTGACATCTACCTAAGACAATTTATTGTGTTTTCACAGCAACTGAGTTTGCCTGGGAAATCTCTGCACATAATCCATGTTAACATGTGCTTGTGCATCCCCAGTTCCATGCACTATCCTCATTTACCTGAAAACTGTGAGGGAAAAGAGATCTGCAGACTCTCAGTGGTGCACACTCATATCTAGAGGATTGAGGGCCAAGAGCATCTTCCAAAACCTCCAATATAAAGCCCATTATTTTTCCATAGTTCCTGTTTTATCTCCAGTGTAATTATTAGGAAATCTGCATATATCTTTTAGCATTTTAAACACTTCAGTGTGTGAAGATTTGTTTTTTATTGATCATGAAATCCAGGACAAACCCTTTTTATCAGAGATGTCAGCACATGCCTTTCTCCTACCCCTGGTCCTGGAGAGTAGGATCAAGGTGGCAGAGGAAGGATTTATCTGAATAGTTTTGATGCATGAAGTTCCCTGACCTGCTCTAGGTACCCAGTTCAATTGTTGTAATTAATGGTGTGAAAGTTTCCACTCTTACTCCCATACTGGTCTAGTCAGAGTTTTGTCTCTGGAGCACTTTCTTGATTTTTAAGAAAGCAGAATTTGCATTTCACTCAGAGAATTTTTTTTTTTTTTTTTAAGCCAGAATATCTACTTTTCTCTGTCACTGCCAGAGAATCATTAGCAAATGCTGCAAGATTTATAGTCTTGGAGATGTCTACAGTAGATCATAGTCTTTAACTAGTGAGGATGATGCAGGGAAAAGAGAATGTGTGTTTAGACAAGATGAATTGTGTTTGTCTTTCCACTCATATTGAAATATTTATGTGCATCCTTGTAACATTACGTTAGAGAATTTGCATGTTACCCATGTGTCACATCAGATTAAAGATGACTTGACCTTAAACACAGAAGTGTGAATAGCAGTAGGAGTACTTTATGTGTAATATGTTCTACTCACAAAACCAATTATCTTTTAGAGTTCTTTTTTTCCTCTGGAAGATTTTATTTCCTAATTGCATTCCTGAGATCACCTTTGTACTTCAGCATATTTCACTGCAGTACACAGATATAAAGTATAAATTAATTTCCTTGCTGGAGCAGCTGTGGAATCAGCCTCATCCAGTATTCCATTTGATGGCAGTAACCAATAGCAGAGATTTTAAACAAAATGGCAAGAAATTTTTGAATTGAATAATAATTTCATTAATTACTCAGAAAGTAAATCTCCTCCTGAAATGCATTCCTGATTGATGACATCTCTTATAGTCATAGATTTCATATGCAGATACTTTATTGGGGGAAAAAATCCGTATTATTGTAAAGCTTAGCATTATTGGAACTCCAGATATTTTTGGGTTTGGTTCTTTTACTGTGCTATGCCTTTTAGTGTTGCTGGGTTCTCAAAATTCAGCGCTTAATTTTGTACAATATCAACCAAAGAACACTTCTCACAGTAAAAAGACATTTCTTTATAAAAATTGCCTCAGCAATTTGCCCAGACAGGTAATTCACATGCATGAGGCAATGAACAAAAGGTGGTTAAGGTTGTGGGCAGTAGAACTATAGAAAAGAGTCATGCTGAAAATCCAAGATCTTTGAGAAATTTGCAATAATCTGTGGTTTATTGGATTTGAATGTTCCTGAATGTCTGCAGAAAAGCAGGGCCTGGCATCAGAGCCACCCAAGCACTGAGTGGAACTGCTCCTCCAGAAACTCCAATTTTGCTCTGCCCACACAAGTGGAGGCAATCCCAGAAGAGCCAGGAGAAGGCCAACAAAAGCAACCAGCAACCCTGCTGAGTGTCCAGAGCTAAAAGAGTCAGGATGGGATGTGACAGAGAAAATAACAGCAGTAAAATCCTCCCCATCACCTTCCTTGTGGCTTCACTGTGCCCTGAATGCAAGCCAAGCTGAGCCCCCTGCTCAGTGATTCCTGCTAATGGAAAAGAGGCTAAAAATGTCATGCCTTGTCCCCTTGTTTTTTGGTGGACTGAGACATTTAAAAAAAAAAAAAAAAAAAAAAAGAAAAAGAAAGAAAGCTCAAGTATTTCCCATTTTCCCCATCTGTATTTATTCATTAACCAGAGCTACCACTGATTGTGCTGCAACTCAGCCACTCATTCCCCAGGTCACTTTGTGTCTCACACAGCTCTGAAGTAGCAACACTCATTTATCTCAAAGTGCTATAACTGATATTTAAAGGTCAATATTGGCTCAAATCATCTGTGGGTCTGAGTGCACAAAAACAACAGCAGCAATGCTCCCACTCACAGAGGAAATCTCTGGTCAGCTGCTTTAATTCTAAACAATTGTACTTATCAAAAGTGAAGACATGACTTTTGGGAGCTGATATTTCCCTTTCTCTGTAGGCAGGAGGCATTGCTTTATGAGAAACATTTGTGATCTGATATTTCTTTGTGAAAAGCCTGAATTATTTTTGTCAGGAAACTTTCTTATTTTCAATCACAATAAATGTGGCAACACATTCTACTGTTTGTCTAGATAGGTGTTGTTAATGTCAAGCACTTAGGAGGAGAAAAACACACCAAAATGATCAATAAAATATTCTTAATTTTTTTAAAAAAATATTGATTTAAAATATAATTGGAAAGACTGTCAAAGGGCAGCATAATTTGAATAAATCAACATTACTACACATAGAATCATAGGGTGGTTTCAAGGAAGGAACCTTAAAGATCATCATGTTCTAACTCCACTGGACCAGTTTGCTCAACATCATAAACTACAGCCAAACTTTCTTCCCTCTGTTCAGTGTAGGCACATGGAAAACCAGGATTGTCCCTGTCCTAGCCATCATGATTTTAAGGCATAAACTTCCCCTTTCCATTATTTTTATATTTCTGCCTGCATGTTGGCTATTTCTGCATATGGAGCTATGCATTTAAACTTGCATCCTGCTAGTTCAGCTGCAAAAACACAAACTCAGGTGCTATCTTCATTGCTTCTTTTAATGACAGCAAAATGATTTGGTTTACAGGTAGGGAGATGAGGTTTGCTTTAAATTCCTGAAGCAGCTCTCTGTGGAGGAGCCAAGAGAGGAGAGGAAACAATAGGTAGAGAAATGAGCAGGCAGCAAACAATGTGTTTGTGAGGCTATTCCCCCTGGGAGCAGAGCTGTGCATGGGCCATGAGTGCAGAAAGCTGCAAGTTCCTGATCAACAGCTCGTTAATAAAATGCTCTGGGTATCAGCTGTCGCCTGCAGTGGCTTTTGTGAAGGAATCTCAGAGTTCACAAACCCCTCCACAGAGCTGGGGTTGCTTTTTTGGCTGCCCAGGTGAAGTGCCGTGTGCCCAAGGTCGCTCAGATCTGATGTGTCAGAAACAGGGCAGCTTCTGCTCCATTTCCTGACTGCTGCAAATATTCAGCTGCTACCAAGAGAATGAATATTTTCAGAGGTCTTATCTCTCTCTCTTTTTTTTTATTTTTTTCATAGAGTGATGTGGAGAGGATTTTTCACAAAGCTCTTTTGTCATGCAATCTGTAAACCAGAATTCATCAGTTTTCTTTGTAGCATTTGAGTGTCTTCGTCATCCCTCATGTATTCCACAGCTGAAGTCAATTAGAACTTTCCACTGACTTCACCCCATAACTTGACAGGGCTCACAACAAGAATTGTTTCATATTTAGCCTAGAAAGGAAGGATTAAAGGTTTTTCAATCCCATGGCTTCCAGTAAATGCTTCAAATCTTTGAAGTGTCAATTCAGTTTTTTTCATCTTATTTATCAGAGGCATCTAGAGTCAAGCCTTCCCTGTACGAGCCATTGTCTCAGCCAGGTGGCAAAATTATCAGTGATTATGGCACATGTTATGCTATGTACATGTGTGAGGATCTCTCACCTGAGAGCTGATCTGGGTGACCATGAGGACACAGATTTTAAGATCCATGGGGCCTGGAGTTTTTGATATTATGCTTGACATGTCAAATATTTGAAATTAACAGTCAATCATCTGTTTAACTGTCAGGAATCTGTTGAATGTGTGATTGTACAACCAGAAAAATGCTGCCATAGTGATTTCAGCGCTGGTCAAAGCTGTAAGTTGGGATACAGGTCTGACAATACTACAGTGAAATAAAAGAGATTCAATTCCTGCTCTTGGGTTGACCTTTCTCATTTCTTACAGATGCATGCCTGACTCCACATGGCTTTAGGTGAAGAACTCCTCTCAGATTTAGGGATAAAGCAGTATTTGAATAGGACAGCTGCTCAGCTGGTGTGAATTAGCACAGCTCTGTGGGAGTCAGCAAACATATGAAGGATTAAGAACAGCTCATGGCCTGGCCTGGCATCATTCTAAACATCATTTCTTAACATAAGCCTTAAAAACCTTTCTTTGACACACAGCCAGGGAAAATACTAGGTAACAGCAAAAGCCTGGCAAAACTTGCTCCCATTAAGAAAATATCTTACCCTAAGGAATGAGCTTTATAAGCTCCTCCAAGCAGCTTGATAAGTAACACTGGGGAAGTTGGCTCGGAGTGTCAGGTGTGAGTGTTGTGGATACTTGCATTTTATGCATTTAGCATTTGTTTGGCAAAAGGAACGGATTTTTTTTTTTCCCCTGCTGAGTTTCATTTTGGCAGGGTTGCAAACTGGTATTGTGTGAGCATTACTGAGCTGTGGTCTGAGCTCCAGAAAAGCTGCTCAGTAGCTGTGAGCAAGCTTAGTCTGCTTGAATTCTTTAAAAGGCCTTGTGCTGACCAGCATCTTGTCTTGCTGTGTGTGTTAGCTGCAGTTCAGGACTGAACATGAGATTTCTGGGCATTTGAGGCTCAACATTCAAGTCTAAATCCATATTTTCTCCATTCTTTCACATTTCAGAAAACCTCAAAAGGTTGACAGAGTCAGACAGGAACATCTCCTGCACACTTCATGCTTTGTTTACAAGGAACTCATTGATGCAGAGAGCAAGTGCCTCTCCATTTTTCACATGCAGTGAGTCAAGCTGCTTGCAAATAGCACAGCTCCTCACCAAATGGATCTGTGCTCTTGGTGCTTTTTATTTAAAATGCCTTGTAGGAATTTGTGTATTTCTGAAATGCCACCATGGAGACTTCTCAGCATTAACTGATTTACTGAGATACAGAAAGGAGATGCACATTGCAACAGTCAAGTGTTATTTGTGGTTTGGACAGGCTTAGTGCATGATCAAACATAAGTTCTGGTGCTTCTGCTAGGAGTTCCAAGATTAGGTAATTAAAGACATAGAATAAATAATGGCCATTATGTTTAATCTAATATTTGCCTTATGATCTATAAGGAAAAATATTAGGATGTTTTGGAATGAGGAAAGGTCAATTTTTATATTTCCGACTTCAGTAATACCAGACTTTTACAAAATCTCTGTTGTGGTGCACCTGTGGACCAGCGTCCTTCTGAGGTGCTGAGTGTAACTCTCTGGGTACAAAGTCCATAGAAATCCACACTTTACATAAATTTCATTTATTCTAACACTTTTGTTTCTAGCAGCTTGGTTTGGATTTTCATGGCAGGGTTTTGGTAGTGGGGTGGTTTCTGTGGGAGGCTGCTGGGAGCTCCCCCCAGGTCCCACAGAGCTGAGTCTGTTTTACCCCTGGCAGAAGCTGGTGACTGATACTGATCCCTTCCTGTCCTTATCTGCACCCATGAGCTTTTTGTTTTATTTTCTGCCCCATCCAGCTGAGGAGGGCAGTCAGAGATTGGCTTTGGTGGGCACCCAGCCAGGGTCAACCCACCACAGAGCTACAATGAAAGCAGGTAAAATGTGGGCTAACAACAACATTCATCACATGAATTCATTTATCCAATATTTGAAGAGATTTGCGGTGGAATGAAAAAATATGTAATGTAAAGGCACCAGAGCATTCCCCTCTGCAAAAATATATTATATTTCTTTTCTCTGTTTTTTTCCATCAGTTTGTTTTATTTAAATCTTGCCTCAACCATCTCCCTCTCCACACTTATGAGTGTTGAACACATCTGAAATATTTCCATCGTATGACCTCTATTTTATGTAGGAGTAAAATCCTTTGCATAATCCTAGGCAGAGGAGAATGCTCCCAGAATGTCTTGCATTCTCCCTTCTTCCTACTTTTAATTTAAATTACGGGAGATCAATTCCTGTTTTATCTGTGCAGCAGGGGAAGCAAGTGAAGGGAGAGTTTCCTTTTTAGTGTCAGTTTTCCTCAGCTCATTTGGCCTCGCTGGCTAATATGTAATTTGCTCTCTCTGATGATGTAATTGATGATTACAGTGTCTGCCTCCCTTACTTTGTTGGCGGATCAGAGTTCTCTACTTCAAAAGACACACATGAGAATCAGGTGCTGTTATATTCACTATTTAGCAAAACCAGGCTCTTTTAAGAACGGAGTAACTTTGTTCTTCTGACTTCAGCAGTTTGGAAAATAACTTGCATTTAGTCTGTCCAGAGGGCAACACACTGGCTTCTAGTTCCAGTAATATTATTGATTTGAATTCCATTGTGGAAATACGACAGGAATTATTCATCAGAATCTATCTGAAAATTATTTATGACAGGAAATTGCTCTTCAGTTACTTAAAAATTAGACACTTTTGTGTTTGATTTGGTATTTTTATTTGCATGTATGAAAGGAGAGGCAAAGGCAACATTGAGTGAAAATGTCTTTGATCACTGACCTTTTTTCTTTGAAATTATCTGGTTAAAAAGTGGTTATTTTTATTTTTAAATTATCTGCTGGACATAACACTAATGACTAAACAAGGATCTATGTAATTTTTTCTGAGCTATAAAGAGAGGCTTGGGATTTAAAGTGTTCTGAGGTCAGACAGTCATCTGGTGTAAATTGGTGTATCTCGATCTATGTTAGATGTGGATCTGGCTCATTTTTGCTCTTTGTAATTGGTACTGGCATAGAAAACTCCTCAAATTGCAAAGCTAATTTAAATAATTGGGGCAGGCATGGGAGATCTGGTAGCAGGGGGCTTCAGCAGTTTATCAGATGTGCAGCTTCTCTTTTACTGCAGGAAAAAAAAAGGCCAAACGCTCCATTTGAGTCAGGAAATATGAATGCTGTTGTTATTATTTAATAATTAAGTGGAAATTAGAGCTCATCATTTAGGTAAATAAGTGAATATTAACCAGTGAACAGGTTTTCAGGAGAGGGAAGATGCCTTCTACCTTTTCTCTTCACAGTGGAAAAGAAACCTTAGCGCATTTGGGATGTCTCCTTCCTTTCTTGTTTTAAAACAAAAGGAAGCTTTTGTGCTGTGTGCACATAAGTCCAGCACCAAAGACTGTTCTCAGCTTTTCCTTTCAGGTATTTTAGAGAGAAAAGCTCTGCAGATAATAACCTGATAATTCTTGAGACTGAAGCAGATGATCCTCAGCAGCGTCAGCTTCTGAGGTTTAGGGATGTGCTTTGGTTTGCTCTGGCTGTGCAGCCCAAGCTGGAACCACAGGATAGCTTTGGAAAGTTTGCCTTGGGGGAACATAAACTGAAATAGGCTGGTGATTAACGAGGAGGAGCAGTGTGTGGGAGGAACTGGGCTATAAGTTCTGCTCAGTCTAATTCTGGATGTTTAATTAAAGTCTTCTGAATTTAAGGCTGAAGTTTTAAAGATAAACATGTCAAAAAATGAGAGGGTCTTTTCTTTCTCCAAGAGATAATTTTGTGAACTGTTTTGACTGGAAGGAAGCAGCAATTTGGTAAAATTTTATTTAGCATAAATTAGATAGGGCTATTGGCTGTCTTGTGTTTCCTCCAGATCATTTAATATTCTTATTTCTCCATCAGGCTTTCCTTGCATTTTTAGTAATTATGTGATTGCCATTTGGAAGCAAGAACTAGATAAATAATATTTGGTGATCTGTCTTGTTTCATGTTTCTCAGGATATTTTACTGAAGTTTACAGATTTCAGGTCTTTGCTTCTCAAAGTGCAGGTCCATATGATTCCACTGCATGTGAACGTGGTCTCAATTTATGTTCATGAACTGTTACTGTTTTCTGACTTCTCTTCTTAAACCCGTCCCAGAAATGTGACTTAGCACAGCCCAGAGCTTCTGAATATATTTGGGTGGGTTGTGTCCACTCCATAAACACACCTTAAAGATATATTTACATGAATTTTAGGATGTGTTTTAAAGAATAATGGAGGCTTGCAAAGAACTTGCAGCCAGTTTTTTCCTCTAATGCACAGTTCCTATCAGTAACGTTTGACAAGAGTGTGACTTTTTGTAACAGAAACCAGTTCACAATTTCTTAATGTCATCTAGAGTGTAATTTGGTGATGAAAATTCTGTATTGAGATGAAAGATATTAACCTGCTTTCAGCCTATAGTCACAGAAATTGAACAGGGAATATGTTCCTCTGGACACTCTATGCACATGATACAGAAATGAATCCAAAACTCAATGGACATGATCAAGTAGCCAAAGTTTCTTCCTCCTGGTCATTTCAAACATTTTTTCATTAATAACTGATGATGTCATTTGAAAAGTCACTAAAGAGCTGATACTAGTAGCAAATATATAATTTAACAACCTAGAAAGCACAAGTAAAGGGAGGATTTTATTTGATGTTATTACAGATGTCTGCACCCCTCTGCAGTGGTTCTGCCTTATACTCCTCATTAGTGAAATCCTCTGATCCTCGTGGCATTGGCAGAGGAAGGTGACAGATAAAAGAGCTCTATTCTGTTTGTGGCAGGGAGGTCCCTGTGCTCAATAAAGACAGGAAAGGTGACAACAGCTACCCAAGCTGGTGACACCAAAAGAAGGCCCTTGCCTGACAGGTCCTGTCTGGCAAAACCTCACTGCAGATAGAGCAGGAGCAAGGCAAAGCTCACCTCCTCCCTTCTGCACAATTCACCTCCTCCTGGAAAGTGTCCTCCTGCATGAGGAACCAGGCATCTTGTCAACATTATTTAGAACAGACAAAGGGAGTAAAGATTGAGCAGAGCAGAGCAAAAACAAAGCTGCCAGGAGTGGGGAGATCCTTCTTGTGCTCTCACCCTATCAGAAAAAGGCAGTGATTAATCTGCCTTTGCAGCTTTTCCCAGATGCCCAGTGCACGCTGCAGGGTTTTGCATTCAGGAACATGATGAGATGCTAATGAGTTTAAAGCTTTTGGGAAACAAAGTGAAAGGGTTTCTAGGTGCCAGGAACATCCATCACTTACAGTCTACCAGAACACAGTGGGATTGCCCCATCCCACGTGCAGTGCTAATTTTCTGGAGGTTTCCTGGAGAGAGGAGCTATCATTAGACAACACAGAGTTTCTGCAATTAGCTGGTTAAGCAGTGTTTCTTCTCTAAAGTAACATAAAATTTACATGTTCAGGCACAGGACATTAGATTTTCTTCTAAGTGACTATTCCAGGGAATAATGTTTGTCCTAGAACAGAAAGGTTAATGATAATTGAAGAATGTCAATAATGGCCAGTCACTACAAAAAAATCATATAAATCTGTTAAATCATTCTATATGTTCTTTCTTCAGTACTATCACAGGAAGTGATAGTCCCACAAGTCAAATTCTATAAGTAGGAAAGCCCTCAACCTATCCTTCAAGTGCTTGGCTTTTAGAAAGAAATATGTTAAATTACTGCATTTATCCCGTAGCATATTTTTCACTGGTGTTTCTAATGGGTAGAGTCAGGAGTGTTCAGTAGATGTTGTATTGGCAGTGGATAAGGTGAGAAGAGCATTGAATTAAAACTCTGGAATCTGTTGGCACATTTTCAACAGAATTGATGGAAGAAATACAAAAATATTCAAGTTGAATAAGTTGGAAGCAAAAATGCTACAAAGAAAAAAGGAGCAAAACCAAACAAACCAAACTAAAATGCAATAAACAAGCAAAAAGCCAACAACCCAAAACACCCAAAGTAATAGACAAGAGAGAATCCCAACAGACAAGAGCAGCAAGAATTCAGTTTAGCTATTCACACAAAAACTGGGTTTTGAAGTTCTCCATCAGTAGGTATTTGTCAAAAGTCAGCACAAGAAAGTCTTCTTTTTCTACTTAGTTTTGAGTTTGAAATTCAATAGATTAAAGTAATCAAAGGTATCAAAAATGACAAAAAAGATTCATTGTGAAAGTTCTTGCATTACTCTCACAGCTACAGTGGTAGTGAAACTATCATGGAATATAATCCAAAGAAAGCTCTGCTGGACCAGTTCATTTTGGCAGCTCCATCTGGAATGATTCCAGAGCAGCTCATCTTTTATTCAAAGAAAATTTGAAAAGGGATTTGGCTTGGCATAATGTCTCATCCATAGAACAGTGAAAGCAAAAAAGTAAATAAAAATAAATGCAACAATAAAGGCATGTCAAAACACTAAGCCACACTGAAAAAAAAATACCTGCATAAAATTGACAAACAGAAAGGAAGATGAAATAATAGAAAAAATAATGAAAAAACCAGTAGAATGCGTGAAATAAAAGCAAGTAGGAAATTACATGTCAGGAAAAGGAGCAGTAGAAAATAGGAAACAGAAGGAACCATGTGGAGAGAGCAAATAAAGCACAAAAATATTGAAAATAAATTTAAAGGTGAAAAATATATTATTTGCTTGGGGTTGTTTCCCTTGAAAGAATCTCAAACATTGAATTAGCTATTGTTTGAGGTCTAAATGGAAGTTGTGTTGATTTATCCAATAACATACAGATTATTTTTGCCTTGAAAGTAAGGAAAGTACAAAAATCATTCTGTCACCTTTTAACTTTTGCAATTATAACTAAAATTTTAAAAAATTTAAATAGCCAGTGAAGGCTAATTTTAACAAAATTTGTACTTCTGAAATAATGGAAATTAAACTAGAAATGGAAATTAAAACTAGAGAGGCATATTGGTTATGATTCTTTTATCATATTGCAAACCAGTAGCCTCTCTCATACTGGTTTGTAAAATAAAATAAATGATGAGAAAATTAATGAATGAACTAACAAACGAGCACAATATGAGCATCATAAATGTGAAATTTTTGTCATGTGGATTCCAGACTGTGAACCTCTGAGGTTTGCTGCTCCATCACTCCCTGTGCTCCCTCAGTCCCATAAAGGGAAGGCACCACTGGCAAATGGACTGAACTCTTCTCTTCAGGTGCTGAGAGGGAGCAAAGCACTGAGCACAGGTGATTTATCCTTCCCCAGGGCTGGCACTGCAGCTTGCTCTGAGCTCCGTGTCCTGGCCAGGCTCTGGGCCACTGGGACACAGCACAGGGCCACTGAACTGGTGCTGCTGGTTCCACAGGTGAACTTGGGGCAAAATTTGGGAAATTCTGTGAAGAGAGGAAAGTTTGTTAAAGATTATTATCATGAGTTTTTAGTGCCATGCTATTCTAACCTACACGTTCTGAACTGGTGTATTCCAAGTGACTGAACCAGAGAGTTGCAGTGCCAGCTCTTTTGGAAAAGGCTGGGCTTTGTCTCTGCAAACACCTGCTCTTGAATGGCTCCAACAGGGATAAAATCTTTATCAGAACTCAGCTCATTTAGACTTGCAGGGGAAATCTCAATAGTAAAAAAGGGCTGTCCAAACCCTTGGAACTTATCCTGGAATGGTGGAAGTGTAGGCTCACAGAGCACTTGCTTAGAGCTTGGAACTAAAGCCTTATTTTCTTTCTCACACTGAACCCACTTTTTGAATGCTGACAGCCATAAATAACTTTCATCCAGAGGCAGTTACCAAAGTATGAGTCCCAAACTTTAGGGCAGAAACATATGAAGGATTTATGAACTCAGATAGAGATACATAAGTATAAGAGACTTGCAGTCTGTCAAATCACCTGAGATTTGTAGGTTGGACTCCACCGAATTAAAATGAAATTCAGAAAGCTGCTGAAACTATATTCTGATCTCTTTGATCCCTCCCCACCATTCAAATCAGGCTAATGGTTTGTATTAAGTTCTGCTGAATGTCCAATACAGGCATTTATAGGAGGCACAGACAATGTGAGCAATAAACAACTTCATTAATAATTACATAAATATTATTCCCGTGTAAGCAGATTCTTCCCCATCCACGCTCATTCCGGTTATTGGGAACAATGCAGTGTTCAATTTACTAAACAGAGGGCAGCTACTTATTGTGGTGGGAACAAGATGCAGACTGCATTAGGATGGCATTTCATCTTGTCTGTTAGAGCTGCTGGGATTATTCCTTCCTTCTCCCGTTTCAAAAGGAATTCATTATGCTGTGATGTACAGCAGGAGGATGGCTCCCTTTATACAATTATTAGGCAGCTTTACAATTAAAATTGCCATCTTTTGTCCTGTTGCTGTTGCTTATAAATGAGAAGAAAAGAGGAATACTAAGTAGGATTATTGTAAAGTACGTGCTTGTTCTCCAGGAGTGTATTTTCCATTTTCTTATGAAGTACTGATGTTGCTCTAGCGTGTTTTATTAATCAGATATATTATTTATCTCAGAGCAGTGGAAGCCCCCAGCTGGCACTGGGAGTCCTGCTGTGTGACTGCTGCACACAGATGTAGTAATAAAAGAATAAAAGGAATCCTGCCTAGGTCTGTGCAAAGGTTACAGCCAGCACAGCTAAAGGTCTGCTTGCTTCAGGCCTCGTGGGCCAACAGCTTCATTCCCATTTTGTTAGCAACATCCTCTCACTGTCATGGAGCCCACACAGAGCAATTGCTGCACCAATTAAATCACCATTAGTAAATGGCAACAGATTTTGTTAAAAAAGAAACATAAAGGGAATTCTCCTGTCTTATGGTATTGCAGCCTGGTTTTCCCTTGTGTCACTTGATGGTATGGTAACCCAATGGACAAAGCAGAGCTTATTTTTTATTGGATTATTATTCATAAGTGGGACTCTGCTGGGTTTACAGTTACACATGGAACAGTTGAATGCAGTAGGATGGAGACCGGGAGAGCTGGGAATGTTCATCTGGACAAGAGGAGGCTCCAGGGAGAGCTCAGAGCTCTTTCCTGTGGCCAAAGGGGCTCCAGGAGAGCTGGAGAGGGACTTTGAGCAAGGGATGGAGGGACAGGACACAGGGAATGGCTCTCACTGCCAGAGGGATGCCAGGGCTAGATGGGATATTGGGAAGGAAATGCTTTCAGTTTAAAATGTGTCTTGTGCAGCTCTAGCAGAAAACTCCCCTCAAGTGCTGTTGAAGAGAGTGATTGGTTATGGTAAAGCCACACAAGTACAAAGATCCAGTCAGAAGTACCAGGATGGGTTGGTAGCTGGACTGTGGAGGCTGAAATGCCTGGAAACCCCTTGTGCTAATCAGCAAATAGGAGCCAATCCATAAACAAATGCCCTTGTGGTTGTAAATTCCGTGGAGCTGTCCAGAGCTTTGTAGGTGAGGGAGTCTGAAACCCTCCATGAATGCATCTGTCTGATGAGGGTGCTGCACTCCTGCCCAGGCAGCAGTGCAGGAGTCACAAGGCACAGGTTCCTCTAAGAGGAGGTGCACACGACAGGTCATTGTCTGCAAAGGAAGAGTCCGTGGCTGCAGCATGGAAAAATGATGGACTCCTCAGTTCCTTGGCACAGAGACCTTACCACTGAGACTCATGTACCTTCCTGGGATCAGCAATGTAATTTCGAGATTATAATTTAGGAAATAGAGAGAAAATGTGAATTAAGTCTAAGTACAGGAGCCAGGAGACATTATGAACACTGTAGCTATTAATTCTCTACAAAGAAGAATAAATAAGACAAAGGCTTTAATTACCTCTCTCTCTGGGGTGCATTTGACATCCCCCCTCTGTCACAGCATGAGCTTACTTCTTTTCTGGGCAAGTCAGACCACCTCTGCTTTCAGCAGTGCAATTTCCAGTGATGCAGACGAAGAAGAACCACTGTGGCTTTAAAATTAGTGTAGTCTTATTTGTCTTTTCAAGTTCATTTATGTCAGTTGCCACCGGAGCCAGAGTGCAATCTCTTTTTAATCATTTCTTCATTCCCCCTTGAACGGTCACAGTGTAGCCAGCTAGGAACAGAGATGAAAAACTCCACTTAATTTGGTTGCTTTTCATCAGGAAGTTCACTTGCTACAGAGCCACTCTATTAGACCAGCAATGTCAAGGCAGCTCAAGACATTAGCTGTCAAAGGAACTCTCCATAACCACCTGCTATTTACATGCAAAACATGACTCCCTGGTGAGCCTCAAACTGTAAACACATTTCCAGAAGAAAACTACTGACTTAAGCTATGACAGAAACTTTTTTTTTTTTCATTTTTATTTTTTCTTTTATGTGATCTGGAAAAAAAATTCCCTTGTTGTCAAAAGACTGTGAGAAGCCCCATTAGGGAAGAGCTCTTATTGCTTTAAATGCTTCCACAAAACTGCTTTGATTTTACTTCTGCAAAAAGGTTATAATTTATTTGTCTCTTCACTTCTGTCTACCCCATAGCAACTGTGATTACATACAAATAATGAAATTTGTCTTGATTGTCTTGTCTTGTCTGATTGTCTTGCCTTGCAGTGTGACAGAATCACTGCTTCTGCTGCAATAGTAATAGCTGGTTATTTATAGCTTTGTGCTAATTCAGCTCTGCTGAATGATGCTCTGGAAGGTCAGCTTCCCATCCATCTGTGGCTCTTTGCTGCTCAGCTGAGCACGTGGGGTGTCTGTTTTCTCCAGATCCACACAGAAGCTCTTGAATTCCTTCACCTTCCCTTCCTTCCTTCATCCTCGAGGCATATGAAACATAGGAACTCTTTTTAGCATGGCCTAAAACTCCTGACAGCATCAACACCTTGTGGTGATCTGTGCTCCAGAGACGTTTGATAGCCCCAGATGGGTGTGGGTAGATACTCTGTCAGAATTTCTGCTGGTGAAACAGATTGAATAGTGAAAATTGATTAAACATGTGCCCAGTTCAGAGGCCATTTAATGATCTGGGTTCCTACTTCCGACGGTAGCACAAACAAAGTGTTGGGATAACTGAAAAGTTGCAGAACTCAGCTGAGAGCAAATGCAGAACCTATTAGCTTTTGCAAACAGATCATTATTTTTTTCTGAGAGGAACTGCTAAAGTATATCTTTATATATTGGTTCTCATCTAACTGTGTAAGAAAGTTCATTATTCAGGAATTTTAAGATCTTATCCTCCTGATATGAGAATTAGAGAGGTGTATTAGAAAGGCAGCAGATACTGCCTTGCCATCAGATGGAATTTCATTAAGATTAAATTTATTCCAGTACATTTAGAAAGTAATTATTACCACAGAAATGCTATGCCAGTCTAATATTTTTCTCTGTTAATACAGAGCCCAAAACTCTGGGCTATGTCAGGCTAAGTTGGTGGTTTTAATATAACGATTCTCTGAGCTTCTCGTCCTTTATCCTTCTATATTCTGAATTCCAGCTCCTCCTTGAGATTGGAAGGGGACATGGGGAAGAGCATGTAGCTGCATTACTGGCAAGAAATCTGCATATGGAATCCCAAGCAGGCAACTTCTTAACGAAATTGAAGCTATTTCAACTGTGCAGAACTCAGTTTGTGCAAAAAGATAGATTAGGTGACCTATTAGGATTTTTTCCATTTCTGGTTTTATGCTTCTGAGAATACAATGCTTGCCACCAATGCCTGAAAGTCATTATTCCAATGTTCCTTTTCTGCTGATGAGAGATACGCCCCTCAGAGATTTCTACACATTCTTGGCATCTAAGAGATGGCAAATTAGGCAGGGAAAATGGGAGTAAGCGACAGGATATTGTAATGCCTAAATGGAAAAATAATGGACTTCCATCTCAGAATATTCCATCTACCTACAAAGTACCTGAAAGGTTATTTTGATATGACTTTTTGGACTCAAATTTCCTCCTGTGTGCATTGCGGGTAGAAAATGAAAACGATGTAACAAATTTGAAAATACGTAAATAAACCAGTAAATGAAAAGCATCAGTTCTGGCAGTGCTGCTGCTGCCCCAGCCCAGCAGAGAAATTCCCCTGTGCTGGGAGGGAGGAGGGCAGATTGTCCCAGGGGTGGTCACGGCCACGCTCTGCTTTGGTGGGAACCAGGCAGCACCTGCAGAACACTGCAGCAGCAGGGGCTGCACATCTGGGGCTGCACATCTGGGGCTGCACATCTGGGGCTGCCCCCGGGGAATGGGCACAGGGGCTGAGTGCCTGAGGAGGTGGTAAAGAGACTGACTCAGTCAAGGCTAAATAAGAATCACAGAATATCCTGAGTTGGAATGGACCCATCAGGATCCTTGATCCAGCTCCTGGCCCTGCACAGGCACCCCAGCAATCCCAATCCCAATCCCAATCCATGACAGCGTTGTCCAAAGACTCCTGGAGCTCTGGCAGGTCTGGTGCTGTCACCACTGCCCTGGGGAGCCTGGCCAGTGCCCAGGCACCCTCTGGGGAAAGAACATTTTTCTAATATCCAATCTAACCCTCCCCTGACACAACTTCAGGCCGTTCCCTTGGGTCGTGTCCCTGGTCACAGAGAGCAGAGATTGGTGTCTGATCCTTCTCTTCCCCTTACAAGGGAGTTGTATCTGTGGTGAGTCTTCTCTCAGTCTCCTGAGCAAGCCCAACACCCTCAGCTGCTCCTCACACACTTCCCCTCACAGCCCTTCACCATTTTTGTGTCCCTTCTTTGGACACTCTCTAACACTTCAACATCTTTCTTGCATTGTGGTGCCCCAAACTGCCCCAGCACTGGAGGTGAGGCTGCCCCAGAGCAGAGCAGAGCAGGACAGTCCCCCCAGGGCCTGATTCACCCAGGACAGGACAGGGATGTCCCTCTGCCTGCCAGGCACTGCTGACTCCAGTCCAACCTTCTGTCGACCAGGACCAATGAGTCTGAATCCAGAATGATGGGTATTGCAAACACCACCACTTCTTTGCAGTTATATCTCTTAAGCAAAAAGGCAGAAGGTGTTTTTTTTCTGATTTTATGAACAGAAGATAAAAAGCCAAGTGCATCTCGGAGCTCTGAGGTTGCATATTATGCAGCACCCCTGAGCAAGGAGAAAGCTAAATGCAGAAAACCCCCTAAAGCTAGAGATGCTCAAGGCTCCTTGGAATGAGATGTGGGGAAAAAAAAAAAAAAAAAAAAAAAAAAAAGGGTTTTCTTTGGGGAAAAAGCTTTCAGGGCTATTTCCAAACAGCTTTCAGACTTGAACTGGAAGTAGCCATGGGGAGGTTGTGGCAGTACATGGTGTACACATACAGCATTGAAATACTGCTTGGTTTGAGCTCTACAGTTCAGATACTTTATCATTCAGCCAAAATAATTATTTAGGAGAAATTTAAAGGAGAGAAACTCAGAGAAGCACAGTAATTCCTTGAGTACTTTTTACATTTTCTATGTATTTATTAATAAGGATTTAAAGACACATCCCAAATGGTTCTAAAGTCCTAGAGAGGTGATGCTGCCTCCCACCCCACATCTTTTCAGCTTTGGATTGAGTGTAGGTGTAAAGCTGCAGCCAGTGATTGAGTTTAACCTATTTATCCCTAGGACAGCAGACAGAACACACAGTTACCATTGGGATTGAATCTCTGACAAAGGCTGGGACTTCAGGAAGCTCGACACAACAGGACTTCTGTGGTTTTAAATGATTAATTAGATCTATCTTTAAACAAGCAAACACTTGGACATTTACCCAATATTCAGCTCTGTATTTGCCAAAATAATTACTGACATGAGGTGAGGGCTCTTTTCAAGTCCTCTTTACCAGAAGCCATTCCATGGAAAATTAGTTCAATGTTTTGGGCTTCCTGCAATCTCCTTTCCCAATAATTGGTTCCATTAAAGCAAAAATTCATCCTTTTGCTCTGGTTTCTTGTTGTGGAGGACTCAAATGTCATAGCTTCAGCACTGTCATAATTTTTGTAACAAATAGGTTCAAAGCTATTTATTGTACAACATAAAAGAAAAACTAAAGCTTTTGATTACTGGCCTTTATAGGGACTAGATAAGTTGGCAAACAAGTGGATTGGAATATGATAGAAGTGATCAACCTTAAATATGGCTTGGTACAATGGGAAAACAGAATTTAGGCAGATACTTAAATCTGGACTAAAGCTAAATTTCCTGAGTAGGAACAGCCTTGAATTGAAGATTTCATTAGGTAAAACATATATTGACCTTACTAATTAAAGAGATACAGTTTCTCTTTCACAGTGACTGGGATTGCTTCTTTGCTGTTGGGTTTTTATCAGCATCACAGGCTGTTTTTTTACACAAGAATACATGGCAAGAGTTCTTAGCTCTGCAGAGAGCAGCCATGAGGGTGTCAAGATTTGGGGTGATTTCCTGTGATTTTCTGAGATGTGAAGCTGGGGAAGGAGCCTCAGTGGTGCAGAAGGGTGCCTCAAGGAAGACTGAACACACAGAAGCAGAGCACAGAAGCCAATATTTCAGTAATTGATGAAAAAATAATCCTGTGTAATAGCAGAGTGCTTGGCACTGGAGTGAGGAGCTGTAAACAGGCCCGTGAGGATATCACAGTTTGCATCACTTGGAACTGAGCTTCTTGATGATGTTTTCAATCAAAAATACCTAAAAATACTGTGCAAACATAAGCATCTTTAGACCAACTTTTGTGTGATAAATACTCTTATTCAGAAAGTATCTTACTAATATTGATGCACATATGCTGACCTAGGCCATGGTTGCTCAACTGTTGGTTTTTGTATGATGCTGTAAATTTATAC
Source organism: Vidua macroura (assembly GCF_024509145.1). Classification (NCBI taxonomy): domain Eukaryota; kingdom Metazoa; phylum Chordata; class Aves; order Passeriformes; family Viduidae; genus Vidua; species Vidua macroura. The sequence goes on along the minus strand of NC_071584.1, from coordinate 18,508,114 downwards.
TACCAAAGAGAAAGAAGGATTTGTCTGTTTGTTTGTTTCTTTGGTTGGTTGGCTGGTTAGTTTTGGGTTGGTTTTGTTATTTCTTTTTCCTTTTTTCTTTTTTGTCACAGACCTCCTCTGTAAATCTTCAACAGTACATTGAAGCTATTTTCAGGTATAAGAAGGGATCCAAACCCCAAGAATTCCATTACCTGCTTTACCTCTACTATGCTTACAGGAGTTCTAGCACAGTAACATTTCCTTTGAATTTTTAATTTCCCCACATTTCAGATCATAGTTCACTGGAGAGAGCAGTAACTGAAGAATCTCTTCTATTTGGGACTGATGGGCTTGTAATGAACATTTTTTGCTCTTCCTGAGCAGCAGTGCTCAGGGATGATGATGGGAAAGGTAAAACACACATTTAATGAAGAAAGGTGATTGTGAGCAGTGGAATTGCTGCTGCTTAGCTGGACATTATTTTCCTCCTGTGCTGTTTTCATCCTGAAGGCCTGAGTTACTTGGCAAACAGGAACCCTTAAAAGCCCCTTAAAGTGCAATTAAACCAAAGGATAAAATATCCATTCTAGCTCTGAAAAGCCAGAGGCTTCAACTTCCTTGAAAGTTGGACCTCCCTGCATGAACACTAAATTTAACATAAAGAAAAAAACTAAATTAGGGGATGAATAGTTTAAGAGAACTGTTACATTTCAATCCTGGCTTTAATTAAGTGACTATTATGTTTCTAAGTACCTTAAAAACTTCACTTCCATGTATTCAATTATTATTAAAGATAACTCTTAAAAATTACTAATAGAACCTTTTAGGGTAGATTAAGTATAATTTGAATCTGTATATTAATATTTTTGGTATTTGATTAGAATTCATCAATAAAACTAGCTTTTAATTATCCTTTTGAGCATTCTTTCTTCTGTGGATGCTCTCCTTTGTAATGCTGTATAATGAATACATTTAGAAGCATCTGTGAGTCTTTGCTCATGTACTTGACATGATTCTGGCCTTTTAACTTCTAAAACATTTCTCCAATTAAGCTGTTCAAGCCCTTAAGGCTGTCCACAGCTGCTGCAAATTGATTTCTCCCATGATGGTATTTAGAATCCCTTGCTGAAAAATGAGAGGACAAACCCCAGCATTTTGTAATATCTTTTTTTTTTTTATCCTTTCAGATTTCCTGCATGTTTTTAAAGGTAATCTGAAAGTTCTAGTTTTCCTTCCTTTCTTCTTCATCATCTCCCTCCTATACTGATAATTTTGAAAATGTTTATTTCTAAAGGCCAGCCTATCCTGGGTTAAACTTTAAAAATATTCTGTGGAGTACCTTTGGTTGGAGGAAATCTGCGGTGTAAATGAGAAAGTCTTAAAAATTATTGAGAAATAGAATTGCAGCTGTAGGAATTCAGTAGTGTAAAGTTCTAAGGTGGTTTGTGTGGAAATGCTTGCCCATTTTTGCAGTTGAGGTGTTGACCATGTGGAGTCACTCATTACTGGGGGAGTCAGCCGTGGCCTGAACACCCCATAATTCCTGGAATTCCCACTGGGATTTCACTGATGGAGTGGTCTGGAGAGGCTCTTCTGCACGGGAGTCAGTTCTTCACTTCATCCAAAAAATATTGCTCATTCTGTGGCTTTATTTCTAGTGCTTCCCTCTAGAGTCTCTCTGCATTTGGTCAAAATTCTTGTGAAAAGTTTTGGAGGGCACTGTTTGGTTGCTGGATCCACATTCACATTAAGGGCTGTCAAACCTCCAAAAATTACACATTTCCTTAAGTGAACAAAAAGCTGAAAGTATCGAGAATTTGTGCCATTCTTTTGCAAATATTCCTTATATTTTCCATAAGAACCTGCTGGTAACTGTGGGTTTAGGAATGTGGTTTCCCTCAGAACATGGTGTAACTCTTTTGCTGTTAAATGAGCTCTTTTTGGTGTGCTGGGATTTCAGATTAGTGGCTGAGCACTGATAAATGAGGTTTTCCTATTTATCTGGAAGTTCAGATATGGCCAATGAACCTGTTATAGCAGGGTATAAGAAAGTGGTGCCTGGATTGGCAAGCATCAGAAATGAAGAGTTTATGACTTTATTTAGTTTGACATTTAGTCTTGATCCTCTCATTAACCACTGAAATCTCCTACTCCAGTAAATTCCAGGAAGCCCTCTCCCCTCTAAGCACTTTATTTGAGAAAGGCTAAAATGTAATTCCTTAAGCAGAGCTTCCAGTCTCATTAATTTGACATTAAATCAGTTTGCTTTCATGATTTTTATTTGCACACTGTTATTGATGGACATTTAATACTAAATTTCTAAACCTGCAGTGGAAAGAAATTCCAGCCAGGCAGCAGATTAGGTGACACAAGGATGAAGTCTCTGTTATCAGAAGCACCATTGCTCTTTTAAAGAGTGGGACTGCTTTAATTTCATCTCATCTAATTGTTATCAGCAAGTTGCCATTGGTTCATTAAAAACATTGCCCATCGAAATAGCAACACTCTAATGACTTTATATAAAGGTCTGATTCCTAGGGACTTTGTTGTTCATGTTCACAAATTAAAATGAATTATTTTTCCAGTTACTTCATTTCATCATAATTTTAAAAGCTAGAAGTCGGAATCCAATTTTCTTCCTAAATTATTTTTAACATTTAAATGAGGAAGAAAGGAAACACATTCCTCTAGTAATAGCCTGAGACTTTAGCATCTTGTTTATGCTTTTTTTTAATTGCTTCTTTTCCAAATGAACATTATACCAGCTAAACTCGTTGTCATATTTATCCATATATTCAATGTTACATGCTAATTTTCTCAGAGTTTCTCAGAGCACTGACTTTGAGAAGATTTGGCATTATTTTTAAATTTTGTGAGCTTTTTTGAATGAAAGATGAAGAACATCAATTTTCAGATGGATATTTAAATCATCCTCCTCATCACCATCATATATACCTTGGTGTAAATAACAAAATAACTGAGCAAATTTTTTCCCTGATGAAAATTAATATCCTTATTCACTTTCAGACAGTCAGTGTTAAAAGTTCCTTTAGCTGGAGCATCTTTGCAACTTGCTGCCTACAGAGGAAACTTTCCTGTGTGGTTTATGCAGCCAAAGGAGAAATAATTACAATTTTTAGTATAATTTTAAACATGGCCTGAAAATCATCGAAGAGCAGAGCATAAGAAGGGTGTCAGCCCAAACTCCTGCCTTAAAATGCAACCTGTAGCAAGAGCAAAATAACTGAGTGTATTAAAAATATTTACATAAATGCTCTTGGCATAAACAGCAGCAATGTGTAATTATCTCCTTGTTATGCTTTGCTCTCTGATTAGCATTGAAGGGGAGGGACCAGGACAGAATAGGCAGAGCAGGAAGGCAGCCAGCACATTTGCTGCCACTTGTGTATACATAATCTTAATAAATCAAATTGGCAAAGTATCAGCTGGCACTCGGCTGCTGTGTGTGTGTTCTGCAGCCGTCTTACACAAAATGTAATTTTTTGGACATAATCAATAATTATTATTGCAGGCATCACAATTAAACAGTTAGAAGCAAGTTATTAAACTCTGCTGATGGTGTTTTCTGTGAGAGGTAATGGGCTGTGCATGCTAGAATTAATCTTACTGGTTTTGTCTGAATTTGGCTCCAGAGGCACTTGGAGCAAGACATCAGCTGACAGCAGCGTTGGAGGCTTTGTCACTGGGACAGGCTCTCACTGTCACCCTCTCTCCTCAAGGCACAATGGTTTGTCTCTCCAGCTTTTGTGGAAATCTCAGTGAATCCTCAAACATGCCACAGTGCTTATTTATGTTAGTAAGCAATTAGTTTTCCACTCTCTTAAAAAAACTTCCAGCAACAAACAGCAGAGAGCATATCCATTATAACGGAGTTTTCACATTTTGGAACTTTTTCCTGGTCTAATGAGAAACTCTGTTTAGTTCCAGTTGTTCAGACTTTCCTCTTTCCAGCACTGAAATTTCTCTTTTGAAGCTTGACATTGATAACCAGAACTCATTGGAATTGCTCATTGTTAGAGCCTTGTGTACTCTGTCTGTCTAAATGCTGCACAAGTTATACTTGCAAATACAATAAATCCCTGCAGGAACAAGTAACCATTACTGGTTTTGATAATCCTGAGTAAGAGCACATTGCTTGGGAGTGGGCAACAGAAGCTGAGGTAACAATCCAAGGTCATTCTCTGGGCCAGCAGAAATTCATGCTGTGAACCTACATTTTTTTTTGCTGTGTGAGGTGGAACACATGCTCTAGTCAAACAAGAATTCTGCATATGCTTAATTATGTATATATGTGTATCTTAGAGAATAATTGAGAGGATATCTCTGGAGGTGAACTGATTTAATAATACCCTGCTCAAAGCAAGGCTGACTGCTGGGTTAGTTCAGGTCAATGACTGATTTTAGGTCTTTATTCCTGTAAAAGTTTGGTTTAGAAGGTGTGAATGAAGTGGATTGAACAAAAGGAACAATCAGCAGAGAGGTGTAAAATTAGGGAGGGGAAAGGGAGTTGGAGGGAGGTTATCTATCCAAAAATTGCAAGGAAAAATGAAAAGAAAGGGAGAGAGAGGGAAATCAGCAAAGTGAGAATAGTGGCTGTTGTGGGTAAAGCAAGCTCAGCCTGCAGAAAATGCTGCAGTTCATTGCCCATTTAAGATGGAAGGTGAGAAAGAAAGACAAAATCCACATCCCCTTCCCCCTGGACACAGCTGTGGAAAGGGCCGTGTCCAGCACCTGGCAGGAGAAGCAGGGATTGTGTTCCCTCTTCAGCGTGGAGATGACTCTGGAGATTTGTTCCTGCTCCCTCTGGTACTGCTTGAAAGATGAAAAAAATTGTTTAGAGTGGAAAAGTGTTGCAGCTTCACCAAAACTTGTGCCTTCAGAAGGAAAGAGGGAGTGATTTAGTTCTGGTAATGGGATTTTAGCTTTTCATTTGGTCCCTCCTAGGAAAAAAAACCCAAACATATCAGTTAAAGAGTGTATCCTCCTCACTTCCTTCCTTCCCAAATTCATCCACTCCTGATAAAGAGATACCACGGCCCAATGGCCATTTATTCATTTGGAAGATGTAAGAAACATGAGAGTTGGACCTCCTGCTTCTAAAGATAATTAGATAATATTAATAGTGGAAAAAAAAAAAAAAAAGCTTTTAAATATTAGGAAAGCATATTCATTGTGACTAGAACAAATATATGCAGTGATCTGCTGCAAAGTGTTGCTGAAAATAGTGCTCCTGAACGGATGGGGAAGTTGGTGCTTCTCCCTGGAATACTCAGTCTGAACACCCAATTAGGGCTTATAGAGGCAATTAAGGCTGTGACTGCACTCACAGAGAAGCAGCAGAGTTGTTTGAGCATGGCATTCCACTTGAATTAATATATCCCAGTTCTTTGGAAGGTTAATTAGAGCCAGTTGTGATGGGGGAAACGGAAAAGGACATGGTAGGTTGAAATTGCTGACTAATTCCATGTTTTAAGCTGAGCAGATGTATGATGGCAGCCATGGCTTTGTGGATACTCTGAATTTTTGCAAAAGATAAGCCTTTAGCCCAAAGTTTGGTAGATGATTTATTATTATTATTATTATTATTATTATTACTATTATTATATTTCATCTCTTCACATTTTCCATTTAGCATTACTTTCAAATAAAAAAGTCAGATTATTTTCTTTAGATCTATAGCTATCACTATAGTAGCTTAAAAATTGAGTTTTATTTATACCCTCCTCCCCCTGTAAGAACATAATAGCACGCTACACAAAATAATTAAATCCTGAGCTTTCCTCTCTCTCTTTTAAAGAGCTCCTGTCATTTCTAAACTTCTTCTAAGACACCTGTCCTGCCGTTGCTCCCTGCCAGAGCATTTAGACAATTTGTGAAGTATTTTCCTTACTCTTGGGAAAGCAGGGAAAAGCAGATGAGCACCTATTGGGTTGTGTGCTGCTTCTGAGTGCCAATTATCTGAGAATAACACGGTAATTATGTGACAAATGCCCTTGTAGCGGCGAGGGAGAGATCTGTTAGTCCCCAGTGAAACAGTTGGATGCACCTCAAGGTAATTCTGCTTCCTTCAGAAAAGATTTGCTTCTTAACAAAAATGAATGTGTTGCTACATGATAACTTATTATTAAACGTGTAATTTATGGTAATTTTAGGTAGCACAGACTGACTGCCTTTTGGTCTTTGTTTCTTGAAAGAGTGCCAAGCACACAGATTTCCCATCCCAGGCTTTTGCAAACTTCACCTCATGTTTTGCAGCATCTTGGTGAAATAGGGAGAGGAGCCTGTGAGCTACCAATGACTGACTGGGGTTCAGATCATGGAGAGGGGAGAGCTGTTCTGGGACTGTATTCCAGGCAAGGGGAAAAAAGAATAAAACCAGGAAAAAAATGTTAATATGGACTCAGACCTCTAGTGGGAATTTACTTAATCAAAAATACTAAAACTTTATCTCCCTCATACCATTCATTAGGGTTTCTTTTTTTGTTGTTGTTGTTTTTTTTGTTTTGTTTTGTTTTTTTTTTTAATTTATCTGGGCAGTGTAAGTTGAAGGACAGCAGACACATTAATTGGGACAGCAGACCCTGCAGCTGGTTTTGTAGTATAGAGGGTTTTGTTACCCAGATGCTGTTTCCTACAGTACAGAAAACACTTTGATTGGGTTAATTCTCAGGTTTAAGTATTTATTTAAGCACACAGAAATTGAACATTCTGAAGTAACTCTGAGAGCTGACTCTAACAGACACATCTCCCCACTACAGATTTTGGCATGCACACATAAATGGCAGAGCTCAAATGTGCCATTCCTCAGCTGGTGCACATTGGTGCTCCTGCACAAAGGATGTGTCTCATGTCTGACAGAAATGCTGGCTTAAAATAAAAGAGAGGTTTGCATTTATTATTTAGTTCATTAGAATTTATGTCAGTGGATTGTTCTCTTTTCTTTTCTTTTCTTTTCTTTTCTTTTCTTTTCTTTTCTTTTCTTTTCTTTTCTTTTCTTTTCTTTTCTTTTCTTTTTCTTTTCTCTTCTTTTCTCTTCTCTTTCCTTTTCCTTTTCCTTTTCCTTTTCCTTTTCCTTTTCCTTTTCCTTTTCCTTTTCCTTTTCCTTTTCCTTTTCCATTTTTTCTTTCCTTTTTTCTTTTCCTTTCTTCCTGCTTTTCTTACCTGAAAAGCAGGTAACGTTCATCATATTCAGCTGTACAAAACTGGCACCAAGTTTGGGAGGGTGGGGGATGATTACTCTGTTGTTTGTGGGATTTTTTTCCTTTTATTTCTTTAATGAAACTACAGTCATCTGTCTCCTTGTGGAATTTATACTCTGATTCACTTCAGGATCAGTTATCCTTCAATAGATTTTACAGTGCCCAAACAGATATTTTGGTGAGGAATGCTTTAATTTCTAGTGGCCTGTATGTGGCCAGCTGTTACACACCAAAATCACGCAGGACAGATGGTTGTTAAAACAACAGGGATTAGAATAGATATACTGCAACCTTCTTATTTTGCCAATAGAATTGGGCTGCAGAAAAGGAACTTACACTGATTAAATATTTTCCAAGTAGACACTTGCACATCAGGAGCAATAGCAGTGGTCAGCAGCATTGTCTGATAATCTTCAGAGCCTTAGCAAGGATTAATGGTGCTCCAGTCAGAGAGGAAAAAAGTCACAATAACAGGGACATGTGCTCACACGATCCAAGTGCAGATTTTCTGAAGTTGCACTCTATTTCTCTGGGTTCCCTCTGCTCTGTGTGGAAGGCGTGTTTATCCCCCAAATACATTTTGTATTTTAAAAACTGATTGTCAGTACCATAACTGCAAGGAGAGCTCACTAAATTACTGCTTGGAAAATGTCCTCATGGATGTTTTGTTCCCTTAAAAGTGTGGGGTTTTTGTGTTGCAAACGTGCCACGGTCATTTTCTCCCATTTCAGCTGTTACAGCAGCACAAATCGTGTCAGGTCTAAGCTTGGTTCCACCCACTGCAGTTTTTGTAGGAACAAATTCTCTCCCATAATCACAGCAGCTCAGCTTGTGTCACTGTGCCCTTACCCCAGCTGACCCTGATCAGCACCACTGCAGCCAGAAACAAATAAATAAATAAACAAATTCATTTATTTCAATATAATTGAATTTATAGAAATTTATATCAATGAATTCATAGAAATTTTTATATTGAATTAATATTTATTTATTTGTATAAATAAATAAATAAATTCATTTATTTGAATATAATTAAATTTATAGAAATTTATATCAATGAATGTATAGAAATTAATAAATTTATTTATTTCTGCAGCCATAAATAAATAAATAAACAAACAAACTCATGCTGCAAAGTGTTTTCCTTACATTTTTCTTATTTTTCTCCCATGGGATCAGAATTTGTGTTGGAAAGGGGTAGCCTGTGTTCAAGTGATATGCAAGATAAAATCTTTGAAGGATCTAAACCACACCAAAACTGAATTTTTACAATCCTGCCTTTTATGTAAAAACCATTTAACAGATCTCTAACAGTCTTCTCTAGCGTTTGAATAGGAATCTGTGAAACTTAAAAAACCCAGGCAATCTAATAGAAAATTCTATATCTGCTGTAAACATTTTTAGGTTGCTTTCAAATTAGAAATTACAGTCTGCAAATTGAATTTTATAGATACCTTCCATAAGAATGGATTTCAGTTCAAAATGAAATAAAAGGCACAACTCTTGGGCTTCACCAGTGTTGTGGGGTCATTGTCATTCTTTTTAAAAATAAATACAACAGTATTTAGAGAGAGTCTTGGTCTAGACTTTAATATGGCCAAAAATAGTTTTGCCAAGGAAATCATTCTAACATAAATTTAGGTAGGGATATTCAGATATCTGAATTTTTCCTCAGAGGTTCAAATTGTGACAAAAATTCTTAACCTGCTCTTTCAGGAGAGCAGTGTGCAGACCTCTCTCCAAGAAGAGAGCTGCTGAGTAAGTCCCCTGAAATGTCATTTTGCTAAATGTTTGTAGAGTTTACAGTTTATCAGGAAAACAGTGATCCGTCAATTCCTGCCTCAGAATTACCGTGGGAAGTTTCAAAATTAAAAGTATGAAGTAAAACACAGAGTTGGGAAGCCATTCTAAGTAATTTCACTTCTTGAACTGTGATCCCAGACTGTCAGATGAAATGGAATGTGCTGCTTTGGTCATTTTCTTCCTCTTCATAAAATTGCAGCAATAATTGAAAGTGTAGGACTCTGCTCTGAGTTTGGAATTTGATTCTTGAGCGTGTGAAGTGGTTTATGGGTCTAGAGGAGTGTAATTTGCTGGCTTTTACAAATGACTTTGATACTCCGGGTACTTCAGCTCTAAAATGGTGTCCTCAGTGCTGGATTTTGACACCAATATTACAATTTTAAATCATTGCTCAAGTTCTCTGGAGATCACATGGAGTGCAGGATTTGCCACTGTTATTTGCAGTAAGAGGACACATTCCTCTGGCCACATTGCTGCTTTTTTTTTATTTTTTTTGGTTTTGTGTGTGACTGCAATGGCCAATGCAGTGACTCTGCACTGGATGGGGCTGTCAGGCAGAACCTCACCATGGCAGGTCAGGGATCCTTGCAGTAAATTGCAGCAGGGATGTCACCAGAAAAAGTGTCCCTGTGTCCCAACTGGGGTTTGTTTTTTGGGGTTTTTTTTGGTTTTTTTTAATTTTTTTTTTACAGTTGTCTTCCTGGAATAATAATGTGTCACTTTTTTTTTTTTTTTTCCTTTAATACAGCACTGTAATTTGAAAAAAATAAATTTAAAAAAATTAAAACATTGAAAAAGAATCATTAAGACATAAAATATTGGAAAAAAAATTAAAACAAAAAAGAAAAATCAGTGACTAGGGGATTTCACAGCTCTTATTGCAGGGAAATATGAACTCCTGCACCCTGAGCCTTGGCCCATATACCTTTGTTATGGTGCTGCTATTTGTTGTTGGGATAAAATCTGGTTATTCTGAACTAGAGAAGGTTTTTCCTTGGAAAACAAGCTTTTAATAACAGTGGGCATTTGAAGAATGGAGATGTTGCAAGGGCAGTTTTGCCTTTGCATTGAGACAGCATTTTTCAATAAAACAATTTGTCAGAATATTGCTGACCAGCCCTTGATTCAAGCTCTGCTCTGTTTCATTGAGAGCAAGCATTTGGAAACATCCCAAGGTTTTTAATCTCTGATTTATTCTCTATTACTTGTGTCTTGGTTTATTTTAAGATAGGTTTCAATATGCTTAAAGGCCATCTCTAGTAGGAGGAAATAAGTTAAATGGAGAAGAACACAAAAAGATTGAAAATTCTCTTCAGCACAGCTATTACTATATGCAATTTTGGGCAATTTACTTTCTTGTGTCTCACAAAATTTACTGATAGAATAATACAAAAAGAGAAAAAAGAAGATATTTTACAAATACCTATCTTAATTTTAAATGAAGTCCTAGTATGGCTTCTGTGTAGAATTGAATTAGATTTATGATGGTACAGTCTTCAGCTTTTATTTTCATTTATTTTATTTTATTTTATTTTGTTTTATTTTATTTTATTTTATTTTATTTTATTTTATTTTATTTTATTTTATTTTATTTTATTTTATTTTATTTTATTTTATTTTATTTTATTTTGTGGGGGGAGCAGGACATTAGACCTTTGGGGCATTTTTATGCTGCTGCTAACCTGCATTTGTTGTGGCTGTTGAGAGATTTCACACCCATGATTTTATAATCATCTTCTTTCAGCTGAGAAAATTGTTGTTTTTTTACAGAATTCCTGCCTAGAAATACTTGAAACTTTAAGGAATCTTTTTCACATGTTGGTAATGGTTAGTGCTAGCTGAGGTTTTTATTTTTACTGTTCACTTAACAAGGATTTATTAGTAAAGTGAAATAAAACATAGTGTAAAGTTTACAGTGCTGCTCATAAGTTAGGTTGCCAAAATTTTATCAATATTCAGAAAACATAAAAAAATCAGTGACTAAAAATTCCTTCTCTTCTGTGTTTTCTAAAATATGATTTTCTAAAGACTGCCATTTTCATTTGGGGTACAATAGACTAAGTTTGATTTTGTAGGATTTCAGCAATGTCTGTTATTATTTACCTTAAAAAAAAAGAAAGAAAGAAAAATGAAAATGTGATTGTTCCCAATAACAGTGACAAAAGAGGAATGCCATTAAATTGTCTTATTCTGGTCCTCAAAAAACCCCCAGACTGGGAGGCCACTGCTTTTTCAATTTCTGATGGTGAATGGTACAAGAATAACATAAATGGAGGGAGCAAAGAGAAGATTCATTTCCTTGGTGGTCTTCTGAAATGTTTGGAATTCCTTTCAATTACAAAATGAACAATTATTATGAAGGTTTTAATTAAATGGGGAGAAATGAAAAGGTCTTCCTTGGATCCCAAGGAATCAGAAGAATAGCACTTTCCCCCTGTTGTTGGAATAATCCCTTGTTCTCCCAATTCTGCTTTTTCTCTGCTGTGCTGAATTCACCATATGTTTAGACTAAGCTGTAACTATTTATTACTGACAGCAGTGCACCAAATGTTGATTCCAAAGCAGAGCTAGACAAAACCAGTTTTGCTTTGTTTTTATAAAAACAATGGTAATTTATACAAAAATTTAGAATTTATTGCATAAAAGTAGCAGCAATTGTAAGGAAAATGTATTATTTCAAAAAGCTTCAAAATGCTATAAATAAGCATTTATAGTATCAGCCTATAAATCTGCTATAAGCCATTTCTCATTTCTATTTTGAAATCATTAACTGACATTTTTTTTTCTCATAAATTTCTAAGGAAGCTGTTGGGAAAATGATCTCATAAAAGTAGAAGAGGAATACAAATTTCAACTAGGAATTTGTTTTAATGTCAACAAAATCAATGTGTATGAAATGCTTCCGTTTCCATATCTCAACTCTGTCACTGGAAGTATTTTTTTTTCTTGTCTGGAGTATCTATAATCAAGTGAGGAATGGCAAATCCATGTTTAGCCACCAAAGACAGAAGGCACACAACTGGTGCATGTTGGCAGAGTAAATTAGAATTAATTAGATACATAAATTATAAAGTGAATTAGAAATAATGAGGCAGATTCTCAAAAATTATTATTTTTCAGTGGCTGTGCTAGGACTTGCTCTTTTTCCAGGTGATGATTTCCTCATGTATTTGATGTGTCCAACAGACCTAAATTCACTCACAGGCTTAGCAAAACCCTGCAGGGGAGTTTTAAACACCAGCCATGTGTTCAAGCACCTCAGAGAGGTCTGGAGGAGAATGTTTGCCAGCTTTGCACTGAAATGTGTGACAGATCCGTGAACACCAAGTGACCCTGTTTGTACCTGCTGACTGTGCCTGGAAACGTGGGGGTGTGCAAGGCAGGGACGTGGCTGCATGACAGCAGACCCACTCTGGCTGGAGGAATGTTGGGAAGGCAGAGCTGAGTTTAGGGAGTTACTGTGCTGCTGCTGTTTAGGGAGGGTGAAAAGCACGTTCACTCTCCTGTGAAAATGTAAAAAGTTCAATAAAGGACAACAGGAGACAGGACCACAGGGCAAAGGTTGTTCTGGCTGGGTGCATGTTGGCACTCCTGCTCTTTTGGAAACACCTTTATACACCATTTCTACTAAATCAGCCTATTGCACATCCATAGACCCCTATGCACAGTAGACTTTTTTCCCAAACTGGTTTACATAGTTTGCGTACTGTTTAACATATCTGCTCCTTGGATCTGCCTTTTTAGAGCATGTGTATTCCTTCATTGTGGTTTTTATTCTTATCACCTCCAGTTTTTGGGCCTTGGTGCACACTGCCTTCAGACAGTGAGTGCAGATATTTGGCAGATCTGTACAGGTGTCCTCGTCCTGTGTTCATTTAAGGATGGCAAGCAGGCATTTTAAGATAAGCATATCATCTATTGCACTACTATGTCTAAGCTCAATTACCACCAGAAATAAAAACTGTATCTTTATAACAAAGTTACTTTAACACTACACATATAAATTCCATTTTAATATTTGTGAAAAGCCAATATTATAATGTGTATCTGTACCAGGAGGCAGGAGTTCTGCAAACACCACAGGTTTCTTATTAACCTGTGAAAGCATTGAGCAAGTGTGGCATCCTTACATCACAGACTCCATTCACAATTTAATGGTGAAAAAGGAGATTTCTGGGGTTTTTCCTGTGTTTTCTTTTGACACTGGCCCTGCAAAAAACTTTATCCAGGTGTACAGAGATTTTAACATGCGAGCCTAAAGTGTATTCTGAAGTGCCTTTAAACTGCAACACGAGGTTTTTCTGTTGCAGTTTTAGTCACACTGGGAGGGAAATACGTGACCCTCATTCTCTGTCCTGATGATTATTTGTGGTGTTGTTTTAAATCAAAACAGAGCTGTGAGCCAAAGAATCATAAAATGGTTGGAAGGGACCTTAAAGCTCTTCCAGTGCCACTTCCACTGGGACATCTTCCACTCCCCCAGGCTGCTCCAAGCCCTGTCCAGCCTGGCCTTGGACACTTCCAGGGATCCAGGGGCAGCCACAGCTGCTCTGGGCACCTGTGCCAGGGCCTCACCTCCCTCACAGTAAATAATTCTAAAAAAAAAATCGCAATCTCCTCTCAGTTTGAAGCCATTCCTCCTTGTCCTGTCAGTCTGTGTCCTTGTAAATTGTCTCTCTCCACCTTGTAGGCTCCATTCAAGTGCTGGAAAGGCACAATTCCAGTGTTTGGGGTTCTAAATAACTATTAATATTCATAATCTCTAAAACAAATATTTATATTTTCAACCACTCAAGCAGTAAATAAATGCTGAGAAAATCTGAATATATTTCCTAGGTGACAGTCAAAGAAGGAAGTGAACTTTTACTGAAATTTAGAAAAGCTTCTTATGAATGGCAATTACTGTAATTGTGTCACTTTTTTTACATATGTACTATTAGATTTATTTAATTTTGTATATGTCTCTGCAATTAAGGTGGCTTGGTAAGGTCATCTTTATCCTTGACTTTCTGTATGTAAAGAGACTAAACATAGACTAGTAAAGAGCCAAGCATTTATTGGCAAAGTTTGTTGTCTTAAGCTAATATTGTACTTAGGTTGTATTTAGTCTCTTCTTGTTAGAAGGAGCTGACACAGCTTGATTTTAAATATTAAAAATAAGATGAAATATTGAATAGCTTTGCATGTTTTCCTTCCTCAGGGAAACAATTTTTGGTCCACAGAAGTTCCAGGTAACAGTCAGTTCCCTGTAGGCTTTCAGCATCTCTGCTTCTGTTTCTTTTCTGCCTTAGTCAAGGTGTTTGCTCATTAGAAATAACATTTATCCTGTTAAAGCTAAATATACAGTTCTTTAAAATCCCATTGATACTCCAGAATCTCCATTTTCCCCCTAATTAATGTTGTTTACCTATGAAAAAAAAAATTCTTTAAACACAAAAGATATTATTGACCTGACAAAAACTCTCAGTAAGAAAATAGAAATCCTCATTTAGGTACGCAGTGATCCCCAGATTTACAGACAAAAAGAAGCAGATTAGAAGAAGAAAGTCAAGTTTGAACAAATGCTTGGGTTTTTTCTCTGATACATTTTGTCTTCAACTCTTTCCCCTCTCAAGGATTCAGGTTTATTTTTTCCCTGCAAACTTATGAGATTTGCTGCTTTAATTTATTAGCTTTAATTGCCTACAAGTGTAATCCACTTTGCAAAGAATGGGAGGAGAGAAATAGAAAGGGAAAAGGAATCAGAATGGCCTTAGCCCTGTATTTGTTGCCCTTAAAGGAAACCTTTTATCCTTTGTGTTTCTTGTTCCAAGTATCATCATAATCCATGCAATTGTTCTATTTATTTCTGCCTTTAAAGAAAAAAAAAAAGTTACAGTAAGCAGCTAAGAAGTAAAAATAAACTAATAAAAAGAAGGTTTCTTTTGCCATGTGTGTGTGCATAGTTTGGTACTGTTTACTTAACAAGATTTTTTAAAGTTGAGGTAGTAAAAATTAGCAAATTAGTATATTTAGGCTTTCACAGAAGGCTCATGAGATATCCAATATGAAATTGCAAAAAGCTCTTTATCTACTGCTGCATGTACCTGTATTTTAGTCACTTCAGGATTAAAGTGTTAAACTGGTATTTTGTGGAATTTGATGTGCTAACTCATGATAGGTTTAATTTTAATAAAAATAAAATCCATACAATAAATTAAAAGTTTTGCATAATAAATACCAACAATAATTCTTTGCAGCCAAAGTAGAACTTTTCTTTACTAATCAGTGGAGATAAAATAATGGGATAATAAAGGCATAGCACTGGGGTGTAAATGATTGATTATCAAAGAAAAAAATAAGAAAATAGAGACTTAAAAGGTATTTTTAAAACTGAATTCTGAGTTTGAGTGGAACAGTATTTGACAGAAGGATGTGCATAAAGTTTTGCATTGATTTTAGGAAGAGTCATAAGCCTAAATGCTTATACATAATGAATCTTATTTCTGCTTTAATGGCGCTGTCACGTCATTTTAGCAAATTAAATTACCCTGGTGCAAAAAGGGACTCAGGCAGCAGTGAGTGACACACACTGATCCTCCAGGCTGTACTGGGACAGCACTGGTGGAAAGGAGATTTACACTGGTAAAGCAAGGCTCTGTAGGGGGCTGCTTCAAAAATCACCTTTAGTGCCTTGTAGCTCCTGGTTCTGAGCTGTAGTTTATCCAAAACTGGGATTTCTTCTGTCCTAAACCTTCATGTGCAGCAGTTCATTGTGATTCTTTTAGCTCCTCTTGCTCCTCACTGCAGCTCACATCTTTCTCTCTTTTATGGGGAATTTTGAGATACAGCATTCTGGTCAGGACTTGCATCCCCATGAGTATGGAACTGTTATTGAATAATTATTGATTTCCACATTTGAAGTGACAAGCCATTGTAATTTCTAATGCTCTGGCACATTTATTCTTTAAAGATTCTTTTTTTTCTCCTAGCATTTAAACCTCCAGAATCTGCCCCTTGGCATCCCTGCCAATGCTGATTGCTCAGCACAGGTAACCAAAGCTGAAGGGGAGGAATTGCTTTGTCCAGCAGCCCAAGTGACCATCAGGATGAGCTGCCCAAATTGGGGACAGTCTTTAAATCCATTCTGTGCAGCAGTGAAACTTTTTCCAGTGCAGTATTGATTGTATTCCCATTCTGATGAACAAATCTGTGATTGTGCAGTTGAATGACCTTGAAATAATAGAATCTGCTCTGTTCCTGCCCTGAAACTGGCACATTTGTATTGTGGTCCTCAAGCAATACCAGAAGCAAATAGATTGACTTTTTTTTTTTTTTTTTCAGTGCTCTGCAAATACACAGTTTTCTGTTTCAACTCAAATCCTTCTACAGTAAGCTTCAAAATATTTTTTAAAAAATTAGTTTTCACTTCACAGTCTGATGTGAAATAATTTTTATCAGGTTTTTGGTATAAATAAAAAAATAAACTGATCTAAATCAAGTTTTCAAGGTCTGTTTCTCCCATCTGCTGCCAGCCCTGTGTTCCTGCCTTGTGCTGCACTGACTTTTATGCCACTGTGTTAAAGGGCTCAGGGAAAAGATATTTAAAACACAACCCTATGGAAAGAGATACCATTTTGGGGATAATTCAGCTGACTAAAATGGTTTATCAGGGCTTGCACAAATAATAATAAGGCACTAACAAGGGCTCTGCAATGCCTAAGAAAGGACAAGGGAAATGTCAGTATTAAGCCTGGCTTAGTGACTGTGGCACAGCCCTCAGAAGACTTCCAGACCTCAGTTCTGTGAAATATCTGTTGGGTTCATTTAGTCTGAGGCTTTGGGCTCCATCCTTTATGGTGGTCACAAGACAAGAGAGGTTTTGTTCTGTGATCAGAGCCAGCTCAGGTCAGGCCCTTGCCCTGCTTCCTGCAAGGATTGTCCTCCCTGGGGTCAGGGGGGATTCTGCTCCTCAGTTCTGAGCACTGGGGACAGAAAATTCACCACTGGCTGCTGTGCCTGTAAAATCCAGGCTGGGAACGTGCAGAGTTACACTGCTCACAGGTTATGTGGCAAAACTGTCAAAAAAAGCAAAATAAGCTGTGGCTGCCCCATCCCTGGAAGTGCTCAAGGTCAGGTTGGACAGGGCTTGGAACAAGCTGGGACAGTGCAAGGGGCAGGGGCTGGATGGTCTTTAGGGCTCCTTCCAATCCAAGCCGTGCTGTGATTCCATAAATTGAACACAAATTGATCAAAACTCCTTTGCAGGGAAATTGATATTGAAGTATCCCATCTAAAGAACTGCTGCAGTTATAAAGAGAAAATATTTATGACCAGAAAAGCACAACCTGCTGGTGATGAATGCCTTCAATATTCAAATTCCTGCTCTTTTCTAAAAGCTTCCTTTTATAACATTTATGCGTTTTATTACAGATTTAAAAACTTAGGAAATAAAGTTTAAAAACCCTGAAGAAAACTTTTTAATAAGTTGCACCTGAAATGCAACCTATTCGTAGCTGTCTTTGAAAGTCTTTCTTGTAAAATATGAAAGCCAAATGTTATCTGTTCTGAAGGAGCACTGAGCAAGACAAACTATTTGATGTGACACGTTCATGCTTTGCTTGTCAGCCAAAACAGTTTTCACCATTTCTCACTGCCCTCTGTATATTGAAGAACATATCTGAAGTAAGTTGAAGGCTCTTGTGTTTGGTGATAGTGTGTTACTGGGAAAATAAAACAGCCACAATTATCTGCTCAACAAATGGAACTTGTCAGCTGGCAGGCACACGGAGCTGATGCAGATGGCCAGCTCAGGAAAGCTGTCAAGCAGAAGGACTGAAATAAAATCTATTTTCTTAATATTCTGTGGATTTTCTAAAATGATTTTTTTTTTATGAAGTTCAGAGGATTTTAGTGCTGTTTCATAGCTCAGATGTTTTCCCAGCTTCTGGAGGAAGGAAAAAAAAAAATCTATTGGGGGAAGAAGTATTTCTAACATGGTGACAGGGATCTTTGGATGGGATGCTGATGCTGTGGGGAGGATCTTTACATGCAAGTGTTCCTCTCCTTGGAATAAAAGGACAGGATTTATGTCTGCTATATGCAGAGATTTTTGGAAACATAAAATTAGAGATGTTGTATAATTCAGGACACGTAGCTGTTCTCCTTTTTGAATGAATGTCCTATTTTCCTCTGCTTTGAGTTGAGTGTTGGGAGCACCTGGGAGAAACACTTTTATTAGAGAGCATTTTTATTGTTTGCTCTTCTGTTTGTTGCTTTATTTCTTACAGGTAATGAAAAATACTCCTTTGGATCTTCTCATTCTCACAGGGCGTTATCTCTGTGAAGTAGAGAGATGTAATAGATACTGCAAAATACCAGCCTAAATAAAAAGTACAGGAGCTACCTTAGTATAAGGACTGCTGTACATATTGGAGAAATTTTACTTATTTATTTATTCATATATGGTTTTGCTTACCCTGCAGGGTGATGCTACAAAGAGAGGTTTTGTCTAAAAAATATAATTTGCGTAGAGTAGTTAAGAATTTCATAGACAACTGTTGAACTGCTTTAGTTTTGTGGCATCAGATTTCCAATTACTCTTGTCTTTTGCTTGTTTTTTGTTTGTTTGGTTTTGAGGTTTTTGAGTTGGCTTGTTTGTTTTTTGGTTTTTTTTGGGGTTTGGGGTTTGTTTGTTTGTTTAATTGATAATGCGCATAATGTGGTTTTGTTCAGTTTTGTTCTGTGTTTTGGTTTTTTATTTTTTCCAATGGCTGCTATGCTGGGGCAGAAATTTTGTCCTGTTTTTTGGAAACAAAGACGTGCCATGAGTACAAAAGGAAATAAATTGAAAACAAATAGAAGGAGACTCCTGGTGTGTACTGAGACTGTGGAATGTATGGCCAGGAGCGTAGGGTCACTCAAAATGGACTTTTCCAAGGGTTCCTGTGTGAGACACAATTGGCTGGATGTGCAATCCTTGGATGTCAGGCTCATCACCCACCCCATGGTCACACCCAAGGAGGGGAATCCTTTGATTTGGGATGATGAGAAACCTCCCCTGTGCCACTTTAAACTCATTTGATTGCACCAGCCCTCGTTATTTCCCTTTGCTCTGTGGCATGTTCTTAGTACAAAGCTAAAATCAGAGATTAATATTCACTTTTGTGTCTGTACCCTCTGTTGCTCCCTCTTAAGGAGAAAAGTGTTGAGGAGCCCTTATTTATTTTTAATAGCACTCCTGATGTGCGCCGTGGTTTGCTGTAGTTCAAACCGCTCTGCATCCCGGGCTGGTGTGAGGCAGGCTGTACATTGCTTTTTGCTGAACTTCTTACAATAAAAGTAGCTCGAGGCTGTGTCAAAGATGAACCTGCTCGAGGGACTCTGGAGATTCAGAGCTGGAAAGGGTGAAAAAGCAGCTGGGTTTTTGGTGTGGGCGTTTTTTTTTAATGTCTACATTATCTTTTTATTTTAAAAGCTTCTAGCACCTGCTGCTTAAGAGATCTTTTGATCTTAAATTCGAGGAACCTGGGGGCTTTAAGAGCACAGGCTGCCAAAGTGCCACTTACGGGAACTGGAGGGAATTTTACAAACAAAAGCAACAACAAAAAAATTGGCAGAGGAGTGGAGTGATCTGTAATGGCTTTTGTCTCTATCAAATTTTATCCTGCTTCAAAATATTTACATAAAAATTTGTAAACATCTCTAAATTTATTGTTATTTTTTGTTCAGATGTCACATCCTGTATATGCAGGAACACTATATAACTGGCCTTTACTGAATTTGCAATTGATTGGGTCTTTTTCCTTTAAGGCAATGAATGCTGAAAGCTAAACTTCAGGAAGAATTATAAACTAATAAAAAGGGCCTTTCTGGATATAAATTTATCTATCTTTACATGTTCCTTCAAAGGTCATTGAATGGTTTGAGTTAGAAAGGATTTTAAAATCATCCAGTTCCAATCCATGGCAAGCATATAAATAGCAGTTTGCTTTAGGGGATATATATATATATATGTGCACACTTATTTTTCCTGCAGGTTGCTTGGTGAGTTTATATATATTTATCTTTCCATATACATGTGCACACTCTGGTTTCAAGCACTTGTAGCATCTCCACTTTAGCTGGGAGTAATATTTTATGTCACATTGAAAAGCTGAATTGAATTTGTTTTTAAAAGTTGAGCCTGAAGGGTCTCTCTCGAACTATGGAGCTGAAACTGGAGCAGAAGTGTTGTCTTCTATAAAGACTTGTGGTTTTTTTTTGTTTCTAATGTGTCAGGGGCTTCACACCACCTCACACTCTCCTGTCTATTTTTTTTTTCCTCTGTTTAGTTCCACATGGCTTTTAAGTGTCTCAAAAAACATCTTGGAGAACTGTTGATTTTCCCTCCCTGATTTCTTTACCTCTGTTATTTGACCATGCTCTTCTTGCATTTTGACCATTTTCAGTCATTCAGTGCTGACAATGTAACTTTTCTCTGCTCACATTTAATTTGTGTTGAAGTGTGGGTGTTGGAGATGTTTGACTTATGTCCCTCCAGATGTATGAGCAGAATTTTCAGTGTGCCATATGGGAGCACAGAAACACGAGACACAAAGCTTTATTAACCTTTCAACAGGAAATTTAAGTTGTTGTTGAACACTTTGTCATCAAAGCCACCCTAAATACAACATTTTTTTACAAGAAAGACCAGTATAAAAGAATTCCAGTCAGTTGTTTACATTTTATTTGTGTGACATAATGGCCATGACTTTTTAGCTCTGTGAGCTAAAAATTCTGGGTTTAGCATTGGTTTTGGTCCAATTGTCCCAGCAGAAAAAGGAAAGCACAAAGCAGAGCAGAAGAGCCCCGTGAGCAGAGATTCTCATGAGTTACACCAGAACATGGACACACACAGACCTTACTTGTCACCCCGTAAGGAAAACAAGCAAAAGCAAATCGATTTCTTATATAGAACACATGAATCCTTTAATTACCCCACAAGTGGTTCCTGCACAGTCACCAGCGCTTCACTCAAATTGCACATATTGAATTTACCCTGATGGGTTGTATATGAAATTGTACAAACGCAGCCTGACACCTTTTAATTGATTTTCCACTATTATGATATTGTTGGGCCTTGTTTTACTGCTATCAACAGTTCCTGAACAATAGCTGCACTGGAGGATTCTAAAGTCTATCATGGATTTTGTCCAAAAAGAGAGACTTATAATTTTGTTTTAGTCAACTGTTCAAGTCATGTCAATTACGCCCAGTGCCTGTCTTTGAAAATGATGTCCCAGTGCTTAGGTTACCAAGCAGGAGGGTTTTTTTAAGATTGTTGAAAGCAGAAATTAATATCAAGACTTTCTCCCCCAGGAGTAAAACGTGTCATACCTGGATTTTGATGCCACATATTCCTGTCATCATTTTATTATTTGATCCAGTTACTTCAACTGAACAAAAGACATGAAAAGTCCACTGAGGACTCCATAAATGGCTCTTGTACCATAGCCAGAATATCTCTGGAAAAATCTATTTCATTTTGCTTTTGACTGTTTCATTAGTAAGTACAGAAATTGCCAAAATAACAGTCAGACCTTAAAAAAATTTAAAGCCAGGTTTGCAGGTGGCCAATAGGAAATGAATATTTAACATCAAAACAAAGGCAGAAGTGGAGAAATCAATAAACTTTGACAAGTAACTTACATTTTAGAGATACTCTTAATATATGGTCACTGTAGCTCTGCAAAAAACAAGAACTTCCACATTAAGTATCAAAATTATTTTGGATAATAAATAATGAAAGATAATTTCCTGGAATGTTGTTTATAAAGACAGTAGGAAACCAGAATATTCTGTGTACAGCTGACTGATGCAGTATCTGCTGTTTGATTTTATTTATTTATTCTTTCCCTCCCCTCACTGGAACTCAGGAGAATATACAGTATATCCAGCAGCACAAATCCCAGTGAAAAATGTTGATCCTGACTGCATTCCAGTGCAGGCAAAGCATGCTGTAAATAATGGTCTTCCTTTTTCCCCCCACCTCTTTATTAGCTTCTGCCCAGTGCTGACTCTATCAGAGCACTTTTATGTCAGTGTCTCTAAATTATTGGCACCCTGTTGATCTGATGGTGAGGACAGCAGTGGCGTATTTAAATCTCAGCTTTGGTGGAGAAGTGTGTGCTGCATTTTATTGCCAGAATTCCCTCACTGAGAGGCTGTGAGGGAATTAAAAACCAGTGAGACTGGAAACCCTGGGCTGGAGCCTTTCTCCCTCTGCCCCACAGCTATCCCAGCAGAGATTTCCATCAAATGTAGAAATTTAGTAGAAATTCCCTGGCTGCTGGGGGAGCTCTGCAGGGGCAGGGCTGCTCAGAGAGACCACAGCTAAGGCAGGTGTGCCCCCACCTCCAGATCATTCTTAGCACAAGGGCTTAACTCTTCACTTTCTCAGCCTAAAGACACTTCCTGAGCAAAGTTCAGGTATTTCTGCTTTGTTTTGAATTTTTTATTTATTTAGATACGGTGGTACTGCTGTCCTTTGCTGTTTAATACTCTGCTGATTATCCAGCTTGGAGAGGACTTTAGGGGTCCTGAGGTCAGTGTCTGTAAATGCTGTTGGTTTCTGGCTGTAGCTCATTATGTGAAGATATTAGAAAGGTTGTCAGACCTTTTCTGTGACTTTGACACACGAGGAGAGAACATGCGTATCATGTCAAAAGAGTAACTTTTGACTTTGTGCAGGCACACACACAACCTCTCATTGTTATGCCTGAGAAGGAAACTCAAAACACTTCAGTAGTTCAGACATATTATTTTGTCAAGTCCTTACTCTGTCTTGTTGACAGAATACATTTTCTCAAAAGCTGAAATCATTCTGTCAAGGAAACTTATTTTCTGCAATAATCCTGCTTGTTGACAAATGTTCAAAAGAGAAAAAAATGTTCAATTATTCTGGGAATGTTCTGCCTGGTATCTCCTGGTTTATTTATTTTGCCATGGGAAAGAATGGTTATTAGTTTGTAGGTGAACTATCCAGGCCTTGATGTAATGAAAGAAAAATGTATCTTCCTTATATGTACGTGAGAGTGCCTTGGGGGAAGGTTTTTTCAAAGAATGTTCAGTTTTAGGTCACATTCCAAATGAGTGATCAGCACCAGGACAGGCAGGGTGTGTGTCAAGGGAGTGGAGGAAGGATGAGCAGAACCCAGACATATCTGTCATGTGTGTCAAGAAACCCAAAGAAATGGAGACACATTTTCAAGTGGACTCACCTTAATAGTTACATATATATATATAAGAAAAGCATGAGAATGATAAAAAACGTTTTCATTTCTACCTGTTTTTTCCTCTATGGCCGCCAAATCACATCGGATCCAGTTTAGGAAGGTGAATTCCTGAGTTTTGTTCTGGGTTTGGTTTGTGGTTTTTTTTCAGCTGAAGCAATGCTGAAAACATGCCCGAATTACTCTGCTGAGTGACAGCAGCACTGTGAACACCTCAATATTAAATTTGAGTGTACTGAACCCTGTGGAAGGATCCTGTGGAAGGATAAATATGTAAGGCACCATGTAGAGCATAAGTGCCACCTTTTCTTTTTGTCACCTGGCATTGGTGACAAACTTGCATTAATTTGGGTGGGTTAGCAATAATCTTTTGACTCTCCAGGGACTCTTAATGGAATTTAAACTTTTGAGCTTTTTAAGGAACCTTGGAAAAAAACTGTTGGAAATTGAAGGTTATCAGGGAAGACATTTTAAACATCCTTTGATGGTATTTTATGAGCTCTAGTTGAAGCCTTTTGTTTAAAATTTTGTCTAATGAGCATTAGCTTAATAATTAGCCCTTATAAACTCTCTGTGCTTGGAACTTTGTCTTCTCCACTGTTAAGTGACAGTGATGTCTGTGCTTGTGCTCCATTCTTCCTTCAGTTTTCCCCAGCAAATCTTCACTCACCTGGGCCTGCAAGAACTTATTCCAGTGATCTTTGCATTTGGTCAGGCTTCCTTTGTTCTCTAGACTCCTCTGAGTAAAATAAAATCTGTGATTTGGTTTTGGGTAATGATTTTAATCCATTAATTGATACCCAAAAAAGTTTTCATTCTTTAATAGAGCAGCCACTTTTTCATTGTGTTTCAGCTTATTCTGTTGTTCCCTGCTGCATTGTCTGCCACATTAGTTTAAACAGAGTAGTGGATTTTTTTTTTGCCTTTTCATACCTTTCATTCACTCTATTGATTTACCAGTCCTTTGTAGTCTTACTGTCAATTGTCTTGATCTCTTTAATTCCTAATATACAGCATTTTTGTCATACATTAAAAAAATGTGTCAGTCTATCTGATTTTGCATTCAAAGGAAATTCAGATTTTTGAAATAATAAGTCTTGTGTTAGAAATTCTGCTTCTTTGACACCTTTAGATCAAAGAGAAAAGCAACAGGGTTTTTAATAGGTACTCTTAGATGTAAATCATATTGAAAGACTAAGCAAAAGTAGAACAGTCCTGACTTTCCCTTTCAGAGAGGCAGCCTCTATTTATTCGTTCCATCTCACATCTCAGAACTGGTTTCACACCTGAGTATGTTCAGCAGAGCATCCAAACAACATCCTGGAGTTTCTACATCTCATGTTCTCACCTCCACACACGAAGCCAAAAGATTGCATTTGTGTAGAACTCATCGGGTATGAGACATTTTTGAATTCTTTGAGCTGGGGTGAGATCTGACCAAAACCAGGGGATGAGTATCGGAAGAAAAGGGAAGAAATGATGATGTTTGGTTCTAGATTAGAAGGTTGAAGGATGGTTTTATTTAAACTATACTATATTATATTAATATACTATTTAAAGAGAGACTATCATATTTTATATATATAGTTTTTACTTATTTAATAACTAACAAATAAACTTGTGACTTCTTTGCCGAGAGTCTGAGATACAGTTGGGTTCGATTGGTTATTGAACTTAAACAACTTTTACTAGAATCTAATTAAGTATTCACTTCAGGTAAACAATTTTTATACTAAATTCTACATGGAGAAAACAAAGGAGCAGAGATAAAGTTTGTTTTCTCCTTTTCTCTCTGTGCTTCTCCTGAGAGACAGAATTGTGTCTCTCTGTCCAGAGAATGGGAATGCTACAGGATGAGTGCTGCTGACTCACAGTTCTGGGGCTGGTTTTAATTCAGAACTCTTCAGCCTTATTCCCATTTCTCTGATGAGTTGCTGATTCTTTGTCGTCTCAAGGTGCTCGTGGTGGAGGAAAAGGCTTTATTGCCAGTGGCATTAATTCATGTAGTGTATCATTTAGAGGTGTCTTGTAAGTTGAAGCCTTCTATTTCTGGTTTGTTCTCAAAAGTTATGAAAGATTAAACTCAAATCAATAATTTAAGAGAATTGCTGCTAAGTTCATTTAGCCAATTGAGTGTCTATAGAGACACCAAGATAAACTTTCAGCATTTGAACTCAAAATAAACATGAACACACCTAAGTAGTCCTAGACTATCATAATAAATCATTCTAAAATATCATTTTAAGTCATCATAGTGGTTTATCCTAAATGTTATCAGTTTATTTTAAACACCTTTAGAAATCACCCCCCTCTTTCACAAGGTGGTTAAAGTACAGAGTTGTGGTTCTTCAGTGGCTCTGGGGAACCTGTAAATGGACATTTCTCAGCTTAATGGCTGTGATGGTGCTGCAGCCCTAATGCACGATGCTCTATTCATTCCATTCCTTTCTGTCACTTCATTCTCCAGGAACTTGCCATTAGAATTTTATTCTTTTTCCCTGCTCACTCATATAAATTTGATATTATATAGTGTCTTAGGGGAAAGGATTTTATCCTGAGAGTTATTAAATCATAAGATGATCAGATTGAAAGAAATCTCCAGTCCAGCATCCTACTCAGTGTAGGGTCAGCTCACAATAACTGTTCATCAGAATCATCAGAAATGATTTAGGGGTTGCAGTGATGGTGGTTTGTTGTTGGTTAATTAACTGAATTCTGTGGAATACAACACATTGACCAAAGCCACTAAATTGTTGTTACTTATTTGCTAAGTGCTTTATGAGATTTAGTTGCAGTACTGTTTTCACCATATTTGTGAGTATTTTTGAAGGCAGACTCATAAGCCAACAAAGCAGAATTGGTTTGTAGTATTATAAAAACTATTCATCAGCTGTAATCCACTAGAGCATCATTAAGAAAGGTAAAAAGCAATTGTCTATCCAAATCTTTTGTTTAATTTAAAGGCGTTTTCTATGCTGTATTAGTTTATATTCTATATGAGACCTTAGAATGACATGAGGCATTAGATAACCCTTATCAAATAATTTATTAAGCCATCTTTTTCTCTTCAGAGGTAAGACACTTCTTTTTCTCAATTCATAAAAATTGTGTAATAGGTTTAACTTAAGACTAGTAGAGCAAGAAAATGATTTTCTAGGGATTGCATTTTTCTACCAAGCCACAGCAGGTCAGAGTTGCATATTAATAAGTTCCCCCTTTTTCTTGACCTTGCAGAGGGGTCCTGACTCTCCTCATCATTAGCTGTGATTTGTCACATTTTTTGTAACTGAAGTCTTTATTATTGCTGGAATGAGGCATAAAGGTTTGAAGTGCTCCTGTTGATATTTTGCTGACAAGTTGGTCGTTGATGTGTGCTGTGTAGGGTTTGAGATGCTTAAAAAAGACCTAAACGAACCAAGTACCCCAAAACCATTGATGATGTTGATCAGTGAGAGGAAATCTTACACTTTTTAACCAAACTTAGCTGTGCTGAAACTTTAAGTGGGAAGAGCAGCAACTCTCACATCCTGTCTGGAGGGAGTGTGGAGTGTACTAAGGGTGGCTGTCCTCAGCTCCTCACCCTGAACTTGGATTTCCATACCTGTGCTGGGGCTCTGGTGGCTGTGGCTTCTCTGTATGTTGTGCCACAGCTGTGGGTTGATGTATCCATCAGAGTTCTGGGACTGGCCAGTCTCCATTGTCCCTTTCACCTCAGTAATACCCTTGAAGTGCAGGTTACTCAGAAGAGGAAGTTTGAAGATGGATGCCATGGCCACAAAAGCCAGGGAGGTCACAGAGGGCTCAGTACTTGACTTCTCACCACACAATGT
This sequence comes from Vidua macroura, assembly GCF_024509145.1. Classification (NCBI taxonomy): domain Eukaryota; kingdom Metazoa; phylum Chordata; class Aves; order Passeriformes; family Viduidae; genus Vidua; species Vidua macroura. The sequence goes on along the minus strand of NC_071584.1, from coordinate 18,481,030 downwards.
CTTTTAGACTCAATGCCTTTTGATTCACCAAGAGATTATGAAGGAAATCTAAAGGTTGATGTTTTTTAATCAGTTCTTCAATTGTTGTATTGAATTTGGAAAAGTAGAGTTCACAACAGCAAGGAATTGCTGCCTGGCACTGTGTGAGCCATCACAGGCCTCTCATTGCTTCCTCCCATATTATTCTTGAATTCTTTCCCTCTGTTCCTGACTGTGTCTGAGCTGTGCCATCAGCTGCTAAAGAGTGAACAGAAGCCAAGCCAAGCTCAGGCTGGAGTTTTATTGATAACCTGACCAAGGGATTTGGTCTTTTCTTTCTCTCAGCCAGACTTGGTTCAGTCATGAAAAACAGGTGACTGCTTCTCCTTATCTTCTCCATAAATAATTCATGTTCTGAGGGAAATCATGTGTTTAAAATTATGCACCGAAATCATAAATTCGAGTTTCAGACAAAACATTTTTGGATTCAGGCTGAGTTATGTGCACAATAGCCTTAGAAAACTGGTGGTACAGATAGAGTGCAATATCCTGTCATCCAGGGTACCTCACGAGCATCTCCTGTGCCACCAGGAAAATTTGTAAACCTCAGCTGAACCATTTCTAGGTTAAATTAAAGATATATTTACTTTATGCTTCATTTTCTCACACCTAGATTATAAATGTTCACCTCACCTATCTTACAGTATTTCTTCCACGGTAATTAAAATGTCATTTACTATCACTTCAGTTCTGAATTTGTGAAAAAAAGATCAGAAAAAAAAAAAAATGATACAAACTCATTCGAGAAGGGAGCTGTGTCTTAGGAACCTGTTTTCCAAATAGCCCAATATTTTGGCCACCACCTTGAAGCATAATAATTCTAAAGCATTTGAGTCAGCAGGGGGAGAGTTTGGAACAGCCCTTTATTAAATAGTAAGCAATTTTCAACCGTAGCTGTAGTGAACTGCTATTCAGCTGTAATATATGGAAAATAAGTAAAATAATTCACTTGTGTAATACCTGCATTGCATTTTAAAGTTTAACATCTCAGCAGTTTTATGAGAAGGGAAGTATTATATGACAAATCGTATACCTTGTGATAATTAGAAAATGTGCTTAACTCTGCCATTAGATCAACTTTCTTCTTCAGAAGCCTCTCACTCCAAACTTGTGTATTGAGTGAAAAAAGTCAGGTCTGTTCAGATGAGAGAAAGACCCTGTGAATCTTGCTGAGCAGATCTTCACAAAAGCAGGTGGCAGTTATCAGATACAGTCTTGGTGGAAATAATCCCTTATAAATTAAAGTGAAAAATAAGCCAATAGTGCAGCCACCATGAGAGGGAAGTTCTTGAAAGTTTCAGAGCTCCATCACTCACAAGTAAAAATGCTAGGTAAGAAGACCCTGTTTTTCCATATATATGTATATATATATAATTATTTTTATTGTTGCATCTATTGTTCTCTTCTCTTTCTCTACAATCCTTAATCCCAGCATGGTTTGGGTTGGAGGGACCTCAAAGCCCATCCAGTGCCACCTCTGCCATGGCAGGGACACCTTCCACTGTCCCAGGCTGCTCCAAGCCCCAGTGTCCAACCTTGGACACTTCCAGGGATCCTGGGGCAGCCACAGCTGCTCTGGGCAGCCTCTTGCTGTGCCTTCACCATAGTGAAGAAAAATTCAAATCATTAAATTGCAAAACTTCACTGAAAAAAGACTGATTTTGATAGAGAAAATAGAACTCATCAGTAAATTCTCATAATTCCACTGTCAGGTTTAATAGAGAATTAGAATGCTGTTGTAGGAGTTTATATGGTGATAACAAGGTGGTATTTCACCAGGGCAGTTCTGAAGATGCTGTTCCATATGTGTTCTAGATGACCACAAGTGACACTGAGCTTAGGTGTTGAACCAGCCACTCCAGCCCTGTGGCTCTACCAAGGAGTTTATTCTTCAAAACTTTCAGAGATTAAAACTTAAGCTATGTAAAAAAAATCTATGAAGGTATTATTCAAAAAGCTTCCTCAGCAATTTTTTTTTCTCCTCAATCTACGCCTAGATGTTGCAAAAAAGTAAATAAATTAGGCATATTTGTTCTGTTCACTTTGATGATTTCCAGAGAAATTTGTACAAAGGAAGGCATGCTCAAATTAATTTAATGGTGTCTGGATTTCCCTGATGCTGAGCTGCTACAGATGTCATTCCAATGTGTGTGCAAAACAGGTTTCTTGACAGGTGTGCTTTTTTTTCTCTCACATTGCAAGAAAAATGCACATTAGCAAATGAGACAATCTTTGTATGAAACATCAGACACGATTTGGGGGTTTCTGAGGATGATAAATTTCTTTTTGGTCGAACATCTGGATCTCGTTACTTCAGTAGCTTTTCCTCAGTGATGGAAACATTGTCTAATGTGCACCTTCTGTCATGTTGATTGGTTTAAATGTTTATTTGGGAGAAGAAAGGATAACCTTTTAGTACTTTATTTCTACAATATTTGTTATGGTATTGCCTAGATAGAAGAAAAAGTGTTTTTAAATTCTGGGGACCAGATGGTTCTAAAAACTTTTAGGGAATACAGTTTTCCACCAGTTTTAGGCCAAGTGCAAGGATTAATGCCTGGTGGTGTAAACAGAACTCAATTAAAAGAAGAAAGAGCCAAATGTCAATAAAATATTTCCCAAATAATGGCATGAAGCTCTGTCAGGGGAGGTTTAGGCTGGATATCAGGAAAAGGCTCTTCCCCCAGAGGGTGCCTGGGCACTGACCAGGCTCCCCAGGGAATGGGCACAGCACCAAACCTGCCAGAGCTCAGGGAGCCTTTGCACAGCACTGCTGGGGCTGTCCTGAGCAGGGCCAGGAGCTGGATTTTGATGATTCTTGTGGGTCCCTTCCAACTCAGGTTATTCTGTGATTCAGTGGAACAGATTTTATATCATGTGACTGCTTCAGTGTCAGCTTTGCCAAAAGGTCATCCCTTTGTGTTTTTGGCAAGTTATAGATCCAAATCTTTGAATCCAGAGCTCTAGTCTCACAATTACCACAGATTCCCTTTGAATTCTCCATTTTTTTTCCTAAGGAATTTGGTATCGTTGGTGAAAGGTACGATGTTCAGTATGATCAGCCATGAAAAGCACTGCCATGAGAGCATTGACCTAATTTTTGATTGGCAATATTGGAGCTAATATCAATTATGCTTGGAATGATCAGAAGAAGAGCTGGCTGAGTGACTGCACGGATGTTTTCAAAAGGCCATCGCCTCTAAACGCCAAGTAACAATGTGTTCATGACTCACTAAAAATTTTTAAAAGCAACTTTTGACAGGATGCTAATTTCAGATGCAAGCCTTCTGAAGGAAATAAACCTGAAACTAGATTATGGCTCTGTTGGTTTTATTGATTGATTTAACGCTTCTGGAAGCTTCCAAGCTCCATCTCTGGCATCCATTTAACTTCTGTCACCATTGCAGTGCTGGCACTTTAGGACTGGCACACAAAGGCACAACTTCAACCTCGGGAGCAGGAGAATGAAACAGCTGAAAATGCTTTCATCAGTTAGAGCAGAAGGGGAGTTTATGCCGAGGGTGGTGAGTTCATTAGTATTTATTTGTTTTATATGAATTAGAAAGAGACCAAACAGTAAATCAGGCTGACAGCAGAATTTCCCTCTCCTCCCAAACAAGCAATACAGCCTCTGCAAAAGTGGAGGAATGCCCTTTCTTGTTGTTTAGTCTGAAAAAATGAAATTCATTTATACAAATATTTAAAAAAATGTTATTTTAATAACAGCACTTTAAATAAATGGAATTGCTAAGACTTTACAATACAGAGCTGAAAATGAGGCCATGATCCTCCTCACTTTGGGTGCTTTGGTTCATTTTATACTTACAGAGAAGCTAATCCTCTGCCTAATCACAGCCTTGTTTAAAGATAATGCTGTTTTGATAAAATCTGTAAGTGTGATTTTCACAACTGGCCAAAACCTCATGGTATGTGGGAGGACACGAGGTTGCAGCTCAGATTTCAACCCATTATTCAAGCACATGTTTAAGGTTTCACTTGTGGAAGTGATAGGACCACTTAGAGCTCACCCTTTAAATGTTATGGATGGAGCTGATCCAGAGAACACCTCGACCCAAGTGTGACTAGATTTTACACCCAGCAAAAGCGTGTGCAGATTTACTATTTAGGTAGAAAGGCTTTCCAGTTTGGAATATCATTTAGTCTGTAGCAGCTCCAGGAATGGTTATTTCCTCGTGGTCTAATCTTTAAACATCTTCCAGTAAAAGACATTTGATAGTTAAATATTAATAGTGGCACATAGGAACAGAGATGATGAGGCAGTATAATATGTGGGAGTGACATGGAAGAATAGCATGGGATTAATTCTGAGAGTGTTATGATCAGGTTAATGCTGCCTGCAATATTCTCACTATATCTCTTTTATTTAATTTTTAATAATTTATTTTTCATCTAGATAAAGTAAGAGTCAGCTCACAATAAGAAATTGTATTTGCCGATGAGGGTTTGTATTGCTGATATTTTATAAATCATGTCAAGAGTGATAGTGATATTTTGATGAAAAATGTAAGTCTGAAAAGATGACTTTAGCAGGAAAAATAAGTTTAGAAAGTATTACATTTGTAATAGCAGCTTGCATTTAATTTTGTAAGTTGAAACAAAAGAAATACAAGAAAAAAAAATCAGCTCAGTTACAATACAAACTTTTTTTTTTTTAAGGAAAAAGTTAGCCTAAGTTACTTTTTTTTTCCCCCAAAACTAACTCCCAGTTTAAAAAATGAAATGAAATATTTGTTTATGTAAGATGCAAAGACTGATGGCTGTGAGCAGCTAGGTAATAGATTATGCAGCCAGAAGGGAGTATTGTTGTCAGCCAGTCTGACTTCATGAATTAATTTTTGTTTGTATTGGTGCAGATCTTAGACAAAAAAAAGAAAAGAAACCAATGCATCTTTCAGATGATTAGTGTTGAAAAATCTTCTGTTTGCCCCTATGCTGGCACTATTACAAAATTGAACTTTCTCTTTGACTGTTTTTAATTTATCTTCCAGCCATTTAATCTCGTATTTCTGTCTGGTAGACTGAGCCAATTGCCAAATTTTTCATCTCCAGAGCAAGAGCTGATCTCAAAGACTTGACCTTAAGCTTTTTGATAAATAAAGCGTGGTGAGCTATGTCCTCCTATGCATATTGTCCTGACATTTAGCCATTTTCATGGAATAAATCTGTACCCTCTTGTGTCTAACTTTTGTTTTAATGGCTGCTCAGAACATACACTCAACAGCTTTGCTTACTTCCTTTTTTTTTTGCCTGTTATTTGTGAGTATCAGACCTCTTGATTTTGTTGAAATCTCCAATCCTGGCTGGTCATCCCCTGGAATGTAATTCCCTGGAATTGCAATGGCTTTGTCAGGAGCCTTTGCTTGGCAGGACAATCTCTGTCGTGGTACAATCATCATTCTTGGCATTTCCTGAAGGTGTGGCTGCATTTGGCTGTCTCAAAGGAAATATTGCATAATGTGAGCACCTCCCTGAGCTCTCCAGGCTGCTTTGGTTTCAGAGCCTGTCCACTCAATGCCAAAATCTCAATTATCCCAGTGGATCTGTGACATTTACCAGAGAGCAGATTAAGTGGTTGTTGTCCAGTTAAGCAAATGGTGCCAATTCTACTTCTACAGCTGTGGTTGAAGACTCTTCAATTAGTTTCATTTATTCAACTTAGTTCATGTCTTCTTTCCTTTCATTATGCTTTCTATTTGCTTAAAGCATGCAGGAACAATTATATTCCCCTACAATCAATAATCTGCTGGGTTGCATATCAGCTATTCCATAATTCAGTTTGGAATTAGGTTTTATTAGATGTGGATCTTTCCTAAAATCCATCTTGTACCAACAGATCTACTGTAACCCAACACATTAATGTGAGTGAATGTAAGCAATTACCCATGGACAGGGTTTTATGGACCTGCTGCTATTTTTAGCATTTTAACAAGCTCAGTTTAGGATCATTCTCTGTTGAAGTTAATTGGAAATAGCAGGCAATCATCACAGGTGAGACAGTCGGAGAGAAACACCTTTATTTGGGAAAGAACTCATTTATATTTTGGCTGTGCTGCTTTGTTTAATGAAGTTCCTGGTGGACTGAATGATAAATATGTCTGTTTCACTCAGTTTGATTGGGCTTTGTGGTTGTTGTTGGATTTGCTATAATTAAATATAATTTATGAACTTTTTAGAATTATACCTTGTTCTTTTGCTTCTACCAGATCTTTACAGGTGTACAACTTAGAGCAAAATTAGAATACCTCAGTAAGATTCAATTCTTAGTGTTTTATAATGGCTTTTCAGATGATTTGTGTATTTTTGACATTTTTTTTTCTTTTGTTAAGACTTGTTTAGAATGTAATCAGATTTTGTTTTTTCCTTTTCTAGGTTCCTGCTGGTTTTGAGGCTGTTGTTGTTGGGGTGAGAGCATCACCACACCCGTGGGTCAGAGCATCACCAACTTCATCCCCAAAGGCCAAAGAACTCCTTTGGAACAGGAGGATAAAGTGAATAAATTGCAGATCTTACACAGCACTCTGACTGCTTGTCAAGAGAGGTTAATGCTAAATTGAATTGTAATGAAGTGCTCTGATTTGGGAGTGGCTAAATTTTGGATTAAAAAGTCAAAGTTTTACAGAAGTTGTGAGCAGCCCTTTTTTATCTGTTCAGAGCAGTGTATTTTGGCATTTGCTGTTAAATAGAAATGTTGAAAATACCTTGACACAGCTTCTTGATCAACCTATTTCACTTGAAAACAACTTCTGATTTAAAAAATAATTAAATTCAGAGACTCTTTACTGACTAGGTTATTATTCAATTAACTTATATGTACAGTCTGATATTTGGAATATTAGCGAAATACAGAAGGCTGTTCTAGCTCTGAAGTAGCATAATTTTAATTATGTCTGACACTGGGCCCCTTTGAAGCCTTTCCATTGTTTTATTTTTTGAAGTTTGATATCAATCCAGATTGTGTACTGTAAATATATTCCAAAAGGAAGCCATGCTGCTTGTGTTTGCATTGGAGCTCACAGAGGACACTGAAACTGAGGTCTTGTTTGAAATGGTGTTAATACAACCTTGAAAGTGACCAAACCCCCTCCACCTGCCAAAAAACCCCAACATTTCTCTTTAGTAACCTTCATTTCACTATTAAAATCACATAACTAATCACAAAATATATTTCAGAATGAATAAAGAAGGTTAAAAAGAGCTTTAAGCATGTTGAAAAGTAGCAATAACTGGTAACTGTTTGGTAGCTTTCTACTTTGCCTAGTTATTGTGCATAAACTGAGTGGAATTTTACACTGAGTATCGGAAGTTCCCTTTTAGTGATACAGCATCACCTTCAAAAGGTTCTGCAGGGAAATTTTCACATTTCTGATGTGGATCCAATGTGGATCCTCCCAGCAGAGTCCAGATGCACCTTCTGAGCCCAGGTGGGGCATGCTGGAATAAGGAGCTGCAGGCAGGTCCACGCCTGCTCAGCTGGGCTCTGCTCAGAGCAGAGCTGTGTCACCATGGTCTGCTTGTGCTCCTGTGCCTGATGGAAAACAAACAAATCCTTCCCAGGGCCAGGACCTGGCTGGTATCAGGTACTGATATTCAGCTTAATCCTATCATTAATTTCACTAAATTTGGTATTATTGTGCCTTTCCTACCTATATGATGTGACCTTTTTTTTTGTTTATTGTTGTTATTTTTGCTTTGTTTTGTTTTTTGGAGTTTCACAGCATACAGAGGTGCATTCAAAATGCTGTAGGCTGATATATAAACTATCAGTAAACAAACTGAAACACTATTCAAATAAAATCTTTATGGTCCTGACCCCTTGCCTCCTTTTCAGTTCTCATATTAGACTTCTGCTTTACTAGAAAAAAACACCAGGATACTTTCCATGGAGTTTATTTGATTTCTTGAACTGACCTGAGTGGCAAAGTAAAATTTTAATATTTAATAGTTGGAAGAGGTGCACAACTGGGGAAAAAATAAAATATGTATTTGAAGCTGCTCCGAAGCTTCTTGCAAAGTATATTTATGGTTGGTTGCTATAATAGAATTTTAAATGGAGGAGGAATAGGACCACTGTTGTGGATAGCAGAGAGTTTCCAGTGGGAAACAAAAAAACTTTGCATCTCTTTCTCACTCACTGCAGCTGGTTTGCAGTTAAAAGATTTTACTTTTCATTGAAATGGAAATCTATTGCTTCCTTCAGCTTTCGTTTAAGAAACATGCGAAGTGTGGAGTTGATTACCAGGCTGAGGGTGAAATGCTGCAGCAGTCCACAATCACAGCTGGCATTTCTGTGGAGTGGGCAATCAGGGAAGCACTTATTAAATTACCATTTACAGCACATGTGCCACTGCAGTGGGGGGCAGCAGCGTGGCCTCTCCTGACACGTCCTGTTCCCCTGGCAAGCTGCAGCCCTGGGGACATGAAACTCTCCCAGCCCAGGGGGACAGCAACATCACCACATCCTGGGGCATGAGGAGCCCCAGCTTTCTCCTTCTACACAGAAAAATCTCACTGGAATTAAGGTTGAGCTGGGAATTATGCTGCTAATACCTGAGGCAGCATATAATTCCTCTCTGAAAGCTCCTTGATGGTGCCAAGTGGTTGCAAAATGCACTTGTGTTCTTACATAAGCTCAATTTCATTTTCCTCTGAAAAGCATCTGACCACCACAGCAATTCAGCTCCTTACAAATACCTTGTATTAATTATATATTATTTACCCTGGTGGAATGTGGGTATAACAGAGAGCTTGAAGAGGTAGTTACAACAGACACGTTGATTCTGATTTAGGTTTCAAAACACTGAAATTATTTTTCCAAGCTAGATCTATACTTTTGTTTATATAATAAATATAAATATATATAATAGAGCATTCTTTTGGTTGCTTACTTTATCCACTTCCTCCTGTGGAATGTGAAGAAGATCAACAAAGAGGAATAATGATTTTTGACTCGCACAACTGTTTGAACAAATCCAAGCAGTTTTGGTGACACTAGCATTTAACATCAGTCCTTTCCAACTGCATTTCACTTGTAAATATTTCCTCACTGGAAGCACCATATGATTCTCTAGGAAAAATACCAGTCTCCTGAGGTTTTGCTCATTTAAATTCAGAATCAGATGGCATCAGGCAGAAAATAAGTCATCCCCTTATTCTAGTCTCATTCTGACATTTCAGAGAGGGAACTTTCTTCTAGGGTGCAGCCCTATATGAACTTGAATAAGAAGCACAGCCTAAGGTAACACTGACTTTTCACTTTGCATAAAGCAGAAATTTGCTTGTGGAGGATGATATTGCTGTTGAAGGGTCATATTTTAAATGCTACTGTTTTAAAGGCTTCATAACCTTAAAAGTAAGCTCTAAGCAAGCTTTCCAGTGTGAATCCCTACAAAACTCTAGGTCAGGATTTAGCCAAGTTGAGATGTGACTTTGGATTGGAAACTGGATGACATTGAAACACCAGAACATTACAATGTCATAATTATTAAGAAGAGATATTTCTGAAATTTTAAACCATTAATCAGTTAACTGACTAGAAATGGCAAAAGAGCTCCCCAGAGAGATGCCTGGATATGCTGGAATGCCCTGTGGTGGTCTTTGTCACCTGTTGAAGGCAGGTAGGATGGGGAGAAGGTGGGACAAAGCCCCTCAGTACTCCCACCACCCCCAAAATTACTGTCCCTATTGTTCTGTTCCAGATGTGCAGGCAGATATTTCATGGTGTCTCAGCGAAACAGGGAGGGCAGACATTGAAGGGTCTTTTCCTTAAGTGGAAAAACACATCCATGAACAACCAGATTGCAGCTGCAGGGTCGTCTGGAGGACTTGGGTTGCTGGGTCCCTGATCCACATGGGTTCTCATTGTGTGAAATGATAACAATTCTGTTATAAATCCTACTCTGGCAGTATTCCAGTGAATAACTGCTCATGTCGATCTTTTCTGTGATAATCATGGGGGATATCAGGGATATCTTTTTTCTTTCATCTAGAAAAAAGTAATCATGAAGTGAATACCTCCAGATGAAGCTGTGTGATCCCAGTACCATTGCCATATTTAGGGCTGGAGAACTTGAATATTTTGAGAACTTTGAAGGATATGTGTGAGATTTTGCTTAATTCAGTACAGGTATTAGAAGAGTTATCATACAGAATTTTGTAATAATTTGCTTAATTTGATTCTGACAATTCCAAATTAATGTATAATTACAATGTAACATTTGCACTTAATCAATTTTAACAGCATTCACATTTGACATTCCACTTAAAACAGAGAATATGTGCTGTATTTTGTTTGTCACGGTCATTTTGGGAATGGAAATGGCAAAAGCCACCAGGCTGCTGGATTTCCTCAAGTCTACCTTTTGCTTCTGTGTTTGAAGCAAATCTTTATGAGAACATGAACACACATGTCAGAAATGACACAGCTTCATTTCCATCCTGTAATTCCTATCCTTAATGACATCTGACTAGTAATGATCCCCAAATTAATTTCCTGTGCAGGACAGCACACAGGGGCACCTAAGGCATTATTTCCTTAAAATACAGTCAATGTTTCTTTCTTGTCTGAGGTCATACATTTTTTCCTTGTCTACTGAGAGCTGTTGAGGGGTGTTACAAACCAGATAGATGATGTTGCTTTAAATAAACAAATGTAAACCACGCACTAAAATCATATTAATGCAAGAGCAGTGTGCATTGGGTGTTCTCTCTTAGGATGCTGTTCTGGGTGCATGTATTATGCAGAGAACTTTGACACCAGACTTTGATCTGCCTTAAGTGGAGCACATGTGTGGGATCCTGGATGGCTGCAAGTGCTGCTCTGAGACATTCCTGTACAAAATATCTCCCGTGTTTGGCTGTAAGACAAAATGCACTGCTTGCTTTGACTCCTGTCTGCTCTTCATCCAGAGAGTCTTGTTTGCCTTCCATGCTCTGTTTTACTCACTGAAAGCAGCAGGGATAGAAAAAAGTTTTTTAAGAAAAAAAATGCACTTCTCATGTGGTGACCGTCTCTAGGTTGTCTCAGTTTAAACGCATATTTTTGGGATAATACATGGCCCAATTTTTGTGTTATGCAGTCTGAAGGACACATTCAAGGTCTACAACATCACCCAGATAGAACATGTAGAGTTTCAGGCCAAATTTAGAAATTAATGATCCTAGCTGCTGCATACAGTCTACAGTTACCTTCAGTTTAGCTGTTCTGTACTTGTTTGTAGGATTGGCACAACAAAAAACCCTGCCTCGTGGGGTTCTGTAGTTCTGTGCTTTTGCTTGATCTGATGCCCATTCCTGAGGCAAATGAAGCAGAATAAACTTCAGATAAAAGCTGCCTCTCATTCTCATAATGAGATAACTGAGAGAAGAAAATGATGGGAGAGTTTGTGCTGGTTCTGTTCTTACCTGAGGCTGGGAGAGAAAGGAACATCCTCTCTGTGCTCCTTCAGCCACAGGGCTGGAGGGACATTGGGTGTGCTGCTCTCCCATCCCTGCTGCAGGGATTTACCTGTGGGAAGCTGCTCCATGAGTCCTGGGACCAGGAAAAGCTGCTGGAAAGGGTCCTGCTGTGGTTTGAGGAGAGCAGGGAGAGGCTGTGGTCAGCTCCCAGCTCTGAGAGTTCTCCTGCTCACAGAGGGCATTTCAGTGTCCCTCAGTGCCTTCATCTCCACTTGGGAAATAGACAGATGTGGTTGCTCAATTCCTTCCAGAAAAGCTCTCTATGGATTGTCACTCAAATCTCAGGGCTTGCTCAGTGCTGGGATTGCAGCTGTCATGCTGTGAAGGGAGGATTTCTCAGGAAGGCTGCTGATAATCAGCCCCCTCCTCCTTCCCATTCAGAACTCTTACTCAGTGTCAATATTTTTTTCATTTCACTGCATCACCTTCTGTCTTTGATATCTGAAAATTCTTTAAGTAATTTTAAGTTTTTCCCCTCAACTTCTAAAATATTTTTTTCACGTAACTAAAGAAGAAGCCAAACCTTCAGTTCAGGAATCTTAATTGCAAAGCAAAGCCCACTTTTTCAATATTTTGCTACAAGAGAGAGACAGCTTTGATAGTTTAATATCACACTGTCTTTCACGGTGTCTGTCTTTCTCATGTGAGGCTAGAAGACAAAAATTAATCCACTAAAAATAGTAAGCTATTCTGGAATTTAACAAACCCAAAAATTAAGTGGTCAAAAGTGAACAGCATTTGTCATCTGTTTTTTATCTCTTGAAATTAAGGATAGCTGAATTAAGCAGGCTCTAAATACAAGTTATTTAAGCCAAATAATTCAGTGGACATCCAACTGTCCTAGCGAGGCCACCAACATCCAGATTTCCAGATAATATTCTATTTCTTCTTACATCTGTTTTCTAAATGTTAATAATGACATGTTTGTTTTCAGAGCAAGGAAACCTGCCCCTATTTTGTGGATGGCATTTACAGGAGCCATGTTCAACACCTGAAAAGGTGGCTGCACTGTCCAAGGAGCTAAACTTATTTCCCTATAAATATGGGAATACCTGTCATTCCATCAGCTCCTGATGGGAAAACTTGTTATTGTCAATTGACCAAGGGTGACCTTTGCTGTATAAACACTGACCCTGATGGATTAGAAAATGGATGTGTTGGTCAGATGGGATCTTTTACCTTCCCGTGTCTGATGGAATGCATTTATTAACTCCATTCTTCTGTTCAGCAGTTCCTTAAAATATGCAATTTATGCTTTAAGTAAGACTTGTAATTAGTCCCTCTACCTAGTTACTGTCAAAGACAAAGGATGCATCCAGCCCTCCCTCATTAGTATTCACACAAAGTGAATTGTTCCTTCCAGTTCCTTTCGTTCTTATTTAACAGTTAATCCCAGAAGTTTATGGGCTGGTGTTACGATGATGATAATTTTCCTGGTTGCTGTCCAAGGGGTCATTTCGAAAGAGGCTCGTTGCAGAAGGGCTGCAGAGGATGTAGATTTGCAGGGGCATTTAATGCGTTTTGCTTCCAGTGTTTGTGTGGCTGGGCAGGCGGCCAGGCACTGTCTGAGGTTTGCTTTGTAAGTCCTGAATCACTAATGCAAAGGCAGGGGAAGCACAGAGCCATCATCCCCATCTGTCCAATATTACTGCACATGGAACTGGCCCTATTGAACATATTGAATTAATTCCACTGCAGCGTTGCCCATCAAATTACTTGACTCTTTACATCACCCCTTTTTTGCTCCCTAATGCAAAACATCCATTTTATTTGACAAGGCCTTCTTTGGCTTTGGCCTAAACAGAGGATGGGGATGATCTTGGCTCACTTCACTCTAAATAATCGTTCTTTAATTACACTAGAGGTGGTATCATCTGCAGTAATTACTGAAAAGATGTCAGCTCTCAGATAATGGAGTAAAACATTAATGGAACTGAGCTGGCCCAGACCCTGACTCACAAAACCAGCCACTCGTTGTGCTGTGACTTGGCATCCCTCTCAGCCTAGCTGAGGTTTCAGCTCAGCACCTCACTTAGGACCTTGCTGAAGTACCAGATAGCATAATGCTGATGGTTTTTGTTTTGTTTAAACACGAGTCCTGCTTTTTCTTCAGAAAATGAATCATGGGTTAAGTCAGATTTTTTTTTACTTGAGTAATATCTTTGAAACTTTCTCATTAAGCCCCCACATCTTTTAAAGAGGCCCCTGATATCTTGAGGTGGACAGGCCATACTGACACTGAATGTTTTTAGGTTGATTAGCAGCAGCAGTAAAATCTTGGGTATAATTTGGTCTGAAGAATTCCCTTTTTGCAGAAAACACTGGATTGTTGACTTCTAAATGAAAACTGTTGGTTTATCCCAGAATCATTTAGCTTGGAAAAGGCCTCTGAGATCCTGGAGTGCAACCTTTGACTGATGTCCCACTTGTCAATAATGAGAAGAAACTTTTTCTGCACGTGTGAGTGAAACAAAGCCAGAAGCTGATGTGTAGGCAACGCTTCCAGTTTCTGAAACAATGACAAAGGGACACTGACTGGCAGGTCTGGAGGCTGGGAGATTCATTAGCAATGAGCTTTCAGTCGATTCAGAGCATTCACAAAAAATATCCCAAAGCCGCTGTGCTTGGAGATGTGCAGCTGTGACTTTCTAAATGTGTACCTTTGATTATACATCCCATGGCCTTGCTGAAGTCCTCGAGTCTTTTGAATCTAAAGGCCCAGTAAAATTATAATTATATAAATACACAATATTCCATGGCTTCCCTGTGTTTCATACTGTCTCATTTTCAGTCTCCTTTTTTTTCTGCAGTTATTTTAGCAACAACTAAAACTTTCATAGTCAAGAAAAGAGAATCCAAATCTATCAATCTTTAGCTGACAGGAGTACTTAGTGGAGCAACAACTGTCATTTGCTATTAAGTTAGACAGAAAATCTAATATAATTCCAATTAAAAATAAGCCAGATGAGATCTTTAGAAAGGACTTCTTCTGCATCTCCTCACATATGTTACTTTTCAAATGAAAAAAGTAACATATGTGGAGAGCACTTTGATCCATATGGTGTGCTCCCCTTGATATTTTTTCTATTAAAAATCTCTATACTGATAAGTCAGCCTTTTGATTTATATACTTGCTTTTTCCTCACTGTAGAATATTGAAGACTATTTTTTCTTCCCTCTTCTGCCTCTTCTTCTTCTTCTTCTCAGATTTATCTCTATTTTCAGTGTCTGGAGGAAGTTTCAAGCTGAAGTTTTGGGTAAGGAGCAGGTGTGATCGATGCTGTTTGCCCTTTCTTCCCCAGGACTTGCAGTGGAACCCCAGGTTGCAGTGGTCCCAGATGAGGCCTGAAATTCTTTTTCCTCCCTATTGAGCACAGGCAGGTGCTGTAATGCACAGAATTCAGCACAGATTTAAATGGTACACAGGGCATTCAGTGGATGCCAAGCCTCTTGTTTGCAGCTTCTCTTTTCTGTTTGCCTTTCTTCTGGAAATCAGCATTTCTTCTGGAAATCAGCATTTCTGGACCTTACAAAATGCAAAATCTCAAAGCTTACTTCCTATTCAAAACCTGACTTAATTCCAGTTAAAACTTGGGTTTGTTGATTTTTGTGATTTGGGTTTTTTTTGTGTGTGTGTGTTTGTGTATGTTTTTTAAAAAGCATTTTATCAAGTTTAAAGAATTTTTTATTTATTGATTGATTGGAATAGCAGCTAAGGCATAATGTAAATACTGGCTGACAGGAAAATTTATTTATTAAACTGTGTTAGAATGAATTATTTCATTTTACAGGAATTACTTAATTACTTATTTCTTCCTATCTGACTCTGTAGTGCAATGAGCCTCTTACCTGCATTTTTTTCAGCTGGCATGCACTCAGCAGGGTTTTACACTTTGGGTGTTTGTAGCCCCATCTCCTTGGTGTGTTTTTGAGTGCCCTCCCTGTCCTTTTTCTCCTGTTTGTGTAAGATCCAGCACCACCTGAAGCTGTGCAGTTTCTCTGCTGACTCTGGTGCTTCCCCTGCCCTCCTGTTCTGAGTTTTGGGACTGGAAAAGGAAAGGAAAGGCACCTTCTGGTGTGGCCCTGAGTTTCCCCAGCCCTTTGGTTGCAGAGCAGCTCATCCATGTGCAGCTTTGTGTGAAATTGATAAGAAGTGGAGTTAATCAAAGCACTCAAGAAATCTGTTTGCTGAAGGTATCAGAAATGTGTTCGGAAAAGGTTTAAAGAACTCTTCAGTGTCCTTTAATGTGCTGGCCACATTTCCTGCTACAGAAGTCTGGATAAGATTGTGCAATGTTTTTAGGGAATACAGAGGCTTTTCCTGAATTTTTGACAATACTGAACCATACATTTATAAACAAAGTTCCTCTTTGCTTTCACTGGAGACTCCCGCATGTAAATCAGTGCCAGAGTGTAGCCGGTGGGTTTTCTAGGGAAAGTTCAGGAGACAACCCCTAGAAAATAAAAAGGCAGACACATTAATGAGAGAAGTTAAATAAATGAGGCAGCCCTTTCCCCCCCTGCTCTCTCTCCCTGAAGATGGCCACTGGCACACCACGTGTAATTATTCATTGTTTTTGTATCTGGTCTGTAGACATTGCACGAGGCTGCTTCTCTTGTTTGGGAGATTCCCACAAAGTGATCCTGTTCTAGGGGAATTGATGGGTTTTTGCTACACCGCAGTGATTAACATCACTGTTATTGCCTGCCCAGTTCTGAGTGGGGTGCAGCAGCTCAGCTGAGGGCACTGAGCCCTGGTAATGACACAAGGAGCACTTTAATGAGAATTGTTTCAGCCACTTCAGTGTAAAACTATTTGTTTTAGTGTAAAACATTCTATGGCTCTGACAATCCTATTTTCATGTGCTCATTTGGAGTGAGGCACATGATGAACATTTAACTTGAGTAGAAACATACTTGAGCTTGGCTGAACTGAAAATTCATATTATCAGAGAAGCATTTAAGTGACTTTCATTCAATTTATGAGTTTAAGTTAGCTTTTATTAAGACAGGCAGTACGTTAATGATCTGTGCTTTATTTTTTAAAAGAGTTGTTTTATATAAAGAGCACAGTTGCTGGTAATTTTTTGGTGAGTGCTATAATTGTTTCTAAGTTTTCTGTACATTATATTGTAATTTTAGAATGCTCATTTAAAACTTTAATGAACACTATCATAAACAACTTAATAAAAACTGCTATTAAATTCTGTTATGATGGCAAGAAAGTGATGTGCTATGAAAAACTGTATAGGAATAGTAATTGTAGTAAATATAATTTAATAGATTGGAATGAAGGGTGCAAATTACCAGCAGAAAACCTAGAATGAAGACACACTTAAATTTAAAGGGAACAGTGTTTTAAAAAATGGGTTTTTTTTTTTAATGTTCAGTATTTCCCTACAAATATAGAGTTTTACCTGAGAACATGAGAACAGCAACACTCAACTGGTATTTAGGAAGCTGAACTTTCATAGCACTTCTTTCCATTCCTCGATTAATCCAAAATCTTTATTTAGTACGACAAAAGTAATGGCGGCATTTGGCTTTTGATATTCTGTGATATGATGTTGAGGTGAAAGCTCATAAACTGTCAAAAAGCACAATCTCTTTGCATCATATTTTAGATTAATGAAGGGGAAAAAAAAGCTGGAAATCTTTCTGTATTTGCAGCTGGAAGCATCCCCTGCTGTTCCCTGTGGTATAACCTTTGCCAGGGTGTCAGTGGCACCTCACTGCAGTGTCAGGGATCTGGGAGAGGCCAAAAAACCCAGCTTTTCCTACAGTCATTTGCAAGTTTTGCACATTATCCTTTGAATGGAAGGACAATCTTTTGAGATAAAGCTCTGCAACGTGACATTGCATTAATTCATGAAAAGATGTGAAAAAGGGTACAAAAAAGCCTTGATGATGCACTGTGGAAAGGATTGGGATTCTGACATTGACATCTGCACCATCTGGATTTTACACTTATTTTTTTTTTTTTTTAAAGTATTTAGACTTAGAAAACAAACTTCCTGAGTAAGTGCTTCTGCCTGGAAAACCTGCTGTGAGAGAAGGATAGCAAAGAAAAAGATGATGGGAGGCAAAAGACAAAAGTCTCTGTGGAGGTGTAGTCTTCTCCTAAGAGTATTTGGAATTACTTGTCCAACTCTTGTGAATGTACTGGAGGAAAAGCCAATGACAGGATACAGATTAAGCTCTCTTAGTGCCATATTTTTGGTTTTAGGTTAGGCTAAGGCATAGTTTGTGGTTCTGGAAGGGTAGTGGGTACAGTTTTAGTGTGCAGTAAGGCAGTAATTAAGCCTCAGTAATGAGATGAGTGGTGTCAAAACCAGCCCATCAAATCTCCTGCAAAGGCAACCTCTGATTTGAGAACATTGGGATACAACAGAGCTTTCCCTTCTCTTAATTATTCTGGGAGTTTCTGCTCCTGTGTTTGCTTTGTTTGTTTGGATGGATTTTTTAATTGTTGTTTTGCTCTGTTTTCTTTCAGCAGAGTCTACAAAATGGGTGGGTGGTGTTCCAGCTCTTTATTTCTGAAAAGCTATTGTCAAATTCTTGTTCAAAGGGGACCCACAACAGCAAATGAATTTAATCCCATTGTAGTTCAGTTCAATTTCCAGAATTGCAGCATTGTTTGGCTGCTCAGTTTGGGCAGCAGTTTGCTGGAAGGGATGCTCAGAAGGTGTGAGGGGTCAGGAGCTTGTGTAGGAGCAAGGAGCTGTGCAGGACCTCTCTCTCTGCCTGGCTCCAGTTTTGCCTTGCTCTGCCCAGTTCTATTACAGCCTAAATCCACAAGTTTTAAATGAGAAATACTTTTCTCTGTCCTTCTCTGTTAGATTATTCAGGGCAGTCATCTAGTCCATTTGCAGGTGACAAGAATTTAGTGCTCTCCTTTGTGTTTGCTGTAGTTCATAAATAATCCATCAGACCTTTTGCTTCCCGTGGTTTAACTGCTCTCCCTAAGGACTGTGTTGGCTGCACAGATCTGAAGTGTTTGCTGGAGCCTAAGATTGTTACTTAAGACTTTTTTTGGAGAACAAAGCCTTGTTCAGATCCAGCAGCTCAGGAGCTCCAGCTGACAGTAGATCAGTTTGCATTTTGCATTATGAACAACCCTTCACTTCATTCCAGCCAGAATCTCAAACTGATATAAGAACCCCAAAAAACTTTAATGAAGTGAATGGAAAGAAAACAATGTGTTGCATTAGCAGGAGTAAAAATTTAGTCTTTATTTGAGTACAGCTTAAACAATGCAGTGTGTAAAGATTTGTAATGTTTCTTGGTTCTGAGGAGAACAAGATTAAATATATCTTGCTATGTTTGTGTGAAAGGTGAACTGCAGCCTGCTGGAGAGCACAGAACTTGATACAGTAGGGATTTGTCTATAAAGAAAATACAGATAATCCCATAGAAAAGAAATATTTGATGTCCTCACGCATTTGGTAATGCAGACTTAGCAAGATGTTGATAATGGAACATTGTCCCTTTTTGTGATCTTGAAAGAAAAAATAAATATCCTCTCTAATGCTCTTTGCCATGCTGCTTCTGGCTAACTCTGTGAACTAAGAGTGTTTGAATAGGTGGAAATACATCAAAAAATCTGTAAGACATCTTCCTCTTGTTAAGCCTAGATAGCATTTTCTTTTATAAAACACAAGCAATATCAAGAGTATCTGGAGGCTGTTGCAGTCTCAAGCACTGTTGTAGAGTATAATATTTATTTGCCACTTTTTTCTTAATAATCCCAAATCAAGATGGAGATATTATAAATGTTAACTAAGTGAGGTTTTATATTAAAGAAAATAATGTGCCATTCACTTCCAGCTGTCTGCATTGAATGTTATTCCAAGACAAGGAACGTGCAGGTTTTTAGCTGGAATGCAGCACATGATCCATGCTCTAGCTGAAAGCAGAGGAGAAGTTTGCCTGTCAGGTACTCATTGCAGGAAATTTTGGATTTATAGTTCCATGGAAACTTCATTGCCATGCAATTGTCCAGCCTTTGTTCCCCTCCCAGCTTTGGTCTCCCTTGGATGGAAACTCTGGGCATCACTGATCTTCGGTCAAGGTGGCATTGAGTGCTCTTGTTAAACATTTGTCTGATGGCTGAGAGGGATTCCAGGATTCACAATCCTCTGGAGAAGTTCAGCCCCACAATCAGGGACATCACTGGAGGCTGACTTGCCAGGACATTTGGGGACTTAAATTAGAATGTGCTTTGTACAGGGCACACTCACACAGGATTGATTGTTGTCCCAAATAAAGGGGACAAATTGTGCAATTTCCTTCCAGGAAAAAGCCAGTAACAAAAACAGTGTTTCTAACTGTGATTTAATGGGAAATTTTGCATTTCTCTATTCTGTCCTAGGGATAATGTTTTGGGCTCCTGGCATCTCTCTCTTTCTCACTGCAGGACGTTTGCCTGAGGCTCCTTTTGTTCTTGGTGCCTTCTTATCCTCACACTCTGCTGGAACCTGGTGTGCTTTGTACCTCGGGGCAGGAGTCTCAGGAGTCCCAGGACACTGAGGCACACACAGCTTATTCCTCCCTAAGCCTTTAAAGGGTTCAACTCAGAATAAACTGAGAATTCATCGCTGCCATGCTGCTATTCACAACAGCAGGAAAATGCTCATGGATCACTCAGAGTTACTCTGCCATGACATGACAGCCTGGCCCAGCTGAGCAAGAACCAGGAGATTTCATTCCAGCTGCCCTTCTTCCAGCCAGGCACTTAGGATCTTAGAAGCAAAAGCCACTGTGACACAGCTTCAGTGATATTATGTAGCTCACAGTCCCCCTCAAAGGAAAGTATAAATGTTGGGCTTTCTTTGTCTTCTCTGTTTTAAACTAAACTTCTCAAAGTAACAACATTTTTTTTTTTTACATTATTGGGTTTGCTGGCATAATTTGTCCATATCTGGAGGCACAATGAACAAATTATTAAAAGAATAAAAATCCAGATTTTAAACACCCTATGTTAGATTCTGCGTTCTACTGCTCCCATTATTTAATTTACAATTTTAGGCTCACATGGTACTGTCAGTATTAGATGTGGGTTTCATCTGTCGTTAATACTTTCCATTTAGAAGTATATTTACTCATATATTTACAAAACCTCAACATATACAGAAGGAAATTGTGTAATGTACTTTGAACAAACAGCAACAACAGGAACTTTGGTTGAATTATTTAGGGAGGAAGGAAGAAATTCGGAACAAATCAAGGTATTTTTATAAATAAATCCCACTTCATAGTATTAACTCTTTTCAAGCCCAAAAATTGTGTATTCCTCTTGATTCTTCTTCTCTTTAGATCTTCCTTCCTGGCAAGTGTTTGCTCTTTTGTGCTGTTGCTCTTTCACAGTCCAAGGTATAAAACAGGGATGAGGAACAGAATGAAGCATCTGCCTAATTGCCTCTAAAAGTTTTTGTTCTTTTGAGCAACTGAATGATTTCTTCTCAAAATTCATGTAATGGCTTTCTTTGTAATGTTGCTTTATGGCTGCATCTTAAAGAGCATCAAAGATACAACAGAACTGTTGGAAAACCAGGCTACAAAGGACTTTAGAAAGTGCATTTGTATTGAAACATGAAATAACCCAGGCTCTGGTGTGTGGCCCTGAGATGAAATGGGGCTTCATGGCTTAGCTCCAGATGGCCAAACCCTCTTGGTGTGGAGCCAGGATTGCCTGACTGGTGTCACCAGTTGTGAGTGACTCTGAGTCCCTGCAGTCCCCTGAACCATGCCCAGGCATTTTGTGGCAGCATCAGAGCTGGCCTTGGCCAAACTGCTTTGGGCTTTGCTGACAATTAAAAGCCTGGATGTTTGCCTGTCTGTTCTCAAGCCCGAGATGGAGATCCCAGGGATTCCAGAGCCCATCTGTTCCCATGCTTAGCTGTCCTTATCACCAAAGCAGGGTCTCTAATTAGAGTCTTGTCTTTTTTTCCCCTTCAGTTTAGAGAAGTGGTTGTGTCCAGTTTAAAATGATGCTGAGCTCTCCTTTTTGTGCCACTTGTAAGGGTCACCCTTCTATTCAACCAAATTTTTAGCAGACTGATACCAAAAGGTATTACTTAAATACCTTAAATTACTTAAAAGCTTAAAGTTTCCTAACTGATGGCCACTGCTAGCATTTTCATAGGTATTTCTCTTATTATTGATATTATTGTTATTTTTTTTTATTATTGCTAAGTATTATTGCTGCTGGTGTCAAAGGTTTTTAGCAAGTCAGCCATCAGGTCTCTTTGCAGCAGAGTTTGTGGTGTGCTGGTGCTCTTTGCCTTTTGGTGTGCAAGGCTTCACTCTGCTCCAGCAGGCACATGACACAAAGTGTTAGCTATAGAAATCACAAAGAGATGCCACAAATTGCCCTGATTCCTAAACCCTCCAAGCCCTTCTACCAGATCACTGTAAATGCTGATTTTTTTCTGACTCAGGGCCATTCCTAAACCATGATTAGTCCCCACATAGGCATGTGCATGGTGGGGGACAGCTGGGGCCAGCAGGTCCCCAGATGAGCATCGAGGCTGCTCAGTGATGTCTTTGATCTGGGTTTCTTGGGAGGATCATGAAATTATCCAGTGTTTTGAGATGAAAGGCACCCACTGGGTCTCCTGTCCTGGATATCAGGGCAGATTTTCTTTAATCTTCCCTTTCTGAGCAACATTCTCATAGGACCCCTGATCTCCCTGGGAATTACGAGGCAGGAGTGGGGTCCTGAAGAGAAGGAAGCAGAGGGGGAGATGAGAAATGCATGTGCACTTCTGTCAGACTTTGCAAATTATTTCTTTTTTTGCCGTAATTTCAATTGCAAAAACCATTTTATAATAATGTTGGATCAAATAGTGTGGGGGGCAGGTTCTGAAGAATGGAGTAATTCAGTAATTTCTTTGCATTATGTAAAATACAGCATCTTTCTAAGTTGAGGATGTTTAATGACCACTTTGATAAGCTTAGCAAAAGAGTGGTTCTGTTTTTTTCTAAAGTGAGACTTTGGGAGAAAACATAAAGATTTTATATATCCTAAAAAACTGGCACACATCACATTATTGATTATATATGCACAATAATTTTTTATCTAGTTGTGTATTATAGCTGGATTAAATTTCTGTGAAACACTTTATGGTGTATCCTGGTGTTTAAAACATTATTGCATCCCTGAGTATCTCTTGTAATGGTTCCTGGTACAGAATTTTGCCATAACAGATGCATTTGGGTATTATTTTTTGTGTACTTTTGCAATCTACACACAGCTCAGAATAGGCACCTCTACTTTTTCAAAATTATGTGGGTTTTTCTTTATCATTAGTGCATTTTGAGCGTTAGACAGATGAAAAAAATTGGAACAGACAGAGGGAATGAGAAGAATGCTGTGTTTTCTGTGCCATTCTCTGGATGGCAATCATTGCAGTTCCTTTGTGAGATAAGCTAAATATGATTTAGCAGCAACAATATGTCTGCATCCAAAATCTGATGTCAAGGTTGTGAAATTTAACTAGTCTTGAAAAAATACCTTTTAATCCATGTGGAAAATTCTCTGAGCTTTCAGCAGGTGAAAAATCAGGTTGCAGCTTCACAGCAGGTGTGGGAGTTGCTGCTTTACACCTCTGAAAGTCCTGCCTGCTTGTGTAGGCTTGGGGTCTTTTTTCTGGCAAGGCGGGTTGCATAAACATTAAGATTTGTGAATTAAGAGATCTGGTTTTGATATCTCTCTAGAGCTGGATCACACCTTTAATGAGGGGGTAAATCCTTAACCAGCATTGCTGTGACAAATAGAAATGACCTGTTTTCATGACCTCTTCATGTATCTTGTCAGATATTACTCAAAGCAAGGGATGGAGTTTTTGATGGCATTGACTGAATGGGGATCAATGGGTGGCTAAAATGTGCAGTTCATCTGTTGGAATCCATGGGTCTGTTCTGCCACCAGGACATGGGAGCAAAAGTAATCACTTCAATTTGATCTCTTGCAAAAGCATGATGGCAACAGCACCTTCAAAAGTGAGTCAGAGAGTTATTTAAATTTGTTGCTGAGATGGTGCAATGCAATGTGCTCTATCTGGTCACAGGAGCTGAACTGGAACCAGAAATCCAGTGTTCACAGGTCAGGGTGTTTTCTAAATTTATATGAATTCATAAGAAATATAAATAGGAGGGGAGGAAAAAGACTTTGTGAGTTGAAGAAATGTGGTTTTAGTTCTATCAGTGTTTAAGGAAAAAAAAAAAAATAAAAGGAGATGGATGGCAGAGCTTTAAAGTAAAAGTGAGAGTCCAGATAGTTTTTGAGTGATCAGAGAAAATGTCTAAACCTTTT
Organism: Vidua macroura; assembly: GCF_024509145.1. Lineage (NCBI taxonomy): Eukaryota > Metazoa > Chordata > Aves > Passeriformes > Viduidae > Vidua > Vidua macroura. The sequence continues at coordinate 18,457,200 of NC_071584.1, read as the reverse complement.
TTTTTCACATCATCTGCATTACAACAAAAACTGAAGCAAGGTTGTTGGAAAATGACACCCCTGGGATGCATGTAAATACACAAAATCTTAGAACTCAAACCAGAGCCTCAGAGAATTCAAAAATGCACAAGGAAGATAATAAAAATGGAATTATTTATGGTCACTAATTGAGAACACTGACAGGGGGACTAGAAGAATCCTAACAAAGATTGCATTTTGATGGATTTTTTTAAGAGATTCAGGAATGAAAAGCATCTTTTGCCTGTGAGGACATCAAAAATATATAGTAAAGTCCACCACACTGATCTAACATGCAATCAGAGTGGGAATCCTTTGAAATCACTTCACTATCATTTTTAGTTATAACAGGAGGAAACAGAAAACGATGAGACAAATTCTGATTACATTTGTCTTTTAGCGTAATGTGCCTGAATGTTCTGTAAAAAATGACAGTCAGGTTTTCAGGGCATAACCAGACAAACAATAACAACAAAAAGTCTCTGGGATCCTCTGCTGCTCTCCAAGCAGCCCCTTTAGCTGCTCTGCCTGCTTGTCTCTTCACATCCCTTGCAGGATTTCCTTTACCCTGTCTGAAAACCAGCAGAGTCCCCCCAGTATTTGGGATGTTCTAAAAATGGGCTTGTCTACTTATTTTTGATGCAGCGAGCAGGCCACTTCCTTTTCTTTGTGTATTTGATGGCTTCTGTCTTTGAGTTTTTATTCCGTTTGAATTAACTCACAAAAAAAAGTCAAGTCAGCTTGGGTAACAGACTTGATCCTAAAATGTGCTGATCCTTTTTACCCTGATTCCATGCAAATGCAGACTGAGTTCCCAGAAAGACCAATTTGTCTGTGCTCTATCCCCCAGCCACGCTCAGGGCTGATCACTTCTTCCCCATTCTGACCTTGATACTCCCAGCAAGCTTAATGCTCTGGGATCTGGGTTGGTTTTTCTTCTGAGTTACACCATAAATCCAACAGGAAGACCTTGACAACAAGGGATTTCCAGCTGGAAGGCTCAGGAGGTATTTTAATTTAGATTAATATAAGTACTAAGCTGAAACAATGCTGCTCCAAGACCTGCCATGTGAAATAATTGCAATTTGCTATAAAAAAGTAGGGGTTTGGCAGCACTTTTTTGAGTAGAGGAGAGAACAGAACACCTTCCTGGGCATGCCAAGAAGTGCCAGTGTAGAAAGCAAGGTCTCACAAATGGAAGGTTCATCCAGTTCATGGAAAGACACAAAAAAAACCCCAAGAGAATGATAGAACTGTAGCAGAAAGCAGAATTTGCTCTCCCTGGAGAGGCGTTCTCCACCTCACTCAAGTTACTTGAACTGTTACTTGCTTGACTCAGAAAGTAAAAGCATTTGTTATAACTATCTGGAAATCCAAAAAAAGGTGCTTCCTTTGGCAGCCTTCGCTGCCAGCCCTGATAACTGTTCTTGCTCCTGGCGTGTGTGGTTTGCAGCTGGGGAGTCTCCGTGGAATGAAATTGGGAAATAGCTGAAAGCTCAGGGCTAAGGCTGCTCTCAAACTCAGCTTTCCTGCAGTCTGAGGGCCTGGAGTACGTGGGCAGGCTGTGACTGAGGGTGTTTCCAAGAGAAATGTGCTCAGTGTGGGTTTGGACCTTGGCTGTTGGGTGGGAGCAGAACCCTGGGCTCCGACAGGAGTGAGCTGAGCCTGTGTCCAAAGGGAGGGAGAGGAGAGCTCAGACAGGCAGCACAGGGTGTGCAGGGATGGGATCTGCTGGCCTGGAGCCCTGGGGATTCCTGAATGCAACAAAACAGCAGCCAGGTCAGCAAGGGCCCACAAGACAAGAGCAGCTTTCCTGTTCAGAACCACCTGCAGGACTATAAAACCATTAAAGGAACGGAGAGATCAATCTTAATCATGAGACCTGTTCTTTTGAAAGCCCCACTGGAGCAGTGCAGCAGCTCTTTCAAACTTTAAATCACAGAAACAGTGAAACCAACATCTAATTTTTGTTTTTAAAAACTGCAAAAAAAGAGAATTTTTTACACAATTGTCAGTTCCCAAATTCAATAATACAAGTGTTGGGGGAGCAATCCATACACTGAGTTCTACCAAAAAAAAAAAATAATGCTTGAAATTTCTCCTGAAAATAAAATAGCACAGTCTGGAGAAGAATTTGATACTATTTCTTCTTGTCTTTTTCAGTTTCTAAGCAGTAGAATAGGACATGAAATAAAGAAAAGCTCAGGTATGCAGTGCTGTATCAGGTATCCAGGAATTAGCTGTGGGAAGAAGTATAAGGCTTCACAATGCAGTGAAAGCCTTTAATAAATATCCAAGTTTTAATTGAGATTAAGAGCAATTAAGAGCTACAGGAGGAAAAGGGAAGATGAACATTTTAAAGAAAATAGGAATTTCATACAGAATTTGAAAAAGGAAAAACAGCATCACTTGGAGAAACAGTAGTATTGGCTTGATGTTTTTTGGTTTCTTGATAAATTGCCACTCTTTTAATACTTTTAATATTTTGCAGTATCCAGTCTTGAGCTTGTAAGATAAGGAAAAGTTGTGGAAATCAGCCTTGTTCCATGTGCACATTTTCTAATCTCATATCAGTCTGTCTCTTATGCTGCTGGAGAGATCAATAGATGTTCCCTGCTGAGGATGTTATCTTTGGTACCAACTTTTTAATTAACTCTTGTCCTGAGCTCAAAGAGCAATGTTTCACAGTAAAAACTCTTGATGTACAAAGCAGATCTGACATTTATCAATTACACTCCGTGGTATCCAGTGCAGTGATCAAACAGTCAGAGCTGTACTACTGCTTGTTCTCCAGTGATGGCAAAATAACTCACGTAGCCACATCAAATGCATTTGCATGGCTCTGGACTCCTTTTGAACGTGTTTACCAATCACTTTGTGAAGAATATTCTGTTGGCACTAAAGGCAAATTGTCAATATTGAGATCACGTTGTGTTATTAGACGTGATGGAAAAGGTAACAAATGTAGTACAGTTTTAATTTGAGTTGCTGTCAGTGGAAAAAGCCAAGCCACTTTCACTTCACACGGCTCTGGCTGCACACTGAGAGCTTGCTTTGCTCTCCTTTGGGCATCAGGGAGGCATTTTCCAGATGAAGCTTTCCTTGGGCATCTGTGTACCAGCCCCCAGGTCTCTGCATTTGGCTTCCTCCTTTGCTTTTCAGGCAAAAATCTCATTTATCAGCAGTGAATCAGGTGCAGTCCATGAATCTATATGACATTTTTTCCTCGGGGAGAGCACTCATCCAGACTGGCAATCTTGTGGAAGTGTTTTCTCTTTACTGCCATCCCTGAGCTGTCCTGTGCTGCAGGAGGGAGACCCAGCACCCTTGGTCAGCTCCTCACCACTCACACCAGAGCCCTTCAGTACCTCTCTGAATGCCTCCAATCTGCTTGGTAATTCTTGGTGTTTATTACTATTTCTTAGGATGTTTTCCAGAGATGGCACAGAATTGATATATTCTGTTAAAACATAATAAGGCTTTCTAAAATTTCAAGTTGTATTACCTCATATTCTTTCTGTCTCTGTGTTATTTGAATCTTTGTTTGCAGTAGCAGTCACTGAATGTCCAAGGGTCACTCAACACTGTTGATGCATCATGACAACAGTCAAATTAATGATAAAAAAAACTCAGCAAGGACAGCTGCTTCTTAATACTCAGTCTGAGTGTTTCTATTTATGTAAGGGGGTCTTACAGGATGTCTGGGAAGAATTTCTTTGCCTCTCTTTTGAGATCTCACATACTGAAAAACTGTTGAGATTTCAAGAGCCACTGTGTTTTAGGAAGACCTCCTAAAGACATCCTATTTCCCAAATCCCCTTGAGATCCCGTGCACGCTCCAGCAGCAAAGCTCCTGCCTGGGTTATTACTGTTTATTTTTGTTGAAGGAGACACTAACACCAAGAAACAAATGGTGATCTCTCCCTGCAGTCTGATTCTATTAAGGACAGCTGCTGCTGTGTCTGCAGCTGTGGACAAAGCAGAGGATATAATTTTTTGCTTGTGGTCCTCTGATTGCTTTGTTCATCTCTGCTGGTGACAGATTAGCTCTGCAGCACATCCGTAGGTCACCAGCCAGCCTTTTTGAATTTGTACTGGTCAGTGCTCTGAAGAGAGATTTTAAATTGAAAAGAACACTTTCTTTTGTTGTCTTGTGTTTTGGAGAGCCAGAACTCCACAGCAGAGTCACAGGTCATCCTAAAGATGCACCAGCAGTACAGAATGCGGCAGCTTCTGTATAGCACCCATCCCTCATTATCCTGCTGTCAGCTGGTCCGAGCTGCCCATGACATTTATAAAATCCTTTTCATAAAAAATTTAAGGTTAAAAAGTCTTAAGAAAAAGTACCCTGCCAAGGTTTACTAATGAAAGAGGGAAAGGTTATTTTATTATCAAATGTACAAAGGAAAGCACTTTTCTTCATCTTAACTGGACGTTTTCTTTAGAAAATGCAAAAAGCCCTTATCTTTTATATTTCATTTTCATCAGGTTTTCCTGAAATAGTTATAATTAAATATTCTTTTAAAACTTCCCCTTGAAGCATCAAAGTTACAGTTTAAAACAAGATAAGAGATTTAAATTCTTTGCCGACTCTGTGAGGTGCTCTTTGCAAAGACACCACAAAACCAACCTGTACTTTCAAAGCATGACATGGGATATGTTGACCAAAACCTCAGAAATGAAACAGTGGTGCTGAATGTAGTTACAAAATATGGAAAGATTCAACCACTCTCTCTTTAAAAGGACAGAAGTGGTGAAGAACAGCGAGGTCCTTTGCTGGACTCATGGAATGTGTGCTGCTCCAGGAGTCTGATGAGCCAAAGCAACACCAGAGAGGCAGAATTGTTGCATCTCTGGCCTGATACAGGAATTTGTCTCTTATTTCCTCATGTCACGTCCAAATGGAGCTATATATTTTCTGCTAGTTATCAGGAGATGCATACCCATCAGCCCTTCATTGCTGGGACCAAATTTTGGAATGTAGGCTTCTGAAAATTGAAGACACTGTGAATTTTAAGTATTTTTCATGTAATGTGAAGTAATTTTGTCAGTGAATCGATTTTTTGTTCAGACAAGAAGACTCATTCCAAGAAAAATAGCCCTGCAAATAAATGCATCAGGGGGCAGAGAGCACAAAGTTAGAATCAAGAAGGAGAATTCTCCTTTTTTTTTTCCAAATTTGTTAATTTTGTTCTTTCCTCTGTCTGGGTTTTCCCCCTCTGGCCTATCCACCAGCACTGGCTGCTGGACAGGCCCCATCCCTTCTCATGTGTATGAAATGGATTAGTTTTTGGCTGAGACTAAAAATACAGCAGCACATATGCTGCAACAAAAGGGCTTGAGATTAGTTAAAAAACACTAATTAAAACTAGAACATTTAGATTTTACCATCCAGTTTCAGTTGAAAGGTTTTACTTTCTGCACAAGATCCTTTTAAAGCTGGCCATACACAATCCTCTCACCTTGGGCTTTGGAATGATCTTTTCATCTCTAGAACAGTGGGAAGGCTAAACCTCTATTATTTGTTTTTTGTTTTGTTTTGTTTTGTTTTAATACCCATCTCATGAGTTGTAGCATAGAAATCTCCTGGGTAAAATCCATTTTTCTTCTGGAATCCCGACTTGAACAAGGAAGCAGTTCCTGTCTCTTCTCTTTATCCTGCCTGTTTTAATAGCAGTCAGAACCTGGAAAAGAATAGCAGTTGATAAGTATGCCTTCCTAATGAAGTGCTTAAAATTGAGAAAAAAAATGCTGTGTCTCAGCTAATTTATTCCTCATCTCGAATATGTTCTAGCCCTCATTACTTTTGAAGCAAACTGAGAACTTTTGCCAAGTATATTTTGATAGTAATGAATAAAGACTTCTCTGGGAGATGGATACTGCTTATCTCCAGGTATGTTCAGACTCAATGAGCATTTTCTCTTGTATCCTTGCCAAAATACCTTTCCAGTACAGCTTGCCAAAAAAGTCCCAGAGAACAGTCCTTTATCTATTTGAGAACCAAAAAATGAGTCTGTGTTGTGGGCTAGACTGACTTATCAGCAGTGAAATTCAGACTTCCTTGGCCTGTGCTTCATTCCAGATAGAACCTATTTAATGGAGATGACTGCCAAAAATTATTAACAGCTTTCTTGGGGTGTTGATGGCTGCTCATGCACCTCATCAATTCTGCCCTGCTATCTGAAAGCAGAGCCATCTTCAGGAATATGAAGATTCCTTTGCTGAGACTGACGTGGAAAGGATTTTGAATGTTTTATTTCCATAAAACAACAAAGAGCAGAGAGCATGAATTATCAATATAGCCAAGACATCACACACTGAAAGCTGAATTAGCAGCACAGTAAAAATGGCTTTTGTAAAACCTGCGGGTTTTGATATAAATGGGAGAGGCAGTTCATGGAGCTGGCACTGGGTGACCCTGCTTTGCAAGTCATTCTGGTTTCCTGGTAGTTTTTCCAGTTCTGGGATGCACACAGTGAAATTCTGCTTTTAAAGTCAGGAATGTAACCATGATATTTATAAGTATAAGGGGAAAAAAAGGGCTGTTTTCTTTCTTTGAAAATTTCAGAGCTTGTTAAAAACTTTTATCTTCAGTGTGAGCCTAGTTTGTCATTCTTACATTTTTCCAGTTCTGTTTTTTTGTTAACTAGAAACAAATTCATCACTGGAATACATCTTCCAAATGCATTGTAAGTTCCTGTATGATCTTTATTTTGGATTTAAAATTAAAACTTTACATTATATTCTGTCCATTAATTTCCTACCATGATTGAATTGAGAAATGCACTGAAGGAGAAGTTATTAAAGAAAAAAAAAAAACTATTTCTGTTAGTATTGTTCATATTCTACTGTAGTTTCTTTATAGCTGGGTTCCTTCTAAGATGAAAGTAGTTTGGATCTGGAAGATGCTTTGTGTCCTGGTGCTCTGATGGCAAATGATTCACAACTGTGCACATCAAAGAGTTAGACATATGGAAATTGCATTATGGGTCTCCTCCAAATCCTTCAACACTTCTTTAGCCATCTCTAATGAGTATCTCCAATTTTAATCTCTTCCAAATTTAGTTCATTCAAAAGCAATGCCATAACTAAAAGCATTCTATGATGTTTTGATCACCCTCCACGAGCTTTATGGTATGAGAAATCCCTGTGGGCTAACTCTGAGGATGAGCTGTGCAAATCTGCTTTTCTTCCCTGGATTTTCCAGTAGCTTTCTGAGAGCCCCTGCACTCGGGATGCCTGGGTAGGAAAACAATTGAAATTCAGCATCAATTGCAAGTTATCTGCAAACTGATTTAATATTCACTTCAAAGCAGGCACCAGTGAGTTCCAGAGAAGATTTTAGTAATGCAGAGTCTGCTCATGTGAAAGGACAGAAACCCTGGGGTCTGCTTGAATGAGGATACACGGGGAGACTTCTGTGGCAAAACGTTCAGTATTTTCTGAAAAGGAACCCAAATCTGACTGCGCTGGGGTGCATTTTAGGGATGTTATGACCAAGAACTACAATTTTTTCAAGCCCATTTTTATGTTATTCTAGTGAAGGTGTTTGCTTTTTAAGGCTTAGCCAGTTGGTATTAATGTTCTAGACTGACTCACTGCTTTTGTTTCCAGTCCATTGTTTCCAATCCCATTTTTATTTTTCAGCAATCTTCTGATTCTGTTTAGTAATTATTTCTGCAGTTTTGTCAGGAACTTCAGTGCTACTCATCAATTTCTTCGACAGAGTTTTGAAAGTGTCCAGTTTAGAAAGAACTGTGAGATGCAAAAGATTCTTTGGGCTGTGGCAAGCACATCTTTGATAAAGTGTTCACACTTTGTGAACCCGAACAAGAAAATGCCTTGCCAGCAAGATTTTTTTTCCTTCAGGTTTTCTTTTCTGACCTGCAGACCAAATACTCTGGCTGTGATACAGCATGTAATATTCTAGTGTGCCTTCATACATTTTTAAATAATTCTGTGTCTTTAAAGGTTTTTATTTTAGGGGAATAATCACCCACACTTTGGGACAAAAAAAGTGGTCGATCTGGTTTGTGATTGTAAAGGCTCCCCACTTGTCAGAAAACAGAAAGTTTGCACATCCCGAAAAACTCAAAAATTTCCTCACAAGTAGTCCTCAGATCCCGGGAATACTTTTGAAACTGTTTACTGATGTGACATTTCTTTTTCCTGGTCCATATGGGAATGCTTTGCATGCTGAATTAACCCAGCAGTCTCAAGAAATTTGTCACCATTTTTTCTGGAAGTTCTGCCTCAGGCAGTCCAGTGGGGTAAAGCCCAGAAAGGCATTTTAAAATATCTTTTAAATAGTCCCAATTGTGTTTAGATATGAACCTGTTTCAACTTATTTGTCCTGTTTCAGTACCAACTTAAATCAGTGGCAAAATATTTATTAATTTGGGGGTGATGACTGGGCCCTAAAAGTGGAAGTAGATTCTACTATGTGGCATTGATGCTAAATACTGTATTTTCCATGCTCAGTAATGAGGGTTAAAAGTGATCAGTCATCAAAGTGAGCACAAGAACAAATGCAAACACAGCATAACCACTGAACATTTCACAACCAGAAAAAAATAGAGGTATTTGCAGTGAATTATTTCTGCAGTCTTTGACTCTGGTGTAATTATTTCGGTGCTGCTGAAATGCACCCATGCAGCACAGTAGTTTCAGGCAGGAAGTGAAGAAAACTTTTTCCAATTGAAGCTGCAGGACCAATTTTGATAGCAATTATCTGAGGTTGGGTCAGCTCGCTGGATGTTATTATCTCCCGCCAAACTAAAAGATGAAATTTATGAAAAATGAAACCTGTAATGATCCACCGTGGTCAGAGCCCAGTAATGGAAGTCATCCAGAAATACAGATCTCCCTACTGCAGAAGTTATCATTTGGTGGCATTTCTTCTGATCTGCTCTGAAGGGAAAAATTCCAGTTAAAGGTTCATTAATAGCATGTGAATATAATTTCCTAGCACTGCTGGCTCTCATCCTATTAGGAATGTTGAGTTTCTCCTGTACCCATTTGGCTGCTGGTGCCAGATGGGACGGGGAAAGGAGTGTGGTGGCTCTTACAGGCACAGGTCCTTTAAAAGCTCCTGTTTGTCGTGGCAGCAGTCCTACAAATGAGAGCATTGCTTGTATGAAAGATCCTTTTAAATGTACAGGCTTCATGGATTAGACTGAAAAATGCCTTTCCCTAACACACCTGGTGAAAGGTGTGCTCACACTCTTCATTCTTGCATTAATCTCTTGAGAAATCCCATAATTTTCCTTGACTTGTGGTGTTCTACTTGAGATTTTTTAATGAGCAGAAAAAGGGAGATTTTCTCTACATTATTTAGAGACATATTGTTGTTTATGCCCCAGTCTGACTTGTTACCTTTTTGAAGCAGTTGCACATAATATAAAATCCAGTTTTGGCTCTGGGGAGCTGTGGCTGTGCCTGTAGGTGATAATGATTCTGCATACATGTAAAAACCTCTGCTTTTGCATTCTTTGGGCTCAGATATATCCTAGATATTTAGACTGCAGTGTTTCTTTTAAACATTCCTTGTCAAGATAAACAGTCTGAAGTTTTAAATCTTTCACCCAGGCTGGTTTCCCAGTTCTTCAATCATTTTTATGGCTCTGCTAATCCTTCTGGTCCCAGTGGTCCTGAGGTGAAAGCCATTAGGATTTCTCAGTTCAGAAACTCGTGACCAATGAAAAGAGATTGTATTTCAACATCCCCTTAATCCTGGTCTCAGAGTAGCCCTGAGCCAGGAGTGAGTGGCTGTAAATAGAGAATCCTCTGGACCACTTTTATTTTTGTTAGAAAGAAGTTCATTTGGAATCGGGGTAGATCTATAGTTTGGAGCCACTCTTGATTTTTGAACAAGCACAATTCAGTTAACCCATATCATATCCTCCAATTATTCTTAACAAAGTATTCCTAAATTTGATTAATGCTCCAGGATTTTGCTGTGTGTAATGTAGCTCTCGAGCTATATAGAATGTGTTTCAACATAAAGCAGAAATGTCTCACAAATAGTGACACCTACAAATCAGAGGAAACCTTTGTTCAGTGGATCCTCAGAGGTCTTGGCACATCTTGACTCGTTCCTTGGATGGAGCTGCCTTTCATGTCTGGGATTTAGAAGCTGCAGTAGATCAGAGCTGGGGGAAGCACACCCAGCTTTCATCACCAGCTTGTCAATATGAGAAGTGACATGATGATAACACGTCCCAGCATGTTTGTTAGGGAGAATTCACCCATGAAATTTATCATCCTTTCAAACCCAGAAACTGTACGGTTTCAAAGGAGCTTTGAGGGGCTCATGAAAATTAAATGCAGAAAATATGGAGTGAGTGGAAGATGAAATAGCTTCCATATCACTTAGAGATTTCCTTTAATTGCAGAGAATGTTTCAGTTGCAGAAGTAAATCCTTTTCTGTTCTTATTAAATAAAACAATGCATGACTTTGCTGTGTTTTCAGACATTTTGAGCAACTGTGTGGACAGTTCTGGTGTAAATGTTTTTATTTTAGTGTCTCCCTGTATTACTTCTAGAGGATACCCAATGGCACTAACTTTAATAGCTGTACTTCTGGTTGAACTGGTTAAAAACATTACAACCAGTTTTTGAAACCAGATTACTGCTTTTCCTGCGACAGTTCACCAACAGAAACAATGCAATCATTTAATATCACTGTGGATTTCTGCAATCAGCAACATGAATGATCAGATGATGTGTTAGTGGATATTTTCTTTTTAATGTACAGATGAACATGTTTCCCAAGAATGCTTGTTAAAGTATTTTAAACTCTCATAATACTCATAAAAGCAGTAAATTGAGCATGTCAAAATACAACTATTTAATTTCAATATATGTTCCATTTGGCACAGAGAGCTCTGGTGAGGGAAAATGTAGACCAGAGTTTTTAGATGAATTTTCCCTCTCACAATCACAGTCTCAGGGGTCTTTGGAGCTCATTTCCCAATGCAGCCCTGGCAGGTTGCTCCAGCAGATCCCTCCTGACACTCTGCTGCAATAATGAATGCAGTGACTCTTCCAAGTGGCCACTTGAAGGGACAGAGTAAAGGTTCATTTGGTTTGGTTTTTTTCCCTAACAATACATCTTCCAGCTTTTCAGAGCTGAAAACCCTGAAAAATTCAGATCTGAAATACTCTAAGTCTTCCCTCCTTGTTTTTCAGCTGCTTGAGTGACAGTGAACTTTGCTTTCCAGGAGCTCAGAACACTGTCAATAACCTTAACTGTGTGTGGGAGAGGTTTTATCACTGAGTGATAAGAAAACCTCTCCCTGCTCTGGTTCTCAGATCACTGTTTCACTGGTGCTGTAAACTTATTTTCCATGCTTGCCTTTAAGGTGCTGCTTTTGACTTTCCTGGGCATGGCCATGGGAGCATGGCCAACAAATAGGAATGGCAGTGGGTTAAGGGAGAACTTTCCAAGAACTGTGAATTAATCAGGAAATTCATCATCTGCCACCAACCACCCTTTTCTACAGTGATTTGTAGTATTCAGATGAGTCCTTAGCCCAGTTAGGAAATATTCTCAGGACAGATTTATTTATTTAAAGTGTATGTGTGCAAGCTTCTTAAATAATGTGCTGGGCTGGAGCTGCACCAATGTAATCTTATCAGCATTCAGTATCACTGGCTTTAGAGAGGAGAAAAAAAAAGGGGAATGCATGGAAATGAGATGAGATAAAAATTCAATCAGAGAAAAAAAATATTGTTGTGATTGTTTTATTCATTTTCTTTCTCACACAATTCCCTCTCCTAAAGCATCCTGTCTTAAGCAGCTCTGTTTTGGCATATGTTCCAAAATATATAAAATCTGGCACACATGAGTGGAGGATTTTTAAATTGCTAGTGAGGACCTGATATACTTTCACTTTAATCTGAATTGGAAATAGCTCAAGTAAAGAATAACAATGTTGTCTGCAGAGATATTGATGTAAATAGATATTTCAGAGCATAGTCTTTTATTTTTGCTTTTTATTCATAACTGGCAAGAAACTGTAAATAACTTCACAGTGGAGGTGAATGATTAGAATTAAAAAGGGGGAAAAAACTATGGAAGTTAGAGAAAATTAGAAAAGTTCTGACAAAGTTCCTCATTTACCCATTTCTTTCTCCTTTTCTTCTTTTGAAGAAAAGAATTGGAGTTAAAATTTTGGTTTATGTGTTTTTGCTTTCCTAAGCTGGCACTTTTCCCCCTTTTTTTTAAGTCTTATTTTTTTACTCCTCTCTCTATGGAAGTGTATTCCAGCCCCTTTTCAAGGCCATTTCCCATAAATCTTTTTTTTTTTTTTCTGCCTCTATCCTTATCCTACATGCTTTCTCACCAGATTTGTTGGGAGGAGACCTAACCACAGGTGTCAGAATGAAATGCCCAGAGAGCTTAAAAAAGGCAGATATTGACCAGTTTGCTCCCTGTCTGATGGTAACTGCAGCTTTTAAATCTGGAGACCTCCAGATTTTGGGGGTCATTTTAGGGACCAGCATCTTAATTATATTGCATCTATTAATGTTTTATTAAATATTAACTGCAGCCCCTACAAAGGACAAGCTGGCATTTATCAGTTGGGGATATCAGATATACATCAGCTCTGTACTAGTCCTGAAGTTCTTTAGCTTCCTCTTCCTCTTACAGCTCTTTTTTTTTTTTTTTTTTTTTTTTTTTTAATCAACATACCATGAAAAACATACAGGTGCTATTTATACTTCTCAAGATTCCTCTGAGGCTGATAAAACATGGAAGATTCTCTTTCTGGATTACAAATATCCTGTATTTTCTGAGTTTTTACCAAAAGCTGATGTGTGTGTTCAGTCATGTAGGATTCCTGGCGAGGCAATGAGGGTGCAGCATTTATCCATGAATTAAGTGCTTAAATTCCTTTTCAGACTTGGCATTCTCATGTCACTTTGCTTTTTTGTATAAGTGTACACATGCAGATACTCTTTTGGTGTTCTCACTGGTTGTTTTGGTGCATGTGGACATCTAGCAAAGGCACAGGACAGAGACCTAATTTTTAATTTTAATTTTACCTCTCTTTGCAATACACAGAGAGTTCATAGAGTATGACTCAGGCTACAATTAAACTCAGAAGTGATGAAACTGCTTTAAAAATTCTGCTTTCTGAACTTGTTGCAAATGCAGAGCAACTTCTTTTGTAGTTTGAGCCATAAGCATTCGATTCTGGATGCAGTTATAATTCTCAGGGATATACACTGTTGTTATAATTCAGAATTTCTGTCATTACTGAATCCCAGCCTTGAGCATCCCTTGGTTTGCATCTGTTGCCAGCTCTGAACTCTATTTGGGATGATTTGAAAATAATCCCAAGGCTTGAAGCTTTCTCAGATCTTGCACTCCCCCCCTTCATGTTGGTGTTTGTACAGTATTTATATTCTCCATGTCAGTTGTGAAAATAACAAACATAACACCTATGACCTAAAAAACATCCAAAGTTTGCCCAGAAGGATCAAACCAAGTCCAGATACAAATTATTTGCAAAATTAATCTTTTGGACAGGAGTTAAACTGTCTTCAAACTCCTCACCACTGTGGGCTTTTTTATTAATTTTGAAGTGATGCTTCATTTGGTTACTTTGATGTGAGGAGAAGAAAATAAAAACCTGAAACTTCTAGATGCCACTGTGGAGAGGGATGCCGAAAGGAGACAAATTCACATTCTGCATGGAGAGAGTGATCATGTTCTTTCCCAGAAAGATCTGCATTTTGTATCCTCAGCTCTTTTCAGTGTAATATGCATAACTGTTCTCTCCAGTTCAGTTGAGCTCAGTATAGGATATAAAAGAATCAAGAGGGAAAAATAGCTTTATGCCAGCTTTTCAGATCTCCAGTTGGAATTCATTTCAATGACTGTCAAAAGATGGAGAAAAAAAAATAATCTACATATTGCATAGGCTGTTCTGATATTAGCTAGAGTTTAAAAATATTCAGAACATACTTTTTTTTTTTCCTCCCCTGTAGATGTTCTCTGTGACTTTCCACTTGTATAAATTTAGCAAAGACAAAGAATGATGATGGCTTGTTGAATTTAAAGACCAGCAACATTTCTAGAAGGGCATGAAGAGCTCCTTAAATATTGGAGACGTGATCTTAAGTCCTTCCATGTTTAATATATTGATTTTATGAGTACTGGGGAAAAAAGAACGATCCAAAAAGCTGTAATAAGTCCTGAATTTGCTATCACAACTATATTAGTATTTATGGTTAGATATATAAAGGCCATATCTCATTTTGCATTGATACACTGGCTTCCATCTAAAAAGAAAATATCAAATGTGTTGTGCAAAGCCACCCCCTGCCAATTGCTTCAAGCCCCCAGTGTCATCTTGGTGTGTTAGAAGAACTCTAAAACTGTCAAATGGTTGTGCCTTAAAGTCTTTTCTCAAAGTTGTACCCTTGTTTCTGGAATGGGATTTTCAGGATTCCAGTCTGTGCCCCAGTGATGTGACATCAGTGCTGGGGACTGGCAGGTGACAGCTGCAGGCACCAGAGACATTTGGTGAATATGTTACATGTCCAAAATACTGATATTTCACATGTCCAAAATACTGATATTTACATGTCCATGTTTACTGATATTTACATGTCCAAAATACTGGTATTTCACACGTGCAATGCAAAGTTACTCTAGCTGGAAGTTCCTTATTAACTGAGGATTCAGGGGAATTTCAAACTAAAGCATAAATTAGCCTTGAAAATATGGAAAACGTCACTTAGTGGGTAATACCTGTTATTATTTTTCTTGCAATAATTAAAACCAAAGCCTGACCAAAGTATAACATAATTCTCCAGTAAACTTGCAATTTAAGAGTCAAAGACATGTAAGAACATAATTGATGACTTATTTTTATTATTATTTGTTGATGCAGCCCCTGCCAGGGCTGCAGTTGGACTGGAGTGGCTCAGAGTTGAACCATCAATCACTCTCTGCCTGATGAGGGGGAAAATGAACATTACAGAAAAAAACTGATTCTGGGTTTCACTTTTCCTGTGGCTGCAACTTTGTCTAAAATGATGCCTTGTCTAACAAAATGATAGAATCATTGAGTATCCTGAACTGGAAGTGGCCCACAAGGAACAAAAAAGTCCAACTTCTGCCCTGCACAGGTGGTTCAGAAAACTCAGAAATATTTGGGTACACAAGTCAGTGAAAGGGGAGAGGTGGCCCTATCCAGTAAACACATCTGCTGGGTGCTTTTATATATATATAAATAAAAATTAAGCAGGTTTCTTGATACTTTGTAATAGAGTGTTCTAATTTAGGGAACTGGATTTGTGATGTTTTTGTAACACATCATCTGTGATACTTTCATCTGGAGCTAATTAATTCCTAAACTTTTATTCACAAGTAAATCTAGCTAATAAAAACCCTGTCAAAATAGTCTTCCAGTAATCTGTTTTTAAACATTCAGCCAGACAGACAAACACAAAAGGGGCACTGTTAAATCAAATGCATTCAACCTTCAGTCTGTGTAGTGTTAAATTAAATTTATTCAACCTCCCGTGTATGTAGCATGGTATTACAGTCATAGATAGAAGATCTGTTTAATTCAGTGTTTTGTCCTAGAAGCTCAGAAAAAGATAGGAATGTAATTCATGTCAATCAAAATTATTTGAAGATTGCACACATTTTTTTATGATTTCAAATTAATCAATGTTCCTTGCAATGTTGTTAGAAGGGAAGCATTTTTTGGATCACCAGCTCGCTGTGCGTTTCCATTGATTAGTCCAGAATAGTTTTATTTTTCCTCACTGCTTTCATGAAGTTTTCCATTACTGCACTTTTAGAGCGTTATTAATTGAATTATTTTAAGTAGTCAGCACTCCAGCAATGTGAACAGGGGGGCAAAGGTTTGGGGTCTGCTTCTTGGCTAAGGTACCTTTAAAAACAATATTACATTTACACCATGCCAGACTAGAAATTAGGCAACTACCTCTAGTCTGCTGCGTTATTTCTCATTTCTTTCTAGTACTTCTTGCTCTAGCTGTCACAGAGGATAGCTTTGGGGGATGTGGAGTTTCTATATCTCTTTTGAAGAAATGAGCACAAATTCCAGTTACTATCTGTTCAACATGATTTCTGAGAGGCAAAAAGTGGCTGTGCTTTACAACTTTGATTTGTGAATCAATTATTTCTATCTAGCTTAGAGTAGTTTCATCAGCTTCAACCTCACATTATCTGGTACTGTGTAAAACTAAACCCTTTGGTTCTTGGCACCTAGGAAGTGGTGACCAAGTTCTGCAGTGGTGTTATTTGAAGTATTATGATTTTTATATTTTTAACTTGTTATAATAAAAGGTCAAGAAAACACACAATGAAAATTTTATGGATCATTAGTCCATCTTTGGTATTATTCAGGAGACTTAAAATCCAATTATTCAGTCTCTGGGGTAAGAAAGTGTATAGTTCAGGAAATACAAAGGAGTACATTCATTTTAATTTGTCTGGAGCAGCAATGAAGTTGGTGTATTCCCAGCTCTCTGTGCATTTATCAACAGAAAGTCTCCACAAACCACCATCTCCTCTCATTTTTCTCCCACAGAGGTGCTACAGCTTCATTTTGAACAAAATATAATCGATTGCATTTGGACAAGACTTGTAATGTAAGATTAGTTACATTTTTAATCAAAAAGCTTTGGGAGTATAAACGTAAAATGTGCAAGGAAGCTCTTCATGTGTGAGGGATTTGTTGCTTGGGAGCAGCCACAGGTGAACAGCTCTGTGCTGTTCCTCCTGGCCCTGAAATTTATTAAAACTTTGGTATAAGCAAACATTCTTGATGGAATGTGTCGCATGAAGCTTTCAAAATTCTCAGTAATCAGGGTTCCAACACATTCTCTGTCATGAAAAATGACTGGGTGTGTTCAAGATTGAAACACCTGAAAAGGTGGTTTGGTGTCCAACCTCTAAGTGCTTGGCCCTAGGGGGAAAGCCCAAAATCTGTGATATAATGTATGTAATAACTGTGTAGTTCATGGTCAACACATGTCTAAGCAAAATAAGTTGATTCCAGCCCCTGGACACTTTATTCCTGAAAGGAGAGGTTAGAACTGAAAAAAAAAAAAAAAAAAAAAAAAAGATATTCTGTTCTTCTGGGTATGAATTGGAGTTTGAATCACGAATGTACATAAAGCTTTTCAGACTCCAAAGGAATGTGATGAAAAAGTGGATAATATTACACCTTAAGTATGTAACCTCCTGTGCATAAAGGAATTCCACCGACTCCTCTGTGCAGAGGATAATGTTTGCTCAGGAGCTGTCACTGGATTGGATTCACTGGCTTGGAGGTGGCACCAAATGTCAGGTGGAATTTATTGTTAAATTTGTTGTTAAATTCCTCACGCCATGCTGCAGAAATAAAAGCTTAGATGAGCACAGTCCACAGCCATTAAATGCATAAAAGATTGACTGCCACAGCCAAAGCCTGGAACAAATATTTAATCATTTTGTATTTAAGGATCTGAAATTCCGAGACATTCGTGCTTGCATGTGAAATTATCTTTGCCACAGGTTGGGAATCCCAAGATCTCCTCTGTGCTGGAAGTGCACTGTGCTTCCACTGATTAGTTAATTATTCACTTGGGCCTTCTCCAGCTGAGCACCCCGATAGGAAGGAATATAAACAAAATAGTTTCTGCCAGGTGTCAGCCCCATAGAATAATGAAAAAGAAAATAAATTAAGATGTTGTTAACTGGTGTAGCTTTTTATTTATTTTTTTTTTCTTCAAAAGAAGACAGAGGGAAATATCTCTAGCAATTACACTGTTAAAATGCTATTTAAATAGCCTGGCTGTGTGGAGGACTTTGCAATTTGGAATGATTATATAAAAATAATGAAACTAGCTTTTTTTCAGTCTACTGTGAAATGGAATAATAAGCACTCTCCTGAACAAACCGTATTATTTTCCCATGTCTTTTCATTACTGCATTTGAAGTTATGATTCATATATTATGGTGATTCATGGCTTAGCCCTATGGAGCAGAGGCTTATTTTTAGAGTGTTACCTTAAATTAGTATGACTAATAAGTGATTTTGAGGTACAGTGATCTCAGTGGCTCTGCAGCTCCTTGCTGGAATTTAATGTGTTTATATCTGACTTTCCCTGACACTTTATAGCAGCCTTTCCAGGGAGCTGGGTGTTAACCGTGATGAATTAGAACCTCTAAACTCATGAATTATTGGGCCTAAACTGAAATGTGCTTTGCTGCTCAGCTGAGGAACATCTTTGCATCTGTTCTGCAGCACCAGGGGCTCCTCTGGCGCCTCCCCTGCGCTGCCTCACCTTGGAGGTCGTGGGCAGGGATTTGGCAGGAGGCTGAGCTCCTCCCTGGCTGCTGGGACATCAGGTGGCACCAGAACAGTTTGTCAGTAATTTCCAGAAGGGAGGGAGCTCCGAGGTGCTGTCTGCAGTGTGAGTGCCAACAGGATTAACTCTTAAGACTGGAATTCAAGATGCGCGATACGAAAATATATTTATTCCCTCCTTTTTCCTGCAGTTTTTCAGAATTTATCGTTCGGTGTCTGTGGTCAAAAGAAAGTTTGAGTGGTCCTGGGTATTCTTCTCCTTTAGACCTTTGGGATAACCATGATGGAGCAAGGCTGTGCATGTATGCTCTAGGTTTTTTGCAAAGAAGAGTTGATTTCCAGGCCAGACTGAGGGGTCATAAAATGCATTCAAATGGAGAACTCTAACTGGGGATAAGAAAGTATTTTATTTTTTTTTTCCCTGCTGTATTATACTGTAGAAATATTCATTACTCTTTGGATCCAATTCTGTTCATTCCCCCCCAAAAAAACCATAAAAACCACCCAACCAAAAAATGCCCTAAAAATCAGGTAGGAACTCAGGGCAACTCTGAAATCTACCTTGAAATTTGAGATATTTTTTGAAGACTCTTGGATTCTGAGTACTTGTATTACTGATTAAAGACAATTTGTTAGCATCATCAAAATGAAATATATATATTTTTATTTTAACAATTCTGATGGAGCTCATTATGCATTGTGAAATATTGAATAGGTAATGAAACTGATATTTAGCTTATAAGTCCCTTAAAAAATTCAGACTCAAAAACTCATATAACTCTACTCTTAAATTAATTTCAGCCACTGTTCCTGGTAGAGCTTTTAAATTTGTCTTTGTGAACAGGTAATTGCTGCAATTGCCCCTCTCCTCTTGGTGAAGTGGATATTATGAGCTTCAGTGCAATCAATATCTAGAAATAGAGTAAAACTGCAAGGTTAGGGGATTTTTCTTCTTCTTCATCGACTAATTCTTCTCCTTAAACTGCTAAAGTATATGAATGGCTGACATTTTGCTCCAGACTTAGTATCTGTATCTTAAAAAATGTAACAGACACAAAAAATCTCCTGGAACAGGGGGTCATGGGCTGTCATTTCCCTTAAAGGGCAGCAGTGGGTTTGTTTTATGGGGATGGTTTTTATCAGGGGATTTGGAGCCTTTCCTGCTCCTCCAAGGTTACACTCTCCCTACAGACTGTGTGTAAGTGGCTGCAGGTGATAGGTGGCACCAAGGGAAGCAGTTTTAGGTTGAGTTTTGACATCCCTTCTCTGCAGTACTTTCAGCAGCACTGTGTCACGTTGCTTTTCCAAAAGCACCCGTGTTCCTTTGCTCCATTTGGGTCAATATTGCAGGATCTGTGACCAGTGGGGTTGAGGGCAGTGTTAGGAGAGAAGAGAGATTTGCTTTGCACCTGCAGAAGGGCTCAGCACAATTCTTTCTGCACAGCAGAAGACACTTTGGAAACATGAACTTTATAGAGCAATACAATGGTTTCATGGCTGTATTTAAGCCCACTCGAGATTTCTGAGCTGAGGTTTTGAGTCATTTCCTTCTAGGCAGAAGCCACGGGTGTATTTCAGCAGTAAAATGTTCAGGTGTGTGCATCCCTGGGCTCTGCATTTCTCTGCTCCCCGGTCCAGCCTGATGGCAGAGCTGAGTCCTGGCTGCACGGGGGCACTGCCAGAGCCCCAGGTTTGCTGCAGAGCTGCAGTGTGGAATTCTGCACTGCCAGGGGAATGGTGAAATGCAGACAGAGGAACTCAATGCCCTGGAGCCATCCTGGTGTGGAGTTCATGCCAGCAGGAGATGCTTTTTCAAGCACCTTCCTCCAGGGTCCCTCTCCTTACTGGCCACACACGTAATCTTAAGGGTGGGCAAGTTAAAAACCCCCCAAGAGGCAGCTGAGTGAGCCATATCTGAAAGATTAAACCTATTAATTTGGTTTCAGAAAACAAGCTCCTGTTGCTAATATCTTACTAATACTGATCTTTATTCATCAGAGCACAGTTGTGTTCTAATGAAGGTGGCTTCTCCGTGCACATTGGTTCACTTGGCAGTTTACTGGAGCATAGCAGAGCAAGCAAAAGGTGGTTTATCTGCTGATGGAACAAATGCATTGTGATGTGCACTTTGTGTACACATCTGACAGTCCTGCTCTGTCACCTGCAAGGAAATTGTTCCCCCTGCTTGGCTTGGATGTGACCACTGCCCATAACTTGGGCAGAATTGCTGGGTAAAGGAGGAAATTCCTTTTGTGAGTATTCCATGTGTTCTCTATTTCATGCATCTCATACCACATGCAGACTGAGGGTGGGATTTTGGGGGGGCTGGTAAAATCATAAATGGAGTCAAACCATGTCTCTAAATGAGCAGTTAACCTGAGCACTGCTGGTGTTTGCAGTCCCATTGCTCACCCAGGAGTAAGGTAAACAGCGTTTTCCTTCAGCAGTAGAACTGCTTCAAGAATACTTTCCCAAGCTTTTATTTATTGTATTCACCTCTGGATCATGAATAAAACAAACAGTAAAAGATGCAACACTGCTCTCACAATAAGGTCAAATAACATAGAGTGAAATTCAGCACTCTGCAGGAGGCAACACGAGTCATACACCCCAATTAAGCCATCAAAGTAGATTTAAGTGGAATTTATGAGGTGTATAAGATTTGAACTATGAGTCTCACCTTTAGAGAGGCAGTCTACAAAGAACAAATGCTGGGCTTGAACTTGTCCCCAAATAAATCAATGTTATCCTGCTGATACCACAGGAAAAAATGAGAGTCAAGTCACTTAACTCTTGTTTGTAAATACCTGTTTCTGAACCTTTGGAAAAGTACTGCAGCACAGAAAATAAGGAGAACACATTCCTACCTCGGCCTTATGGCTTTTGTGAATTACTTATTCTGCCTCCTGGAACCTTGTTTCTTGCCCTTGCCATCTGTAGATTTAGTGATTTATGTTTCCAGTGCAAAACGTTACCCAGGATTGAATATTGAGTACAGCAGCACAAGGCTGAGGGAAATGGGCAGGCACAGGATATGAAGATTTTCATGTCACCCATGTTCAGAGGGTGAATGAATACAGAACAAAGTTTTTGCACTATCATTTGATTATCTGTTCCTTTTAGTCCATGTTTAGGCATTTCTAGTGCCCAGCAGTGAATACAACATCATTGCATTTTTATCTGCTGGTACATACAGAATTGGTGGGCTCTGTGTAAACAAATATTCCCAATACCCTGTCTATATTAAAAATCTCTGACCTGCTTAGGGAACATTTATGTTTTTGTATATGCTGATTTCATATATTGGCTTAACATGGAGATTCTGAATTTGTGATAATTGGCCATAGTTTTTTCTAGGTTTTTGGCTTTTTTTTTTTTCTTATGTATAATTATTAGTTGTCCCTTAAATGAAGCTTTTTTCCTTCTTTAGCTGAAGAAAATAAATTACTACTCTACTTTCTTATGTATTGTTTAAGATTTAATATAAAATGGGGAAAAATTCCCTGAGCTCAGGTTCTTGGCTAAGCTTGTTTAGTTGACTGTTAGTGGAATGTATCTAAAAGGAAGTAATACAAAAACTAAACTAATTTGGAAGTTCTGAGTTTTTTGTAGGTGCTGGACAGTGATATAAAATCCTGATATGGATTTGCGAGTTCATGATTGTGGGAGCCTTGTCCTTCAATACAGCTGGGAATTGATATACTTCTATCCTCATCCCCTATTCAAAAAAAAAAGCCAGAATTTCTTTTCTGATGGAATTGTTTACTTGAAATAAGCCCATATGATTCAGTATACCATTTAAACATCTGATTACATCCTTTTATATCGATGTGTTTTAAAGGTTTTTTTTTTTTTTTTAGTGCTGCAGTAAATTTGGCCCTTAAAATGCAGGGAATTGCTCAAATGTTGCTTCAAAACATCAACCTTTTGTGAGCAGAGCTCATCATGAAAGCAACTGTCAAAGAGGAACATGCAGTTTGTTACTGCAGGGAACCAATAAATAAGAATTCAAGCTTGTCAACATTTAGCTGTAGGAAATTTGAAGACATTCAAGCCTTAATGTCACAAACATTCGTGGAGTGCCAAGAGAGCTGTCGAAATGTCTTTAATGACACCACTTAATGGGAGCAGATAAATGCAGAATGGGACCCAAGGCCTGTACCTGAGGAGTGCCATAAACAACTCTGTCAATACAGGGAAAAATATAGATCACTGGA
Source organism: Vidua macroura (assembly GCF_024509145.1). Taxonomy (NCBI): domain Eukaryota; kingdom Metazoa; phylum Chordata; class Aves; order Passeriformes; family Viduidae; genus Vidua; species Vidua macroura. Next base: position 18,434,620 of record NC_071584.1, on the reverse strand, counting down.
ATCATATTGGGAGTGGGATGAGTGTGCTTGCAGAATGAAAAAGTCACAAGTGGAGCCCAACGAGCCAGGAGTTTTGTTAGCTGCAGGGAATTCTACCAGTTCAGGTTGGATGTACACATAAAACCCCCCAGGTTAAATAAGAACTTCAGAAACAAGAACTTCACATCAGTTTTGATGGATCTCATTAAAGTTTTGGATGCAATAGTTGGAAATGCCCTTTTAAAAATAAGCATTCCTAAATCCCATAGCTTCTGGAAAGCAGCAAAAAGTGGCACTGTCTGCAGAAAAAGTCACACCCATCATCCTGTGTCTTGGGAAAGTTGTTGTCCTCTTTTCTACTTCAATTCAAGCTTTCCATCCTGTGTTACCTTTTCTAGGTAACTTCTATGGAAGTACAGAGAACTTTCTATGTAAGGACACAGAACACAGCTGACTTTTTTTTTTTTTTGCTTTTTATATAAGGTGCTAGGAAAGATTAGTAACCTAGACTGATGTGAAGTTGCACTGCAAATAATTTGGAATTCATCATTTAAACTCTGTGATTGTTGTGTGCAAATGCTGGTGTAGGTTAGCTTTTAGAAATCAACTCCTCAAGGAGGTGCTTCTAATTAATCCTCAGTGAGCAGGTACCATTTTAAAAATGCACTTTAATCAGAAGTAACCTGGAATTATAAGCAGGAGTGAGTATGTTTGTACTAATGAGCTGGTGACATTTAAGGACATTTGTGCCAAAAGGAATACAGCATTATGAAATGTTATGGCACGAAGGTGAAACACAAAAAAATTCCTAAAATACTTTTCATTTCATGAAAAAAAAGTGCATTTAACACTGTGTTGTTTCTGCCAGTCTTTGTTGCAAGACAAATTGTTCTTTGAAATCTGGGTTACAGTTTGAGCAAGCTGCAGATTTCTGGCTTTGAAATTAAATTAAAAGTTGAATCAACACAAACAGTTTCCCTTTTTTTTCCGGTCCATCCTCTATTCTGGGGAAATAATTAATCAAAGATGAAGTGCAGGCTGCTCATCTAACTGTTTGAGCTATCATTAATGTTTGGGCTGTAATTAAGTGATTGATACAAGCAACATGGTATAAAAATGTACTGATTAGGAATGGGCTGCTGAATGCAACTCCCAATACCAACCACTGCAGCATTTGTGTAGGTCCAGGTGGTTTTGAGCTCTCACCAGTGTGATTTCAGAAAGTTTATAGAGAATTAAGTTCTGAAAACATCCATCCAATTAATACCCTGAAGGTTAAAAATATACCTGTGGAAGAAAAAAAAAAAAGTAAAATATATCCCAATGAAGTGCCCAAGGTGTTTTCAACAAGGATTTTTATACCTCTCTCACTAACTGAAACGTAAAGCTAAGAACGTGAAATTAAATTTGAAAATAAATTGATGGTTGTTACGTAAGTGAAACAAAGTTAATTTTAAAAGTCTTTTCTGTTAATTGTAAACTGAATTTGCCAGTGAGATTGGGAAACCAGTGGATAGATACCACTCAAAGTGCACACCTTGCAACAGCAGGGGAGCAGTGCTGCACACCTGCAATCACCAATTATACATGAAGGGCCCCTCAGTAAAATCTGAATTCCTTTTGCTATCACCCTAATAAAGGCATACAGGGAAAGGTCTAGAGAATAGGAAAAGAGCTGTTGTAGATAATTTGGGATTTCAGTCCAATTAACCTCGTTAGATGTTTGTCTCAGGATCCTGAAGAGGCCGCGCACATTCTGAGTGTGGGTGTGTTATTTCCACGTGTATATTTGGCTGTCTGTTTGTCTGGGTATTTTTTTCCTATTATTCATTTCATATTTTATGAATGTCTGAAACATGCAGATAACTTAAGATCTTGCTCATCCAGGTTTTCCACCTTGCCACTGCAGAGCCCTTTTTTCCTCTCTGTACTGCACACGTTTCACGTCCCATTAATGCCACTGGGAGTTCTGTGGGGGTTTGGAAGGAAAACAGAGCAGGGGCAAGAGCACCTGAAACTAATATTTACCACCCAGGAGATAAATTGGCTGCTCCTAAGCCAGGAGTTCACAGATTTGTGTATTTTAAAGGGCAGAATTGTCACAGTACAGAAAACAATTAATACACAGAGCCTTTATTATGCAGTGCCTGGTACCAAAGTGCCTCAGCATTATTAGTAAATCACAGTGGTTTATGATAAGCTCATGGCTCATTCATCTGCTTTTTTTATAGTGCAGCTTTTGCAAAGCTGCCCAAGTTAATTCTGCTATAGAAGGTCTGTGTGAAAATAGAAGCATTTCATTAAGAATACATTAAAAGGAAGCTAAAATGATGAAAATATGCCAGTAATGAATCTCCACAATTAATGGCCCAAATTAATGAAGGTTTCTCAATTCAGGAATGAAATAAGAGCTCCTAGAATACTTGCTCACAGATATCAAGCTTTTAGTCTCCAAAAAGAGAGGATTAATTTATGTCCTTTTCAATGGATTAATGTTATTTGGCACAATTTGTAAGGTTCTTTTCTTCTCTCTCATTCTTGGGTGTAGTATCAGACCTGTATGCTGAGAGCTAGGAGAGGAAGCAGGGAGGAAAAGGAATAATGCAAACATTCTCCTGCCTCTGCTGAAGTGTCCTGTGCATCTGCACATCCAGCTCCTCGTGGAAACAGCACAAAGTGCTGGCATAGCAATATTTTTTCTCTGATGTTTTTTTACGTGGAGGTTTAATATGCACAGCCTGACTTCAGTACACCTGTATGCATCAGACTGAAACGGATCTTTCAGGAAAATGCATTTATTTTGCATGATCTCTGAATAAGCTTTACCATATGAATATATTTTAGGTTCTTGCAAAGTAAGAAGACAAATACAGGACTGTTATATTTCAAGGAATTACACATTTGACTTACATTGATTGAAAATAAGGATAATCTTGCTGATAATGTAATGTTCTCTTAAAAAAAAAAGTCTATTAGTAACTGTTTAATTATATTTTCTGTAAATCTTGGAAATAAATTTTAGAAACCTATATGTATTTTGCCCTCTCCCATGTCCTGCATGCAAGTTATTTGCACAGGTGGCAAAGATGTAGTTTGGTTAAACAAGATTGTTTGTCTCTTCTTGTCTCATTTACCGTCAGGTGAGAAGGTTATTTAAGGATATTTATGTTTATTAGCATTGATCCACAGGTGGAGATGCCTGATGCTGTAGGCAAATGCTTTTACCAAGGTACTCAGTGTTATAACGTGAATCATCCATAATTAGAGATAGTCAAAAGTTGAGAGAGAGATGCTAAATGCAAATTCCAACTTTCAAAATATTGAGGGGAAATAGAAATCTTCCTGAACTTCCTATTTCCTTATAGTAATCAGCCACAAGAACCAGGAATTTCAGAGGAAGAGGTGATGCTTTAATCTACAGAGACTACTGGAATGGCAGGAGTGTTGGAAGTTGTGGGTGACCAATGCTGGAAAAATCCAGAGCATCCTTCTGCTTGTGCCTTTGCAGTTTTCATGTAGGACTTTGGTTTTGCAGTTTTTTGGGTTGTTTATTTGTTTCTTTTTTTTTTTTTTTTAAATCAGGTCTTTCCAGCTGTACATCCATTCTCTCTGTGCAAGGGTCACAACTCCCAGATGCTGCTGTGCTCCTTTGTATGGAAACTCAGCCAATATTAATTAACTGTGTTTCCCTCACTGCTTCTCTCAGGGTACACACACGCACACAGACACTTTCTTTCCTCCAGGCTCACTTGTAGCTGCTGGGCACAGACCCAGCTCCTCAGAACTTGTGTTCTTGCAGAGTGGAGCTGCAGGCATAGCCCAGCTCCTGGAAGGGATGAGGTGCCCTGTCAGGCTGTCCCCAGGCCATGGGGACACCAGCTCCCCGCCCCCAGCTGCTGAGCCCTCCAGCCCTTCTGCAAGCAGAGCAGAGGCAGTGCAGGGGAAGTGCTAATATTGGACTTTTCTCAGGCTAAAGCATCCTGATTTCTGGAGGGGGCATTCACAGGGTGCACAGAATCACAGAATGACCAGGTTGGAAGAAACCTTAAAGATCATCGAGTCCAACCCAGCCTCAACACCTCAACTCAACCCTGGCACCCAGTGCCACATCCAGGCTTGTTTAAACACACCCAGGGATGGTGACTGCACCACCTCCCTGGGCAGCCATTCCAGAACTTTATCACTCTATCAGTGAAAAACTTTTTCCTAATATCCAACCTGTATTTCCCTTACCACAGCTTGAGACTGCAATTTCTGGTTCTGTCAGTGCTGCCTGAAGAGCCCAGCCCCAGCTGAGCACAGCCACCTTTCAGGAGCTGTACAGAGTGACAAGGTCACCCCTGAGTCTCCTTTCCTCCAGGATAAACACCCCCAGCTCCCTTGAGCCAGGCTGGCCAGAGCCTGGTGCCGTGGGGTGACCCCACAGAGCCGTGTCCCCAGGCTCCCTGCCAGGGCTGGACTCCAGCCAGGCAAGGTGAACTGGAGCTGCCTGGAAGCAAATCCCTGCTGCACTCTCTTTGTTGATGCACCTCTAGATTCTGAGTCGTTTTGCATTTGTCTCTCCACAGAAATACCTGGTTTGTCCCCAGAAGTGTCTGTCATATACAGTGAAACATGGTGGGTGTATACCTACAAAATTACACTGTAAAGATTTAAATGATACGTTAAACATTCGGAGTGCAAATACTTAATTACATTTTAATAATTAAGAAAGCCAAATCTGCTATTTTCTCTCCTTTGCCATTCATTAGAATGAACTGATTCAGTGCCATTTTTTCTCCATTTAGTACAGTCTCTACTGTAAAAATGTATTTTGAGATATTTCCATTCTTTTGGATGCACAAGGAAAGACTAATCAGCTAATGTTAGAAGACTAACAACATTCAAATGCAACAACAGATGGCATTAGGAATATTGCTGGAATAGGGAGTTTAGGATGAGGCTCAGAACTCCCCATGTATTTCTACCCCTCTTGATGTACAGCTGCTTTTGTCTGAAGATCTCACTTATATTCAGGCACTTGCAAAACTAAAAATGATGAACTGAAACCCAAAATGAATTTGGATTTAAATATCAAAACATGCTCTTGCTTACCAGGCTATGAAATTTTTACACTGAACCATCCTGTGCTGCTCAAGAACTGGCAATTTCCAGTTCATTATTAATGTCAACCTACCTGACTGGACAAAATCCCAACAGTTTGGGATACAATTCTCTGCACCAACCATCAAGGTCAAGGAAATATTTCCTCTTTATTTTGTTTTCAGAAAGCATCTCAAATGCTCTGCACATGTACCAGAACAAGGGAAGGAAATAAAGTATTCTCTGCTGCAGTTGAAACAGAAAGGACCCACAGGGTTTCTTTCTTTAAGAAAACTTGGCACTGCTAATTTTTTTGCAATAGGGAGTTGATATTTGGCAGAGAGAGTTATTTGTCTCTTTTTCTTGTTTCCTTAAATTCTTGACATTTTTAGACTTTTGAAAGTGTTATTTATTAGATTGTCTGTGCAAACTTCATAGCACGTAGCCACTCAATTCTAAATTATATGCTCCTGCCTCAACCTGTTTCAAAGCCTCGAAGCAGATTTGGATTTATGGATATTTACAGTATCTGGGCATGCTGTACCATCCTCAAAGATGGATCAATCAAGCTGCCCACACTCGAGAACTGCCTGAGCTCTGTAGTGACTCATACTTCATTGCATGGGAATTAAAATGGAAATATAGAAATATCACAGCTTCAGACAGTGAGGGTCATGTTTGACCAGTGCAGCTTGGATTGAAATTAATTTTAAAGGAAGAGACATGTCTTACAGGGTGTGCCAGATTGGGATGAGTTATTGAAGTTTGCATACCTGACCAAAGAAACTGATTTTTCACTGCACTATGAATTGTTTCTGTACTCAGTGTCTTTGAAAGTCAAGCTGCTGATTTTTAAGACAGGCTTAGGTGCTGACATTTTAGGCTCATCTAGAAAGGAAAGTTGGTATAAGGATATTTACATGCAGTTATAATTGTTACAAATACAACATGCAATCAAAATTATTAATATTGAAATTATTTTGAGGTGCTTTGAGCATTAAAGCCCTTATTAGTATTTTGTCATTAATTAAGGTATGCACTTCTTTTCTTAACCATTAACTAAAATCAACAAATCAACTCTTTTTTAAATTAGTCTGATGCTGAAAACACAGGTTTTCTTCTACAGTGGTGTCATTTTTCTGATTCAGCTCTTTTATATATATATATATATATACATATATATATATATCAGTAGTTATTTGTTTTATTCTTTTCACTTGCATAATAGGCAGCTTCTTCACCAAAATGAAGTTTATCAGGCAAATGCAAGGATACAACAAATAGCTTCAGTGTGTCATTTTCCTCTAACCACCAAACAGTGCAGCTCCAGCTTTTCTAAGCAATAATTTCTGTAGATCTACATGCCAATAACAAACATTTATGTCAGACCAACTCCAAAAATTTCCTGTTGCTTCTCTAAGCCCAGCAAAACCAAAACAAGTTCAGCAGAGAGCATTTGCAACACAGAGCACTTGAGAGACAGTTTGAAAGATGTTTGAAAGTTATTCCCTTCTTGCTGCTCAGAAGGGTTGGCTGTAATGAAATGCCTTGACCTTTAATTCCGAGTGTTCCTACTTGTGGTAGTATGAAATTACTTGATACTTTAAAAAAAGCTGAAATTGAGGCACAGAATTTTAAAATAAAACTTTTCTGCAGCTGTTTTATGTGACAGAAGTACAGCTGAAAATACTAAATGTGCTTTTCCTCGTTTTCAAAGAAAATATTATGTCAGTGTTACGCCAAATCCTTAAATTCTTAATTTCGTGGAGCCAAAGGTGGCTTTCAGTCTGGCATGCCAGTGTCTGATCAGTGCTTATTAAGCCTGTTGACTGACCTCCAGGTGTCACACTTGAACCTCACTGTAATCATTTGAAAAATTATTTCTGAATTTGAAAAACTTGTTCTTGACCTCATTTCCCAAAGTTACAAATGAAGACAATCCGGAGGTGGCTGTTGAGTGCCTTTACCACTGGATCTTGACCCTGTTCTGAGGGGAGGGTGGGAAGCCACGCCATGAGAAGATTTGGAAGATTTGCAGCTGTACTCTTTTAACTACTGTTCTGTTGGTTTTTGTTTGTTGTTTTTTTTTTTTTTCCCATTTTTAGAGACTAATATAAAGTAGAAAAGATAGAGAAAAAAAAAAGAAGAGTAAAGGTCCAAGGAAAGCCTAAAAAGGGTTGTGCAGCGTAAAGTTAAGATCTTCTGTTCTACTCTTTATTAATATTTGATCTTGGTATGAGTTGTATATCCAGCTGGAAATGGTATCATCATAGAATCCCAGAATGACCTGGGTTGGAAGGGACCTTAAAACCCATCCCATTCCATGCCCTGCCATGGGCAGGGACAAATTCCACTATCCCAGGGTGTTCCAAGCCCCCAGCCTGGCCTTGGGCACTTCCAGGGATCCAGGGGCAGCCACAGCTGCTCTGGGAATTCCATCCTAGGGCCTTCCCCCGCTCTCAGGAAGAATTCCTTTCCAATATCTGATCTAAGATATTGGAATATTGGATATTCCAAGGTCTGACCTATCCAATATCTGATATTTCTATCTATCTGATCTTTTGGTTTGAAGCCATTCCCCCATCACTCCATCCCTTGTCCCAGGTCTCTCTCCATCTTTCTTGCAGGCTCCCTTCAGTACTTGGAGGCTGTAATTAGGTCACCCCAAAGCTTCTCTTCTCCAGGTGAGCACCCCAGCTCTCCCAGCCTGTTTCCATGGTAAAGAGCAGCTCCAGGGCCTCCTCTGGCCTCTCTCCCTGTGCTCCCAGGGCTGGGGCAGCTCTGCAGGTGGGGTCTCACCTGAGTGGGGCAGAATCCCCTCCCTTCCCTGCTGCCCAGGCTGGGCTCAGCCCAGGGCACAGGGCTGGGACATGTCCAGCCTCTCACCCACCAGCACCCCCGAATTCTTCTTAGCAGGGCTGCTCTCTGTCTCAAACAATTCACTTTAAACTGTTCTTGCCAGAGAAAGCATCGTGAAATTCCTTCCCTGCTTTGTTCCCCTGCCACAGGAGCTGTGCTGTATCCTCGTGGCTCGCTGTGGGATTATTTAGCTGACAACAGCTCAGGTACCCCTGGGCACAGCTGAGCTGGTGATGGGTGTTTTTCAAAGCAGCTTACATCTTAGCTCCATTCTGCCATCTCATTCTCCGAGGCATATTATCTCTTAAAAGAGCATGCTACAATGCAGGTACTTCACAAGGGCTTTATTCTAATTATTGTCTCGTTCTCAGCTGGCCAAACACAGCGCGGCACAATAAAATCCGTGCTGCACAAGTGCAGCTGTGCTGACCAGGGATGTCATTCTTGAAAGCACAGCTCACTTCAATGGGGAAGTGAGCAAAAATCCTGGGGCAGCAAAAAAGACAAGAGGAAAAATCTTTACTTTTAATTACCTCGAAAACAGGCTCTCAAAGCCTCAGTTTTCCCAACAGCCAGCCCACGAAGCTGTTGACAAGTAGAGCACAGACCAAAAAAAAAAAAAGGGTTTCTGTGCCTGAAACAATTACCAGCAGAGCAAAGGCCCAGTGCAAACACGGGTGCTGTGTCACAGCACAGTCCCTGGAATCCACACCAAAGCCACGCTCAGCTGCAATAATAATACAGAGATTTTTGACAAGGAAGTGATTTTTGATGGAGGTGGCAGTATCATATAGCTCTGCTGCTCTTTTATACGCACAGCAATGGAGCTGTCTTCTGTCAAGAGACAAGGGAAAGATGCCAAGGGAAATAAAATCAACCAGGCAAACTTTTTACCTTCGGACTGATGAGCTGTGCGCTCTTGTTTGGAAAATTTAAGGCACTGGAAGCTCAAAAGCCTTTTTGCCAATATAGTTTTAAATGATAATGCAAAGGCTTTTGTGAGATTGCTCACAATTTATTCTAATAAAACCAGCTCCAGTGTGAGTTTAACAAGTGCCTGTGCTCCGTGGTATGAAGCAATACTGCAGAGACACCTTCTTGGATTTTTGAAGAAAGGAATCTCACAGCTCGGGCTCTGTGGGTTTGCTTGGTTTTTGGAGGTTTTGAACAGAGATCTGTCAGGAGATGTGAGGGAAGGGATACTCAGGTTGCTCATCTTGGGGGAACCTCTGGTTACAGGCACCTCAGGAAGGGAGGTTTGGGAAAAGTTCAGATGTGGATTCATGTCTAATCTTTCAGACTTTTCCATCTTATTAACTGAATTTAGAACGTAATTAAATCTTAATGTCTGAGAATCAGATGCTTTCCCTGGACATTTCAGAACTATCTATAAATAAGAATTTTATGCAAACATTCTCTCCATTCCCTGATATGCTGGGGATGGAAAAATTTCAGTTGAAATAAACAGAACCAGGGTGAACTTTCCCTATCCCTGTTTCCAGCCATCTGGATTAATTTCTCTCATCTGATAATGAGTCCCCCATCATCATTTATTCCTCTAGTAGATTTTTGGACCTGTTCTCAACCCTGCAATCTTTAATACTGCCTGAAGAGTTTACAAAGATAGCCTGGAAGGTAGCTGCAAAGGCATTCTCATTACTTTAATGAATTTCTGACCACTGGTCCAGGCTATCAGCCCTGCATTTAATTAAAGTAGCACAAGATGTGTATCCACCAAATGTCCAGGCAAAGGTCAGCAATCTGTTCCAGGCTTCAGCACTCTTGAAACTGTTGTAGGACTGGAAGGAGCCTCTAAAAACAGGCAGCAATGCAGCTCAGCTCCGAGGGGCTGTGGTTGTGCTGCTTTTCCTCTGTTGACCTTGAACTTGCACTGGCTCACACAGACAGCTGCCTCCTCCCATCATTTTTTGGGAGTTATTCAGCTGCTCAGCTCTCTGAAGCAGTTAGTGGCCCATCCAAGTGCATCTTGGTGGCAGGGCTGGGACAGGCATGGGGCTGTGTTGATAAGGGGGAGGGGGGAAAAAGGAATTCCCATCTCTGGCTTGGATTATTTCAAGCTTCTGTAGAGGAGCACCTTTCCAGCCTCCGTGTGTTTATGTGCATGTGTAATTTTGAGGTTTTGAAAAACTTCCATGAGGATGCTTTGCTATGGTTTTCTCCACATTTCCCTCCTCCTAAGTTCTGACTCAAATTCAGCTGAGGGGAAGCAGATACCACCATCACCCCCACCCAGTCTGTTACCAAGTAAAATAAGTGGTTTTGGTGCTAAAGTAGGGTTTCTTTTCAATATTCAGATTATTTTCTTCTTCACCAAAAATCAGGAACCGCTTTGGCAGTAGGAAGATGGGCATACAGTGTTACTTAGACCATAGAAGCTCTCTAGGGAACCAAATTCCTTTTAAAGTATTATTTTCCATATTTAAAATTAATTGGGTAGGTGTTGAATGATCAAGACCATTTTATAAGAGGCTCTAGTCCTGTTCTGATATCTGGTGCTGTAGAAAAGACATAATTAACATCTGCCAGCATAAAGGCAGGCATGGATTTTATTACAAGCATTACTTTCTGAGGACTTGAATGACTTTGACCTCGAAATGTTAATCTTGCTGAACTCCAGAGCAAATATCAAATGTCAGGAAATTCCAAATAGATGTGTGGACTCTGAGTACTTAAATTAGTCTCCCTTTAAACAGAGAAGGGTTTACAACTTATTAACAGAGCTGTCCCTCCGTTCTGAAATGGACAGAAAGGTTCTGTGCTGGGCTGACAGAGAGGAGCAGAAAAAAAAAAAAGGGAAAAACCTCCTGGGTTAATGTGGGAGCTGCTGTCCAGCAGCCAGGGCAGAGCAGCCACCTTCCCCTGGGAGCACTCAGGCGCCAGGAACCCATGGCATTCTTTGTCCTTTCTCTTCTCATGAGAGATGCAAGGCTGCTCTTCCTGAGCTGTGTCCACAGCCGCCAACAGGCTTTACAGAGGAAAGATTTGCAAGAAGGTTTAGTATTCAATAGGACACAACTGGCCTTGTTTTGAGTTTTTATTTTCTTTTTAAATTAAGTTGTTTGATGTCAACATCACTACAAGTATCTTTGCCATCATCTTTGGTGTCTGGATTTCATTGGGTTTTCAGTGCATGCGGTTCTAATGCCTGGTGGGATTCAGCAGGATAAAAGGTTTGGGTTTTCTTAAAGGAAGCATCTACTATTTGTAGTATTTAGTTTAATATGCACAAAACAAATATAAAACAACTTATCAATAAAAGCACTTTGTTTCAAATTGCATTTTCAAAAAAGATGTAAATTTCCTTTTTTTTTTCAGAAAACGACTTTTGGTGGGTGCAAGTAGACAACACCTTCCCTAAAGAATGAAATCTGTGTTTTTGCACAAAGACAGAACTGGAATTTTACCTGCCAGTGGTAATTGATACCAACTGCTCAGAGATGCACCTTTAAAAGGCAGCAAAAACAGATATTTCCCTAATGCTGGAATACTATTACACAAATCTCTTTCTAATGTGTTTGGGATCTTTCTCATGCTCTGCACTCTAAAGCTCTTCCCATTTTGCTGTTGCTGCTTGCCCCCTGCTGTTTTGCTGTTGTTCTCTGAAAGGAAACTTTAACAACCACATTTCCTTGATCTTAGACGTATTTAGATGTGCATACACACAGGTAGGGAGATACCTGTGTGCCTGTGTACACTTATATGAAATCAAGGTGTACACGTGAATAATTCCATATATAAGCTGCTCTTCATTCAACAGAGTACTGTGAAAACTGAAAGCCAAATCATTGAGGCTTGATTGGAAATTGAATAAGATTTTCCTGTACTTTATATTACAAGTGAACATAAACCATCTAGATTAGCCTGCACACATTAGAAGAAATGCTAGGTGGAAATCTTTTGAAGGTTCACCTTAAAAAAAAAAAGAAGGAAATCTGTTACAACAAAGCAGGAATGCTTTTCCCTATAGTATCATTTTTTTAAAGAGAATTGAAGACTTTACTGTGCTCAAAAAACCTGCACAGATATAATTCTGTGAGTAGAGGCATTCCCACTAGGAAAGTTTGCTGTTGGTAAAAGAAAAGAAAAAGGTATTTTTGCTGTTGTTTTGTATTGATTTGTCAGCTAAGTAAACTCCTTCAATAGACCTATTAGCAATGCCAGAGTGATCTTTTACTTTGGAGCACTTGCAAAAATTTGCAGTGGGTTTTGCTGCTCCAGTTGGTGACCCCAGCCTAGAAATCTTTGTTGTGGTGTTGGGGCTCTGTCCTTCTCAGGCCATAAAAACAGAATAAGCAAGTTTGTCCATTGGCTGCGAGTCCTTAGATGTTCTAAATTTCAGAGGGGAAGAATCATTTGGGGAGCATTTCCTCAACATTTTCCTTTCCACAAGGAGCTTTCCTGCCCTGCTGTGTGAGCATTGCCTCTTGAATAACCCTGATCACTTCAGTGATAGCACATCAGGCATCTTTGTCCTGAAAAAGACAGCACCTACCTGTTTGAAAAGCAGCTTTTGGAGCTTGTGAAAGCAATCTGGCTCTGTTCAGGTGGATCCAGCTCAGTGCAGGGCTCCCAGTGCTCCTGAATTCCCACCTCATTCCCTGAGAACAGCCCTGGCACTGACAGGAGGCCACTGCTGTTCTGCACACACATGGAAAAGAGCTGTGGAATCCTTGGCAAATATCTTCATGTTGTTGCACGCCTGGAACAGGAATTTAGGAGTAATTATTTATCAGACACAATTAATTCCATGCTCCTGCGACCACAAGAGCTTTCTGCTGATTTGCTCTTGGCTTTCTGTGTGATTGACATGTGCCACTCCTTTAAAAGCATACATGACACGTTTTGTTCCTGGAGGAGTGGCCAGAGCACATAACCCTGGATTTGGGGTGATTTTTCATGTCAGTCTGTGGATGAGGCAGTGTTGCCATGAGGGATGTGGGGTGGAATGAGCAGGAAGGGAGTCCATGTACTCAGCTGTATGAACTCTGTCATGTATTTGCTACGGGGTGCAGAGGGTCAATAGCAATTCCTATTCCTTGTTTTTAAGGTTTCTATTCTATTATATCCACACACTGAACGTGGAGTCAAGGCCTCTGTCCCTCTGGGGCAGGTTAGGGAGGTTTCCTAGGCATGGGGCATTAGGGAATGACTCCCTCTGACAGATAACTCACCTCAGAGCTCACTGCTGCTCTGATCTCTGCATGGTGGCTCCACCTCAGACTTGGATTCCTGCATGGTGGAAGGGCTCTGTGCATAGAAATGGGTAATTCCATCTGCTTTTGGAATCCTTTGTGTTGATTGTGTTGAAAAACTTGGAACAGGTCTGGATTTAGTTGAATATTTGCTCTGGATCCTGAGGGTTGCTTTAAACTTAGGAATAGCAGACCTGGTCCCTTAAAATTATATTCCACTACCTAAAAAAAGTCAGGTCAGGTACTATATTCTGGTTTTCAGATTTTTGATATTTTTGTATTAACATTACATCTGTTATACATTTTGTATAACATTACATCCTGAGAGATGAGCATCCTAAGCAAAATCTTTCCATCAAATCCCTTGAGAATTTCTATTTTTTTTTACTCTTAGCATGACATTGTCTTTCATGGAAGATGAAATTCCCGTGAACAATCCCATGTGTTAAGGGAATGAGAACCAGGAGACAATTATGGGTCTGATACACAAAAAATGCATTAAGTTTGGACATAACCTGCAGGAAGGAGGTGACTCATCTTTAGTCACCTTGTTTTGAACTTATTCAATATTGGCAAAGTATTGCACACAAGCTCAGCTGGTGTCTGGAGACACTCAGGGGGAGCAGCATCTTTGAATTCTGGATTTCCTGTGATTTCCTGTCATTGGAGGGTTTTAGCCCGACCACTTACGTTATTTTAATGGAGACATTTCTATCTAATGTCCTTTGTTTCTTTTGAAACCATTAAAAAAAAAACAAACAGAAAGGGGGTCATATTAATAATGTATTATGCCTGAGACTTCTTCAAATATGATCAATGTTAATGGGATCATTGAGACTCCTCTCTAGAGATCAGATTTACTCTTTAGAGCTGCTGCAGATCATGTTTTCCCTGAACACTAAATATGAAGCATAGTACACAATGGTTTGCTGGTGTTATCAGTGTCAATGGTGTTTTATCAGCCAGTTCATTGACATTAGAGACTGTGCAATCCAATGCCATTTTCCCCTATTAATTTAAAAGAAAAAAAAACCAAAAAAAAAACAAAAAAACAAACACAAAACTCCCCCCAAAAAAAAAAACCAACAAAAAAGCCTTAAAATTTTTTTTAACCAGACATCATCATATGCACCTGTGAAATATTTAACTGGCTTTTAAAGGTTAAAAAAAAAAAAATCAAAATAATTCTGGTTGCAGACTTTACAATACACTGTGTATTAATTAGCACAGCTTCATAAAATGTCAGAAAACATTATACAAGACCACAGAAGCTAATTCTGATGCAGCCACATTATATCATGACTTTTACAAGACAGAGATTTGTCTCTCTGAATGGCTGCAGTGTGATAAGGTTTTGAGAATTCACACTGGAAGTCAACATGAATGAGTAAAGATGTTGAATGCCCAGTTTAGAGCACAGGGCTCAGAGCAGATGCCTTTGTCATAGTTTCAGTGCCTTTGTCATGGTTTCAGTGCCTTTTTCATGGTTTCAGTGCCTTTGTCATGATTTCAGTGCCTTTTTCATGGTTTCAGTGCAATACCTGTGTGTCTCTTCCTTGGCATGGTTAAAGAGCTTTTCAACCTCGTTACCTTCATTTTTCAAACTGGGGAGTATAACATGAGTAACTGCACATGGAATAATCAGCTTTGAATTAAGAATGAAGTAGAAATATCATTTAATCACCCAAGGTGTCTTTCCTAGGAGTAGCCATCAGTTATCCTTCCGTGGTCCATCTATCACTTGGCTGGTGGAACCTGCCCTGCTTTGTGCAGGATTGTCTTTAGGTCGTCTCTGGGGTTTCAGGGATTTGTAGTAAGCCTGTGAGGAGTGGGAGAGGAAGCAGGGAGTGCCCACATCACAGCAGCAAAGAGCTTGGAAGCACTTCCTGCCAGCCTGCAAAATAGCCCATTGTGCTGTGATTTGCTGAATTTTGAGGAGCATCTCCTTCTGGTGACAGAAATCTGCCAGCAGCTTTCAGAAAGGCTCCCTGCAGGTCTGAGGTGTGCCTGGGGTGTGAGTGTGCAGAGCAGCCCTGCAAGGGACCCAAACACATCCACCACACCTGCTCTCCTCCTGTTCACCAAATACAGGGCATGGAAAATACTGTTATGGCCAAATGTCTTTATGATATAGAAAAGCCCCAAAAGTTTATATTCATCTTTCAGTGTTGCAGTAGTTTAGAGGTTTTTGAAGCTGAGTCTTATTTTATGCCTGCCTCTTTTAATGAGGGCAGATTTTTTTCAGGGCTGGGCTGGCTTAGCAGCTGAGGCAGCACAGCTGAGCAGCACTGAGCAGCTTCCATTTGCAATGAGGCTGTTGACAAAAGTTTCAGGGGATTGAAATGAAGTTTGAAATATCCTTCCTGCCTTCACCAGGATGTTTGGAAGCCCTAGGGTGCTCCAGACTGTGAAAGGTTTGTAATTAAAGTCTCACCTTCTGTATACTAATGAAAGGCTCAGAACTACAGCTTTTAACGTTGAGGGGATTGCTACATCCTGCATTTTTCACTTTGAGGTTTTTAGAAAGACTGACTGTGTCAGAGGACATATCCAGCGAGCTGTGCTGAGGAGGTGACAGCATTGTTGAAACAATTAGGGTTTAAATGTGTGCTGGGCAAAACTCTTCCACTGCACTTCACAGCTACAGCGAGGCACTGCAGCTGTGACATACTGCTACAGATGGGTGCTACTGCTGGTACTGGTCAGCTCTGTGGTGCTGATGCCTTTTTGGGGCTACCTAAAAACAGAGGCCAAATAAAATTAAGGGAATAAAAAGCAGTTATATTTATTGAAGGGTCTTTAGGTACATTTAGGACAGACAAAGCCCCTCAGGGGCTACACCCAAAAATGGACCACAGGTCACGGGTTTTCACACTTTTATAAAGTTTGATTCATTTGCATATTGGGGTTAACCTTCCAATTACAGCTCCAGGTAATGAAGTAATTTACCCCCAGTTCACTCAGCCCCCAAACTCACTTTTGTTTCCATCTCTGGGGCCTGAGGCAGTGAGGTGTCCTTGGCTGCCAGGCCTGGAGAGGAATTGTTGTGTCTGCCCAGAATGGGACAGCAGCAGCTCACACTGCACATGGAGTTTAGAGTTAGTCACTAAAGAACTGCAGGATCATCACAAACAGATGGAAAATATAAAATCTCAAATCCTAAGGCATCAGTACAGATGGCAGTGGTGGCACTGGTGGTACTGGTAGAGCTCTGTGGTTCTGGGCACCTTCCTCTGCTCCTGCCAGTCCTGCAGGGGTGGTTCCTGAGCATGGCCATTCCTGTCTGCTCTGTCTATAAATGTCATGTCCCATCTCTCATGAAAGAGAATTTGGAGAGGACTGAACAACATTTTTTTAAACATGAACTGGTACAATCCTTCTGTGTTCCCATGAAATGACTCTTCCCTCACTGGATTTTTTTGCTTTTTCTGCAGAATTTGATAATAGTCAAAGAAAGTATAATATAGAACCTCTGTGTCCTATATATCAATGTTTTGGATTTGATAAAAGCTCTCTCCAATTTTGCTTTGGCTGTTTTTATGTAAAGAAAAAATAGATGAGTCAGGTAAAGAGAATTCAACCAGGTGTCAGTCAGCTTCATCTATTCACAGCATCTTTACAGATTTGTTATGCACTGTTTTGAAATTTCTAGCTTTATCTTGACTTGTAATATACCAAAACAGAATGTTTCACCACTAAAAAATTACTCTGGATACAGGCAATATCTAATACCAGAACTGTTTTCACTTATCAGGCACAGATATTAACAAATCGATAACTCAGCACATTTTTCTAGATTCTGCTTGCAAACTCTTGTACAAGGACTATTGTTTCCAGAGGCACAGTTTCTGAGGAAAGGAACTAAAGTAAATTAAAGGCTAAAAGAAAATTACCATGGGAATGATTATTTTGATTGGAGCATCCATATGTCACAGTCTCAGGTGCTGTGGTGTCTTTTCTCTTTGAATTTCTCACCAATGCACAATTCAAATTGCTGCCCTGTAGAAAACCCTTTCTTATGGACAGCTGCATTCCAGTATTTTCTGGTACATCCCTGTGTGGAGATGGAATCCATCTAAATATGAGAAGAAAAGGGGTGGATGACATATTTTCCCTTAAGTGTCTGTAGGTGTTTTGAATTTGCCTCTCATTTTTTTTTGCTGCCTACAATAAATAGTTGGGCATATGATAGGAAATAATTTATTTTAACAAAATAAATGGAGCAAGGTGCTGCTTCTTAACAATAAACAAAACTGAAAATCTTGTGTCTCACTGTCCTGCTGCTGGGTGAATGGAGAGGAATGTCACCCCTGACTCAGGATAAATTACACAACTTTACTGTATCCCAGATTTAACAGCTCCTTGAAAGATACATCAAACAATTCACACTATGCATGGGAGGAACAGCAATTCATCTAAAGGTGGCAAATCCGAAACGTGACAGGTATTAAAAAGGAAAGGCAAAGTGCAGAGACACATTTTTATTCTGCTGCCTTTCCACACAGGTCATGAGAGGCAGTCCGTTCATTCCCTCTGTACACCACCCAGTTAAATATATTCACAACCACTTCCAAAGCCACTCTTTCCCCCTTTTAATTTTATGTCAATCAGCCATCACTGAGATAGTCTAAATCCTCTCAAAAGCAAGGGTTCATCTAAATTAAAATGCACTGT
Organism: Vidua macroura; assembly: GCF_024509145.1. Classification (NCBI taxonomy): domain Eukaryota; kingdom Metazoa; phylum Chordata; class Aves; order Passeriformes; family Viduidae; genus Vidua; species Vidua macroura. The sequence continues at coordinate 18,416,813 of NC_071584.1, read as the reverse complement.
GGATTGTCTGTGGGAGTGTGTCAAACTCTCCTGGTGGACAGCACTGTCAATAGGTGTATTCCTGGAGCAGGTGCTTTCCCTAGCACCAATCTCTGCAGCACTGGCTTCACAAAACAGGGATCCAAATCCTCTTTCATTTGTATGAATAAAAAAAAAAAGGGGGGAGGGGAGAGAATATGACCGTGCAAGTTAATGGAGTTAATTACATTCATATCAGTTAGATGCAGAGGAATGAAAAGGACAATTTGTGTAAGCAGAGAATTAGCTCTGGTATTTTCCCAGTAGCATCAGCAGTCTGGAGATAAAGGAGCCCATAAATCCATCCTCCTGAGCTCTTCCTTTTCAGGGAGAGCATACAGAATGGGTCAGGCTGGTGGGCAGGGCAAAGATCCAGGAAAAGGACTCAAGTGTGACCAAGATTAGGGAATCTACTGGTCTCAAGGGAGGAAAAGTCTGTAGGGATCAGAATAATGTGGTCATCTTAGCAGGAACTCCTGAACACTTCCTTAAGGCTCAAGCATGAAGCACCTTCTGGTACCTTTCAGTGATTAAAGGTCCTGCAAGAAACCTGGGGAGGGACTTTTTACAAAGTTATGCAGTGGAAGGACAAGGTATGTTGCCTTTAGAGTGAAAGAAGTGAGACTTAGATTAGATATTAAATGAGAAATTGTTCCCTGTGAGGGAGGTGAGGTCCTGGCACGGGTGCCCAGAGCAGCTGTGGCTGCCCCTGGATCCCTGGAAATGTCCAAGGCCAGGTTGGACAGGGCTTGGAGCAGCCTGGGACAGTGGGAGGTGTCCCTGCCCATGGCAGGGGGTGGAACCAGGTCTTTAAGGTCCCTTCCAACCCAAACCATTATAAGAGTTTAGGATTTTTGTACTCCCTTTCTTACAATCACAATCTAACTATTGGATTTACCAATTCAGGTCTTGAGAGAATCAACAAACTGTGGAAAGCTTTTCTTTCCTGAATCAAAGCCAGGAAATTCTAAAATCTAACTAAGAAAAGGCTTCTTCCCTGTGAGAATCCAAGATTGTTTCAATAGGGCTAAAAGAGCATTTCCCTTGTGTCCAAGAGAGACAGAACCATCTCAGCCCTGGCTTTAACCTTTTAGCCTTCATTTGAAACAAGACCTGTAAATCAAAAATTTAGAAGGGAATAATTACTCTCACTGAAGGCAATCATATGAGACTTGTAAAGGAATTTTCCTAACACTATAAATTACATCAGATATTATTACCTCAGAACACAGTCCATGAAGAACTTTCCAGGAAGAATCAAAACTAATTTATAAAGTCTGTAATTAGAATTACAGTTGAGAATTAAATCAGTGCTTGAGGTCCTCTATGATTGCAATATCCTTCTCTTATATTTTTTGCATAATATTAAAGTTAGTCTTTCCTTTCCTTAAATTTGTCTGTTAAAATGAAAGAAAGAATCCAATAGATTTATTCTTCTTTCTGTCTTCTTTTTCTTCCTATTCCTTCAGAGGTCAAGGAGTTGCTGCAGATCCCCAGCCTGGGTGTTCTGCTGTCCATGGTGTTAGTGATATCCTCGTAGCCCCTAATTCCAGGCAATCCAAACCCTCCTCACTCCTTCAGCCTGAACTCCTCTAAACTCCTTTTACACTGAACAATTTCCCAAATTCTCACTTCCAAAATCATTAATCAGGACTTAGAAGACTGAGATCTTATGGTTAAGGAAAGTTATTAATTTCAGGGGTACCAATCCATGCTTCAGCCCACGCTGTCCGATGCTCAGACACCAAAAGACACTTGGAAATTCTATTTTAACTGGGTGTTTAATACCTTCCAAGCATATCAGTGCCTTTGATTCCCAGGGCTGTGTGATCAGCACCTTTGAACAGCACACAATGCCTTCTATTTCTGATGTAAAAAGTGTTCGAATGGGAGTAAATTGCTCTTGCTGGTTTTGCATAGGGTTCATTATTTCCTTGCTTGCCCCCCTTTCATCCCTCACCGCAGCCAGAGGGGATGAAAGGAATGGTGAGTGGCATCTTGTGGTGCTCGGCTTTGCCACACAAACAGCTGAGTTTTGGGAATGTCAGTGCCCAAATGCTGGCAGCCTCCCACCCCAAGGGCTGAACAATTCCATTGTGTGAGCTGGAAAATCTGGGACTTTCAGCTGGCACTTGGTGCTGCTGCTGCTGCCCCTGGGCCAGCCCTGGTTTGTACAAACCACTGTGCTTTAGGAGCTGGAGGTGGTTTGTGGTCCTGCAAGGCTGGAACAGATGAGGACAGCTCTGCCTGCATGGTATTGGCCACTGTTTTTAAAATTATTCACTGTTCATGTGCAAGTGAAGTAGGACAGGAGGAATCATGCTAAATAAAATCAGTTGGTGTTGATGGTTCAATTCCCATTTTAATTATAAAATAGAACACAATGGAGCTGTCTGAAGAAACTTTACAGATGTGTTGTCAGTGATAAATTTCCATAATTCTGCAGAACACAGCCTGTTTCTGACAGTGCCATGTAGACAGAACTATGGTGCTCTAATCTACACCTTACAGATAATTTTAATCCTCACTGTGAGTGTTAATGGCCAGAGGCTTCTCAGAGGCAGAATGACCAGGCTGGGAAAAGATTCTGCAAAACCACCCCAGCCTCAGTCACCCACATACTCTAGTGTAGAGTCACTAACAAGGAATTTAGGGGGAGGGAGAACATGCTCTGGGTTACATAAACATGTAATATAGGGTCTAATACAGTCCTGGAATATTTCTAATGTATTTTATTTGGGATTTTGACAATACTTCTGTGATAGCAGGTTTGTGAAGCTCAGTTACTGATATGAGTCTGTGCTCATTGTCTTTTACATGAGCATTATCTCTTTTCTGGTTTACAGTGGGGTTTAGCCTGACTTTGATAATGAGCAGAGCCATTTGCTTATCCTTAAAAGAATGCTTACGTTCAGAACTAAAACTGGTCAATAATGCTGCATTAGAAGCACAAAGCTTTTTCTTTGTTTTTGTTATGTGAGGGGGTTTTTGTTTGTGGTTTTTTGGGTTTGTTTGTCTGTATGAAATGTTTCCCACAGCATTGTTTTTGTAAACCAGCAGCAAATCCAACTATTGTTTTTAAAACAACCAAGCCATCACGCAGCCTCCATGTACCCTGTTAGGAGACAAATAGAGTCTTGAAAATGTTATATTCTCCATCCAGTGCATCTAAGGGAATACTTGTATTTAAATTTTGTTTCATCCTCTTAGCATGAATTCATGTCATTACCAAATGGTAAACAAAAACAGATGTCAGGCTCATTTTAGAAAAAGTGGTGAGCTTGCAGTTAGATATTGAAGTAAACTACTTCTGAGAGCAGGAGTTTGATATCCTCCTGTCCTTCCCTTACAGATGAATATTTTAATGTTGGACATACCTTTAGTGCCCTTAACTCTTCGTAGAATAAGGTAGCCAAAACAAGAAAAATAAAAGAGGTTGGAAACATCAAAGCCATTAGGATGAAGAACTTTGAGAATGTCTGGTTAGTTAAGGGTATTTGTTTATTAAGAAGTGAAGAGAAAAGAACATCTGGCCATTAAAATAAGATGAGCAGGCTATGGAATAAATTTATATAAATAAGCCTAGCTTAAAAAGCAGAACAGTTGTGTGCTTTGCTACTAAACAGATTTCGTGGCAATACTGCAAACTTGCCAAGATATTAAGTAAATGAAAGCCAGCAATCAAGTCTTTAAGTACATACCTTAATGTCATAAGAGTATTATGGGCTTACAGAGGAGGAAAGCTTATAAAAGCAGTGACCTTCATCTGTGCTGTGAAAGACATTCAGGTGAGTGAAAATAGGGGTTTTTACAACGTTATAGACACCAGCTCAGAACAAAAGAATTGTGTGAATGCAAATATCGTAGCAGAAGTTTATAATGTGGGTTGTCATTGTCCATGAAATCATAATTGAAGTCATTTTGTTGTTTTCTACCAGGAGACAGGAGGCGTTCTCAGGTACAAAAAGTGTTCTGTAAGGGCACACTCAGTGGAGCACAGTTCATATTTGCAATGGAAATAGCTTTTCTCCCCCTTGACACAGGGGCAAAGTGTTTACCAGTTTAATGGTATTTAACAAAAAAAGCCCCAGCAAAGCAAACAAACATTGTCCTGGATAACTCTTAGGTGGAAAATAAACAGAGCTGTCAATATTTAGTTCATGTCTGCCTCAACTCCCTGCCTTGATCCCTGTTCCACTGCTGGTTAACTCCACCTCCTGTTCACCGTATGGCTGAGCTCCTTTTGGAATGAAAGAACTTTTTTCCCTCAGATGCAAATCTCAGATGGATTTTGGGGAATAATTTGAGCCCCATTTCACTGCTTCTGTCCTGGAGGATCCTTCCTGTACTGAGTGCAGCTCTCAGTGCCATGGCACTTCCTGCTGCTCCTTTTTGCCCAAAGAGATCATGTTCTGTGCAAACCAGTAATGTTTGAAACCAGCTGTATTTGAAACAATCCCACTTTGAAGAGAGAAACTTGTTTTTTCATTATGGAAATGTTTGCCTTAAGACAACTGACTCAATGATACAAACCTCAGACTTTGAATATTCCATACTTAACACCCAAAAATCACCATTGGCTTTGTGGTTTCATAAATGATCAACAACTAAGGAGAAAAATCTGGAATAATCCAGAGCTAGCAAATGTTGAAATTAATACCTGTTGGATGCACTGGTAGAGTGCACACAGATGTGTGTATTGCAATTTTCTCGTTAATTGAGAGAAATGAAGGATGCTTTTTAATATGTCAAACTATTTAAATAGTAAAATTTAAAAGCTGTATGTAAAAGCTTAATGTAATTTAAAAGCTTTAATGTAAAGTGTGAATCCTGTCCATCTCACCTCACTGGGTCTGGCCCTCTGAGTCAGCTGCAATGGCTGTGATTTTGGAGGAAATGAGTAGTTGAGTAGAATTAGAAATAAAGTATATTAATTTATAGAAAACTAATAACATTCAGCTTTCTTGTTCTACTGTGTTCCATAATGCAAATTTATCTATCAAAGAGAATAATGCAGTGCAATTAAAAAGTGATTAAGAAAGTAAACAAAAACTTGTATTATCAAACTACATCACCGTCCCACCAAACATTTAAATAAGTCTTTGAAGGCTCCTCTCAGCTGAAGCCATTCTCAAATTCAAAGTATTTGTGCTAAGAATATAGAACTGAAAATCAATGGGTCCTTTCAAACCATCAGGTCTTGCTGCAACATGTAATTCAGTCCTTCTGAATTAAATGTATCTCCTGTGGAATTTTGCAGTAGGATTTTCTATATGATGCTGTTTCTAGAGGAATTGTAACTTAGCAGATGATCATGAAAAAGACAGTTATTCTGGTAGTTCTTCATATTTGTCTGTGAACTAAAAATACTTCAGGGCAGTTTTCGAGGAACCAGCTTCAGAGCCAGAGGCTGAGAGCCAGGAATATTTATAAATATATAAACATAATATAGAGCACAATTCAAAATTTATAGAATATCAGAATATATGGCAAAAGGCAGCACTAAATATTGTTTTTCATTGTGGTTCTGAGGTTCCTTGTCCCTGATGTTGCAGCCACACAGAATCATTGATTACCTTATCTTTCACAACTGTTTCAATCATTAATTCTCTTCCATCGTATGGGAGTGCAATTTTTATGTTTAAATTTGATTTTCACACAGCTCAGGTAGTCAGGAATAAAGGTTTAAATAATAATAGACTGGAGCACAACCAAGTTACTCTAAAAATCTATCCTCAATTGCAACTGGGCTATTTCCCAGGCTGTATTTGGAGTAGGTCAGGTGCCAGGTTTTGAAGCCTCATCCAAAGGGCACTGAAATCAAGAATATTTTTGCTCATGGGTACAGGGTGGCTTTATCAGGTCCTGTGGATTTATAGTGCTCTATTTACAAATACTCTAAAAATTATTTCTTCAGAATATTTAGAGACAATTCTTTAGTATTACTGTGCCTAAAGAGATGAAAAAATGGAAGGCAGAGATTGCAAGTCCCTCTTCTGCATGGGTGACCAGATAAGCAGGGTGGGAGTAACCCTGGAATGGAATTTCCAGGCTGTGATAGTATCACCAACCTTCATCTGACTTTTGAGCGTGATTTAGCTCATGTCCTTTTGTTCTCTGCTGATGTCTGTGTGAAGGAGCTGAAGGGTCCTTCTGTACATCCTAACAGCACTGTGGACCAGATTATTGCCCAGTGGTAGAATAAAACCAGATAACACCTTTTTGGCACAAAGTGAGACAGACAGTAACTGCTGGAGATGCTCACTCTCTGTAAATCAGAACTTCCTTTGCCCAGTAGGAAAAACCAGTCTCTGCTGCTCACAGCCAAATTGCCATTAAATGCATTAAAACATCTCTGGGCAAGTGTGGCACAGCTTGTCTGAGGTCCCATGTGCTGAGATCTTTGTCATCCTTTTACCTTCTCCTGCTTTTCTACTCTCCTTGTTCCCTTCTTGCTGCTCAGTTAAAGCCCCACCCTGGCTGCTGCTGGCTGAAGTGCTGAGCATTTGCAGATCCACTCAGAGTCAATGAGGTAGATTGGTCCATCTGAAACTGGTTCCTGCTCCAACATTACTGTAAAATTTAATGTTCCTACTTGTAAAAACTTTGAAAAAGCCAGTTAATTAATTCAATTAAGGAATCAAATTACCAGAAATTAGGAACTTGTTCCATTAATCTGGGGCTGCTTTATCTAAAAGCCCTATGACAAAAGCACAATGAACTTTTTTTTTTTTTTTTCCCCCAGAGTATTTAGCTTTAAAATTCATTTTCTTAGGAGAGAGGTTCTGAAGATTACTGTTTCCAACAAAAGAACTTGTTTATGGTATAACAATAATGATGACTCTCAAAGGTACATTAATTTTTTAAGCATAGATGTTGAAAAATATGCTGTACATGAGGTAAATTAGTAGAGAATCATGAGCTTGACTTGCTAGTTTTATCTTCTGCTAGAGATAGCCAAATGTCAGGAGTTGCATGTTCAGGGAATTTATTCATCTTCCTAAATGAGTTTTCATCCAAATAAGAACAAAAGCATTTTCACCTAAATTTCTATGAAATGGCAATTTGCAGAAAATGATAGTTTAGAAAACACCAGCATATGGTGCTTTGAAATGGTTTCCACATTTACTGAGAGCATTGGAGGCAAGAGAGAATTCAGAGAGAGAAACTAAGCTTAAGAAGTGAGATGCATTTAATAAGCCAGGTGTTGCTGTGCTTCCTGAAGCTGTTCTTACTTAAACATAAGAAAAAATTGTCCTGTGGATGTGATCTGACACCAGAATAAGTTTCCCAAGGAGTCTGCAGGGTCTCCATCCTTTGGATGAGCTCTGGAGGTGCCCTGGGTGCTCTGCTCTGCCTGGTCCTGCTGGGAATGCAGAGCACACTTTCCTCCAGAGAAGTCCAGGTGCATGTTCTGCTTCTCCCTTGCTTGTGAACGTGGAGATTTGGCCATGAAAAGTTTCACCCTACACTGGTGGAAATGTCCCACAGGTGTCCCTGAACAGATAAATGCAGGCCTGGGCGTTGTACATATTCTATAACACAAATCCCTCTATTGTCAAAGCAGTTTCATTTGGTTAGATAGGAGACTTAGGAAACTTCCCATTGTCAAGTTGGATTTTAAGTTATCTGCATTCCAGTATTTGTGGAACTCGGGGAACGTTAAATTGCTGCCATGAGTCTGCACATTTTCATTGTCTTTTACATTATATTATCTCTTTTCCTGTTTGACATTGTTATATTTCTTCTCTGTTGCCAGGTAAAGGTATTTTAATCTTTCATGCATGACGCTTATACTGCACATGCTATTACCCTGATTTTCAATTTCATCTGTTCTAACTTTGGTCTTACACAGCTCAAACTGTGGGATTCTGTGCAAGTACTCCTAATTTTCACTGCCATGCAGGAGAGCAGATTGATCTCTGCTTGCTGTGGGCCTTCTGTTAGTGGCTCTTCTGCTATTCCCTCTACAGCTTCGTTTTAAAAAATCCTCTTTTTGGCCTCTGTGTAGTGACTGTTTTCTGTGCTGAGTGGAACAAATCCTATTTTAATTTTTTTTCTTTTGTTTCTTACATTTTCTTCAAGTATTTTATAATAATATCACTCTATTATGCTAAATTAAGTATATTTTGTCAAGTATCACATGTTAAGTATTTATTCTTCAAGCTGTGCTTGTTCTTTGAAATCCAAGATGATGAGGCAGTATTGAGGATCTCAGCTATCCTGTTTGGATATATCCCCAGCAATTTTCACATCAGGGATTAGGGGATTAGCTGGAAACCACAAGCACATGCCTCAAGCCAGAGCAGGGTGGATTCTGTTATCCCAAAAGTAACAAGGGCCATTCCTTTCTTTATACAAGACATGATTATGGAGCAGCCAGTAAAAAAACGAGTCTTCTGCTGGGTTGTTTTTATTTTTGTCTTTTTTTTCCAGATTCACAAGCATTTTTCCAAACTCCTGCAAATTCTTTCATGGTGCACTGTGCTTTTTAGGGTTCAAAGCACCTGGCATTCAATAATTCAGAATCTATACACCTCTGTTAGTATTCAGTGATACCTGCACATCTCTTCAGTATGCAACAGTGGTTATTTATTTACCCTTCCTGTTCTTCTTTTGCTGCTGAGTGAGCTGGGGTGTGCTGCTCAGGGCAGTGGCTGCACCCAAAATTTGGAGACAACTGTGGGTGAAAAGGAATGCCAAAAAGCCAAAAGGCTCCAAAAAAAAAAAAAAAAAAAAAAACCCAAACCAAAAAAGCTGACAAGGTTTTATTACCAAATAACACACATGGCATGGAATTTGGCATGTTTTGCCCCTATTTTCTACTTGTAAGAGAAAAAAAAAAAAAAGAATAATCTAAAAGAGGGAAGGAGAGTGTGGAAGGGAGATGAGATAGGGAGGTGAGGAGATCTCCAGTCCTGGGGCAGTGTCGATCCAGCTGCCAGGGTGTTGAGGGCCCTGTGGGCATCACTCAGGTTTTCTGGGCATATCTTCTCCTAGATCAGTTTTCAGCACCCTGGGATGAAGTATTTCACCCTCATGTTAGTGAGTTTGTGTCTGCCCTTTGTTCTGAATCTTTCTGGGAATGAGCTGGGGGCTTTGAAGGTTTTTTTAGTGGTCTCCATCCTTCTGCATTTGTCTTGGCCATTCCTTGACACCGCTTCTGCTCTTGCACTGTCCTGAGGAGGAGAACTGGCTCAGAAAGGTGTTTCCCTGCCTTTGTACTGCCCCCTCTTTCCAGGCACATCCAGGTCTGATTTTAACATTAACCCCTCACTGCCCAGCCTTTCACAGAATGCTCCAAACAGCTCAAAACTGTTTATTCAAACTAAGAGAGTAAGGAAATTAAAGCCAGAGCTGTTAAAAGGGAAGAAAAAGCCATGCAGGCTCAATTCACACCTTCTAACAGAATGGTGTAAATAGGTTACAGGCTCTTGCATCCACATGGCAGCAGGGAGGGCATGGCTGTGAATGGATTCTGAAGTTTCCAATCTCCAGGTGTGCTTCAATGTACAGGTAATAATTATTATAACACTTTGATAAAAAAAAAAAAAAAAAAGAGGTTTTTTTTTTTATTTAGAACCTGACCTAAGAATCATTTCATCTGTTTATACTTAATGTTAAGTTCAGAGGGTTATGTTTCCATGAGAAAATTCTGACCTGGAAAAGAGCTCTCAGCAGAGTCCTTTATCACTCCCAGCAGAGTCCTTTGAGTCTGCAGAGGAAAGCAATGGCAGCTCCTCACTGCTGCCATATGGTTTCTTCTGAGCCTCGGCTGGTCAAAATTAAAAATGGACAAGTTTCTTAGTTCCTTGACATCTCAAGTACCATTGAAAATCCCCAGGCCACAAATAGGGAGAAGAATGGAATTTAGCCACATAGAGGGAGAAGAATAGAATGGAAGTTTAGATCAAAATACCACAGTGAAGACAAGAGTGACAATTACAATCTGTGAGGATTGCCTAGCAGGAGGAATTTGGGTAATTGTTACAAGACTGAGCAAACAGCCCTCTCTCTATTGCATTTTCAAACTTTTTCTTCTTCAATCCACACTGCTCCTTTGTAATCTTCCAACCTTTTACTTGGAAGCAGTGACAGGGCCAGTCCAGTGGCAGAGAAAAATTGCAGAGATGACCCTAATTTTCAATTACACCTAAACACAACTGATCCTGCTGAAGACAAGCCCTACCCCATTGGACAGCAGAGATTAGCATAGTCGATTTGAAAAATGTGAGTCTTTGAACACGGGAGTGTTTGGGGATTTCTGGGAAGCATCTGTGTTTGTCTAGTTGCACTAAGCACTCCCCAGTGAGGAGGGGATTTTCTAAACCTAATATGCACAGGATTGATGAACCCCTGCCTGAACAGTGGCTGCAAAACAAACCCTTCACAGCGATGAGCGATCACCTCTGCTTGCACCTCAGAGCAGCCTGCAGCTGCTTAGGAAGAGATGCAGCTTCTCCCTGGCTGGCCTGGGAGTATTCCAGCTATTAGGGGGGATAATATTTCTGAAAATGATGATAATAGTGTTTCCAGATGCCAACTGGAAAGGCACTTTGGGTGGATAGAGGCAAGGAATCCACTCATGGGACTCCCTTCAGCCTTCACTGAGCCCCCCTCACACATTTCCAGGTGAAGGTGGCTCCAGAGGAGCAGTTTTCATGATGTTCCTTGGGAAAAATTCCCTCTGCTGCTGTGTACCTGCATGTTTCTGCTCTGGAACTGATTGCAGGGGGCTATGGCTGAAAGATCAACTGGAATTCCAGTGCAATATGTAATGGAATCCTGACTTTATGAATGGTAACTTTTCAGAACTGACAGCTTTAGTCAGTGATGGAAAATTTACAAAAGGCCCTGATATTTATACAGTATCACAGGATTTGCAATAAGTACATTTAATCTTAAACATGATTTTTCAATAGAAGTAGGAAAAAAAATCCTTCTGGATATAGTCTTCAAGCAAATATGTGGAGTCTGCCCAACTGGAGAGATTTTTATTATTTTTCTTTTAAATGACTACCATACACTGTGTGCAAACAGTCCTTTCTGCTCCCTGCTTGAGACTTATTCTCAATTACTGTGTTGTGTGCTTGAGACAAAGCTACAGGGTAAAATGTGCTAATCTGGAATGTTCTCACAATCCCTCTGCCCTGGTGAACCCCAGAGAAAGTCAGAGAGGCCCCAGGTGTGAATTAAGTTCAGTTTTCTGCAACCTCTGATCAGCTATTCCGATTAGAATTTTCTCATCTGATCCTGAAGACAGGATATCCAAATATCTGATGACAAACTGTATTTCTGTTTGTGTGCTGATAACTGTTGAATTGCAGTCCCAATTCCTTCTCGCAGCAGAGCATAAATAAGGACCCTGCATTCCTATTTTTGTGAATTTTAGGCTTTTTCTGGGAAAATCAAAATGATGATGTATTCCCTAATGCAGCTGGTGGAAATTTAGCTAATGATTCTAGTGCCTATGAGTTTTCTCTGAGGGAAATCTAAATCTCTCTCTCTCTCTCTAAGTGTATTTCTTACATGCAATATTAAGTAATGGTAAAATGTAGAATGTATCTGGGAGAAATTGTCCCTTGCCCTTGTGCCTGGATCGTCTCCAAACTTTGTTGTTAAAATTGCTACTGCTAGACTAAATTATGAAATGTTATAACAATAAGAGAACAGTGATGCCAAAAAGTCTGTAAAAGATTGATTAGGTTATAATTACACAAAAATTGAATTAGTAAAGAATGCTTTTTCTCTTGTTTTGAAGGATGCTCTGTTTTCCAGAAGCAACCACCTGTAGCTCCTAGAATCACTTTATTTAATTGCTCAGTGGTCAGACAGGCAGGCCCACAGCACAGCAGCTCCACTAATTAATTATTTGTAGAGCAATAGACCTCAGAGACAAAAGGCTCTGTATTTTCTCTTACTTATTTCTTCTGTACATTAAGATAATTTCAGAAATGTATTGGAAATATTCCAGGTTTTCACAGGGATGAGATGTGAATTGTTCCTATGGATTTATTTCTAGAGATACATTCTTGGGACACATTTCCATATTGCAAAAGCATCCATTCTCACCATAAAATGGGCTAGAATAAAAATATGAGGGAAAAGCCTCAGATCCATTTAGGAGAAGCATTTTAGGAAGAGTTTTAGTGTAATAGAGTGTCCTGTGGAATGGCCACGTTCAGGAAACAGTTGTACTGGATAATTTCAATAAACAATTCCATAAAGGATGGTTTACTGGCCAAAAGTAAAACCCTGTGAACAAATTAACAACAGCTTAGCTTCACTTTTGACTGTTTCTGGGCATTGTAGAAGATAATACAAAGGTATTACAAGAATTGATTTGTTTGTCTAGAGCACTTCATGCCTTGAAAAGGCAATGCCCAGGTTGTGGCACAGGTTTGGGTGACTTTTTCCACACTTTTTTCACACAAGGAACTGGTTTAATTCTCTCTCCTTTCATTTTAAGGGGAAAAGAAAAAAGGTAAAAAGGAAATCTTGACACAAAATTTAAAAGCTATTATTATAAATTTTAACACTCATTCTGCAATATGTCAATAGGTAAAGGATTTTATTACCTGTTATTCTTCCATCCTGACCTTTAACAGCCTCTGCATCTGTTTTCCAGCCTGGTTCATTATGATTGGCTTTCTATCATGTCACAGCAAGTACAAATTATGGCAAATCTTTACTGTATCACTTGCATTTATAAAGGCAGGTTGAAATTTGTCTCTGCATGTGTTAGATTATTCAGCTTTTTAATGAAATTGAATAATCACTGGAGGTTAAGCTAAACAAGGGTATGTGCATGAATGGGAATTCAGTGTTAGAAATGAATGGCTGGATTTGGAAAGGAAAAAAAAACAAAACCTAAAACATGAATTTTCTATTTTGGGCTAGAAAAAAACCCTTTGCTGTTGATAAATGAAAGAGCCAGGCAGCCTCCCCTGCAGTGCTGGGGGTGTTTCCCAGGTAATGGAGCTCAGCAGGAATTTGCCAGAGCTTCACTGAGGTGAAGTTTTCACTTTCTGAAGAGGACTAAATGAAGACATCAGTGAAATCCAGAAGGGCACACATCAGGCCAACGTGCAGGATATTGTGTACCCCAGGATAGCAATTTCAGTTGTCTTCAGAGAACTTTTTTCTTAGTTTTATGATTTAGTAAGACACCAAATCCTGGAGTTCTTATTCTGGGCAAGCATCAATCCCATCAGGTCTATTCCAAAGTTCCAGGAGGGAGCCCATCCTTCAAAGCCATTGTTTAGCTCAGCATTTTAAAGGCATCTGCATCTCTGCCCTGCGAGTTGTGGGGTGAAATGGCCCTGCAGAGTGATTGCAGTTTATCTGCACAGGGCCAAGAAAAGGCTCCTTCACAGCCTGAACTCTGCCTGGAGCTGTGGGGCTTGGAAGGTGAACAGGCACCACTGGGGCATGGATCTGCTGCCATAAAAAACCACAGTGCCAGGGTGATGTCATTCCTCTAAGGGCTGAACTGTGATTTTCCTCATTGTTCTGAAAAAAAACCTCATTTTTTTGGTGATGAATAACCGTACTAGAGGTGATGTTCTCTTGAAAGGAAGACTGAAATGAGGAGCAAAAAGAAGACACCAAAGTGAGAGGCAGGGAGTTGAGAGAGATAATGTGGAGGGAAATACAGGAGGTGGATGTAATAAAATAGCAAAAGAGAAAGGAAAGCAAAGAACATGTCCATCCATCCTTTTTTTCTCCTTTTTTTTCTCCTTTTTTTCTCCTTTTGTTCTCTTTTTTTTTTTTTCCTTTTTTTTTCTACTGTGTTTATTCTCTTAAACTGTTTCTGTCTTGAGAGGGGGGGAGAATAGTAACATACAGATAATATTTTCAAAAGTGGGGTATTTCAATTTCCTCCTCAAGGGGACACATTTATGAGTACTTTTCTCTTTAGCTGGAATCCAGTTACCTTATCTTTTTGTTGTTGCTTGGGGTTCCTTTGCTTCAGTTTGGGGATTTTATCCCTATTGGAAACAAGATCCTTAGGGTTTTTTTTTTTTTCTGGGGGGGGAGGGGGCTGTTTGGTTTTTTTTCTGTTTTTCTGGTTTTTTTTGGAGTTTGTTTTGTTGGGTTGCTTTTTTTCTTTCATCTTTTTTTTTTTTTTTTTTTTTTTTCTTTTTTTTTCGTTGTTCTTTGTGCTCCATGTATAACACAGTAGCCACAGCAGTGCTTTGGAAGCCTAAATTCATTGCTCATTTATGATGATCTTCCATTAAGATGGGACATGGCATTATTTGCATAAGGAACAGAAAAGGGGTTTGTAAAACAATCTCTGGACAAAGGCCTGGTGAGTTTGGAATGCACACAGTTCTATCAAGGCATGACTGCACATCCCATATGAACAAGACCTTTCATACTATGAAGATTTTCTGCTTGCCTGGCAAAGCTCAGAGCAAAGCTGAAATCAAAGCAGCCTTACTTAGTGAAGCAATTTCATTTTTACCTGAAACACTGAGGCTTAAATTATAAGCTTCAGGATGACTCAGTAGAAATAATGCATGCATATAAACTACATAATTTTCCTGGAGTATTTTCACAATCAATATAACTGTGTGTTTAAAGTAGGGACCTGAGGTCAATCTTCGAAGCAGTGAATGAATAACATATTTTTTATCAGAGAAAAGCTGCTCCATGCAAATAATATCTGACATGAATATTTAATAGATTGTACAGTAGGCAGTAATTGCCAACTAGTGGGGCATGCTAAAAGGAGAAAGAGAAATACTGAAATAACAAATCCGGTCAGATTTCACTTAGAGCATTTCCTTAACACCAGGTGGCCTGACAGGTCTTGATGGAATTTGTGAAATAACTGCACTAACCTCTGTCCAGGTTCTAGGTATTAAATATTCCTTTCTAAATAACTGAACAGGGGATTAGCTGATTTGGATATGTTGATCTATTATAAATTTAGCGTTTACTGAACATAATGTGATTTGCTCTTCTTTGTCTCGAGGTATTCTCCATAGTGCCATCACCACTCACTGTGGGGACTGACTCCAGCCAACCTGGGGCCTCTTCATGAGGACAGATCACACATCTAGGGACAGTTCATTCTCTTTTAGAATATCTCACAGCTGAAGAGGAACAATGATTCTTCTCCATTCTCCTCACCTTTAATATTCTTTCTATTCTCTCTTTTTTTTTTTTTTTTTTTTTTTCTTGGGAGCCTACTGTTAAGAGAGGACCCACAAACCAAACAAAGGAAGGTTTCACAATGTTTCCTGATGGCAAAAGACCAAATGATGTCTTTGGAACTCCTGGCTGTATGTGGGGGTCTCCTATGAAGTTTACTGAGGGGGTGGCATCCAGGAGCTGTTATATGGTGACAAAGTTGGATGGCTTGATGGGAGAATGTTCTTTAATGTGGCCATAAACCTTCCTGGGCTTTACAGCAATTTGGCCATGAAAGTGGCACATAAAACAGCCTTGGACATCTGCAGTGCCAGGGAAACAGGAATGCAGATGACAGAGTCTCACACAACAAACCACAAAATTTCATTTGTAAACTGAGTGGAAAGCAAAGGATTTATTTTACTTTGTGCCCTCTCCTGGTGAAATAAGCTTGCACTAATTTAGAGGTCAGTGGATGTAAAATGCCATCCTCGTTACACCGTCAGTGCCCAGGGGAGCCCCGAATTATGTGTGCTATAATGAAGATAATTAGAATAAGCTCCATTTTAGCTGAAGGCAAAAGGCCTTAAATCAAAAGGAGTTTGTTCCAGTAACCTTGAAATTGGGGTGAGGATTACAGGCTGCCTACTGGCTCAATAAATATCTAAACTCATTGTTTGAAAAAAGTAAAAGCAGGAGATCCCCAGGGCATGGGTATCCTATCAGGCCTAGGCTTGCTTTTGGTGGGCAAAATGAGAATTCCTCCAGTCCTGGGTTTGCAAGCAGCAAACCAGAGGGACCTGAGGTTTAAACTCCTGCCTGATGCTTGAAATCCTAAATATCCTAGCTCAGTCTCTTTCCTGGTGTATGGATAGAGGAGGAACTGGTGTGACAGTGGCTTTATACACCTGAGCAAATTTCCACTGAAGATTTTCCTTGCCAAGCCACTGAATTCCAAAGGCTGTTGTTATGCAGGCCCCTCTCTGAGTGTCTCTTTCTGTTCCAAGAGTTTCAAACCAAAATGACTGAGGCAGTGAGCTGTGAGCACACCTGACTGTGCATTCAGGAGTGGTTCTTTGACTCCTGAAGAACATGAGAAGTGTTTTTCTGTGCATTTCTGCCTTAGCCTTTTACCTCGAGGAACAGCTTCTGTACTGTGAGAATTTAGGGATTTACTGCCCTTTCTTTCCTCTTTGGGAGTTATTTTTTGTAGTCATGCCTAAAGCTCTTCCTGAAGTCTCCATTTCTGCCCTGTGAGGTGAGGCCCTGGTGCTCACTGGGTGTTTCTCACGTGCTGTGCCATGGCCTCACCAGGATGGAATCCTCAAGTACATCTGATTTCCCTGCTCTGCCCAAGCCCAGGCTTGTGGCAATGGGCTGTGATCATTCCCGAGCTGAGCTGGATGCTGATGGGTGAAATCATTTGTGGCATGTTATCAACCACTTCAATTCACTGCTGCTAAGTAATAAAATCCAGTAATAAATTGGACAGACAAGCAAAATCTCTTAAACATGCTCTGGGGGGCTCTACCTATTTTCTCTCTACTCTCCTGGTATTTCTTTTCTGTCTGTGTGAGCTGCTGCCCATACCAGCATTCAAAATCAACCAACCAGAGAAACTCAAAAATACTGCAGTGTTTGATAAAGCAAATGTGTGAGGCTGATGAAAGTGTTCCTAACTCCATTGTTTTCCTGAATTGGGACTGGAATTCCCATGGGCTTGATGCAAAGTGAATTCTGGGTGCAAAATGAAAGCAATTTCCAATATCTGAAAAATTGCTGGGCTTCTTCTGCCTCTTTTAAAGCAGAATTTGCACCACCAGCTTGCTGGAGTTTTATTTCGACTACTTTAGGATCTGAATGGAGACAAGGTTTATCCCTCACAGATGAGGGAGAAAATTGGCATCACATGGGAAAGCATAATCTGTAATGCACCCTGTCACGGCGTGAGCTCTTTGGCACAACATATGGCAACAGAATTACCTTTGTACTACCCAGCTGTGGGATACAATTTCTGCAGTCCAAGGGACTCCAGTGGCAGGCGATAGATTTGAGAGTGCACATGTTCAGCATGCTGAAAGGCAAGGCTGTCCCTTCCCTCTGAATTCAGAGCTCTCTGGCACTGCAGAGAAATCCCGATTATTGCTGGCAAACCCTTGTTCTCCCCTCGTGATGTCACTTCTGTAGTGACACCCTGCGACTGTAATAAAAAAGAATGTGGTAATGTGACTGCTGGGGAGGAATGAAAGGAAAGTGATAAACTGCAACTTTTACAATGTGCACTGTCAGCTAAAGAATGGAACAATTTTAGGCTTGAACATTAAGGACAGGGAAAGTGCTGGGAGATTTATGCTACAACAATTTTCCAGATCATTTTATGGCATCATCTTTTCAAATACCTGAAATTAAAACTGTGTGGTACAGTGTTACTTCAATCATCCTGTTCACCGGTGAGCTGGGATTTTTATTTGGATGGTAAAATACCATCACTGCAAAAGAGAAACAATAGATTTTTATGGTTGGGCTCTAGTATTTTAAACATGATTTACTTGTCTTTTCGCTTTTTGCCTTCTCCAGAGGTCTAAATATGTGGACCATATTGACCCTTAATATGTCTACTGAAACTGAGCAAAGAGTTGAAACCTTATTTCTTGTCATAGAAACAAAATTCTGAGGTGCAATTTCTTTGAGAGTCATACACTATCCATAAATGTGTCTCAGGAACATTGGGAACGATCTTTGAAATTTCTCAAAGGAGAGGTTTGATGTTGTAGATCTCGTAGAAAATGTCTAATAATGATCATCAGTCACTTGTCTGCTGAAATACAAACCTGCTTTTTTGCTTTGGCAGTGGCCTTGGGTATGAGCTTGGGAGGTTTAATTTTAGAGAATTACACTTGGTGTTCTTCTCTCAGAGTACAGAATAGTGCAGTGCCATAGTTACCACAGCCGACTCTGTTAATATATGGGGACTTGATACTTTCTTTTACATTGATTAGATGAATATTAGCAAATTTTACTGACATTGGTAACAGCAGAATTTATTTTGTATGCTGCACTTAAGGACAACAATTTTCCATTATGGAGTCCTGATTTTTTTCATCTAAATTCATTATTTAAATAAAATGCTATGTTCAATTTTTAATCAGCAATGTACAGGTGTAAATAGGGCACCATTCTGAATTTTGTGATTTAGCTGACCTGCCAGAGATGCTCCAGTTCAGTGAGTACAACAGGAAGTCGCCATCCTTTAGCCAGCACCCAGCCTCAGCTGCCTCATTTCTGGTGGGTTTGAACACTGCACACAACAAACTTGCAATATGCACTTCAGAGATACCTGAGAAACCAGCATGATATAGAAAAGAAGAGAAAGTGTTTGGTATATTGGGAAACCAGGCCACTCTTGTTTCAATTTTTTGTCTGCAGATTGAGTTTAGATATTCATATATGAAAATTGGGAAGCATTTTTATCTTCTGAGGCTGCACTGTGAGATGAAAGGTTCTTCTTTAAAGGCCTGTTTTTCCCCCTGTCCTGCTGCTTTTTAAATAACAGCAACTCTTTTCAATTTATTTATTATTTTTCCCCTTTGGTCCGCCTCACAGAAGCTGCCTCTTTCCCTGCCTGTGTGATACCTGGTTGTGGTGCCAGGCAGCTGTCAGGACATCCACTCCATGAATTTCCACTCATGGAAATGAATCCAGCTGCACAAGGCTTTATGTACATCCATTACCCCAGAATTAATGCTGGTACCAGCAATATCCAACCACTGCACCTCCCACATCACTGCATGCCATTGCTCTGTGCTGAGGTCTTCTTCTTGTGCTGTTAAATCAAACTAAAACAACAAATAAGCTTCAAAATTGATCATTGCTGCTCTGGAAACAGTTGTTTAACTCCTTCAAAGTCTGTTTACGTTTGACATTTCTTGAGTAGAGTCCTTTAGAGATAGATATCTTTTTGTAGATCTTCAAACTGAAACTGAAGGCAAATTCAAAAGACTGCAGCTCTTATCAGGGAACTTTGAAAGGTGGATTACTCTGCTTTGGTCTGAAGTTACAGTCCTGCATTTTTCGAATACTTCTGGGTGACTTTATGGTCTTACATCAAGGAGAGCTGGGTGGCTGAATCTGTGCCTGCTTGCTTTAAATTGTACAGGCTCAAATCTATTGCTTCTTATTGCACTGACCCACACAGAGGGCACTGAGATCCAGCAGTGCTTCCATGGTTTCAAAAACCTGAAGCAATAGGTGCTGCTGGATTGTGCTGTCTGCAGTTAACAGCTCTGTTTGGAAGGAATGTGGTAATGAATTTTTTCTGGACCTGTGTTCTGTGGTGGACCCTGGTATGCATGTCACTGGGTTTGTCCAGTTTTAAATTGGACACCCTGGAATTCAACTCTTTCCTCTTGTGGCACTAGAATAGAAAATGGGCTTTTATTCTGTTATTACTTCTTTTGAAACTCCTGCTGCCTGATTGCCAATAAGGCTGTTAGAGAAGATGCTGAGTAAATACAGACTTAATGGCATTTTCAAGAGCCCTATAAAGAACAAATTCTTTTACTAATTACCAACTTTTCAGGTGCATCTCGGTCACAAATAACTTGGGAACTACAGTAAAACTGCTTGTTTGCCTTTTATTCTGCCTCTAACAAGAGAATTATTGGTTGTTTCCTTGGGCTGTGCATTCCACAGGGATGGCACAGGTCCAGCCCAACCCATTCCCTGGGAGTGTTTTTCCTTTAATGGGCTCCTCCTGTTCTGGGCAGGGAACTGGGAACTCCTTGGCTCAAACTGGGATCCCTTTGCTCTGGAAAACTCTCTGGCTGCAGGACAGGAACTTGACCCCAGGAATTCTGCATGGAACGAGGCAGAGGCTGTGGGGAAAGAACTCACACTGTTCATTCCCTGCAGAACCAAAATTCCCCACCCTAAAGATGATTCTGAAACTTTATTGATTATCTATTCAAAGTATTTAAACAGAGGTAAGCAAATGTCAATGAAAACTAAAGGTGTTTTCAAAGTGAAAGTAACAAGAACAGATGCAAGCAATATAAATCACTGTTGTTATCCCAGATTTACATTGGTACTTCTGCTATCAGGATTTTTCACTTAATTCTGAATTGTTCCTATCAGTTCAATGAGTTTATTGATTTACACCGCTGGAGCAGTCAGAGCATGACTTTCAATTACAGTGTTCTCAATGCTGGGAATATTTGTTTGCCTTAATAAGGACAGGAGTGTGGGGAAAGCAATGTTTCCAAAACATACTTTTAATTTTGTTGTGCCCAAGAAGACAAACACCACTTGGGGATACTGTGGATTGTCCCATAAAAGGATCTTGTATATTCCAGCTTTTAACCTTCTTTCAGTTGATAATCCTTTAGTTTCAGAGCATAAAACCTCCCTATTAAATTGAAAATATAGGTGGGTAAAATCACTATGAAACTGTGACTTTGAGGGGTTATGTTGGGCAGAATACAGCCAATAATATTTTTTTAATCTAAATGTCCAGAAAGCTGATATTCCATATCAGTGTTTGATACGTCAAAGATGGAGAGGGAAAGGGGATATCTGATTTAAAAAAAAAAAAAAAAAAGGAATCATAAATAAGGTACTCATTAAATGTTAATTAGAGCAAAAATATTAATTAAGTGTTAAGACAGCATAGTGTAAATTGGAATCTTTTACATATTTCTGTGTAGGGAATTTTGTGCATTGAACACTTTTCTAATAATCAAAATCTCAATAGATTTTTCTAGCGTTTATTAGAACTTGCAATCCATGGTGGCCAAGTGTCTGGCATAGCTGGATTTTAATGGAATGAGGTCTGGAGTGAGTTTCATGGCATTTTCTCTCCCATAAAGTATTATACTAGAAACATTCTTTTTAATATTTTTTTTTCTAAATTGTTGTAAAAAGGAAATAATAAAAGAATCATTACTTTTAAGCAGGAAAAAATGAATGTTTTGCCTACAGCAAGAATCATGAGGGTGCTTGTTAAATTATTTGCAGCATCTCTAGACAATCAGCCCAATCCAACCCAACACCCACCCAATGTTTAATCTATTAATGTTTAATATATTAAACAAAAACTACTCCAAAAATATAGGATAGAATTCTCAACATCTTCATGAAAAAATAGGGACACTCCACCTCTAAAACAGCTTTTGGAACTCCTTAGTCAGGGGGAA
Source organism: Vidua macroura (assembly GCF_024509145.1). Lineage (NCBI taxonomy): Eukaryota > Metazoa > Chordata > Aves > Passeriformes > Viduidae > Vidua > Vidua macroura. The sequence goes on along the minus strand of NC_071584.1, from coordinate 18,395,463 downwards.
AAATTTCCTCAACCCTTGTATGTTTTCTGCAGGTGTGCCAGCCCTACTGACCCCCTGAAGGTTTGCCTATTTAAATAATCCTAAATTTGGCATAAATAAAACCACTGAAATGATGTTTTTCACTATCTGCTGGAAAGAAATCTGCTCAAAGTGCACCTTCCACAGTTATCACCAAAGCCAAGGCAACGTCTGGTTCCAGTCTGACTTCAAACCTCTCTGTTTGAGGGAAACACGTCGTGGTTTGGTGAGGACAAGCAGAGAGAAGAGAGCAGCTGGAGCGTTCCTGGAAAGCAGAGCTGGTGCTTTGCCCTGATTTCCCTTCCTGAGGGCTGGGTTGGGCTCTCCTGCAGGCAGGGAATGAAGTCCCTTTGTGGGCAGCACTTCAAAACTAAACTCATCTTTGTTGCTGCAGCTTCCCCTGGCGTTTGGCTCCAGCTGTTCTGCACAGCTGTGCGCGCTGCCAGGGGTGCCACACGCCTTTGAAACACCTTCCCTGGGCCCAAAAGGAGTGCTGTGAAACCCAGCTTTGCCAGCCTGCCCTGCTCCGGGGACAAAGCCTGTTCAATTCATTTTGATTTTGATTGTGGTGGAAGGGGCTTTGTGTTGGAGTTTCCAGCTGCTGAGCCACTCAGCACTGACACAGTGGAAGTTCTTGCATCTCCTCCTCCTCGGCAGCTCACCTGTGCCCCCAGAGCCGCCCAGGAGGGAGGGCAGGGAGCCAGGCTGCCTCTCCTTGTGATGATTCCTTGGAAAAAAGGCTCTGGGAGGAAGGGAGCACAGAGGGTCAGCGGGAAGGGAGGTGTTCTCCCTCCTGGAGGAGCAGGTGCTGCTGTTAGGGCGCTCTCCTCCTTCCGCTGCACCAGGTGAACCCAGGGGCATCGCCCAGGCAGCAGAGGGGCTTTGAACAGAAAAAGGAATGTTTTGTCTGAGAAGGTTTCCTAACAGTTGTTATCAATTCTGTTAAACCCTCCCAGCCTGGATTTTGTTCATTACTAGTTCTTCTATTTTTTCCCCACGTTTTGTTTTTCTTTCCAAAATCTTGCTGCTTTCACCTGCCTAGGACGAGAGGTCGAATTTTCAGCTGAGCTGTTGTACTCCTGGTTCTCATGGTATAAAGCTGCCTTCTGAAAATTGATATAAAACTGCAAGCCTGTCTGTCCCCCTTGAAAAATGCATCTGCTGGACTATCTGTCGAGTCCTTTCTACAGGATTTTCTCCTGTAGAAAATCATTATTTCTTCAAGTGACATTGAGGGAATGTTGGTTTTGACAGAGCCAAATACGCTGCCCTGCCTCGTTGTTAAAAAGCACCTTGAGAAAAGAAATTGATCAAGGGGAAAGAGAAAATGCTTTTAAAAAATGTCTTTTTTATGTCTCTTGTAAGCCTGCCTTCATCTTCCCTTCCTCTGTGCACTAGTCTCTGTTCGTTTGAGGATAGCACTGGCCCCTGCCTTCAAAATTGGCATAAAACCCACTCCTCTTGGAAATGATAAATGCATTTCTTTTGTCTAGTGAGGACTGAAAAATTGTAATGCACCGTATCGGCTCTAAGCCGTTAATTCACGAGGAATAAACAGTGTGTGACCCTGTGAGACTGAGAGGTTAATATCAGGCTGGAAATCTTTCAGGATAACCCGGCCTTATTAGGGGAGGAAAAGCAGTCAGAAGAACTTCCAGTTCCAGCTGCTGTCTCACCTCTGCACTCAGAGATACTTGGAAATGCATTTATAAATGATTGATAAAATGTATTAATTAGTGCAGACTTGGCCACTGAGGCTGGAGAAGACATTGTTCAAAACCACAGGACTGTCAGTGGGTTGGTTGGATAGCAGGCAAAACGTGGAAAAACGTTACAATAATTACAAATGATGGCACTTGGCGCTTATTTAAGAAAAACCTGTAGGTAGAAATCCACCATTAGCAGCTGCTGTGTCTGGTAAGTAGCAGGATCATCCCTGGGCTGGCTCTTCCTGATCCCAAAAAGGGAATATCCCCTTTTTGTCTCTCAGCTGGGAGAGGGAGGGATATTCCTGTGAATCCCTAGCAGGTCTGGAAAAGCAACCTGAATCTGAGGTTTTTCTTGAAAACGTGGCTCAGTTGTTTGAGGTGTTTCTGCCATGATGTCTAATAAAGGTTAAGGTTATTGCATAAGTAAACAACTACATTTTTTTTGGTTGTTTTCTGCTTTCGGGCAAGTTATACAAAAATCTTGACATTCAGAACCAAACCAATTAATTTTAAAATATTTTCATTATTAGGATTTTTTTTTAATTTTTTAAAATGAAACTAGACATGAGAAAACGAATTGGGTAAATGACAGTAAAAAGAAAAACTAATTTGAAAATATGAAAATGAAATGTTTTGTCATTTTTGTAGAAAAAAATCATCTTAACGTTCCAGTGTACACACCTTAAAAACCTGAGGTGAACTTGCAAAGGCTTTGGAACTCACTTCATAGACACTCTCTCAAAACAAAATTAACCCCCTCCTTCTTTGGGGGTTATGGTGATGAAGGTTTACCCCTTGTTAAGATTGATTTGCACAAAACATTATAAAACCCAACTGAAGTGACATTTTAGGGTATGAACAGAACTTATAACTGATCAGGTAGATTATAGTTTACTCTGTTTTTTTTTTTTTTTTTTTTTCCTCTTCTCTGAAGAATTCCTTGCTGGAAATAGCAAAGTGAAGGATACTGGGGCAATAGAACTTAGACAAAAATGAACTTTTCTCTGGTACAGAGTGACTGAGGTGGTGCTGAGCTCAGCCAGGCTTCACTTTGTGGTCTAGGGAAGGGTTGTGGTGGTGGTTTGGTCCTTAAATTAGCCTTTATTTGGTCTTCTGTAGATGATTTCTGTCATGAGGCAAAAGTAATGATGATGGTGTTAATTAAAAAAATAAAAGATAATGGGAAATAAATGTAGGAATGCACATCCTGTCCTACAAAACTGACAAACCCATCTGTAACCACATTCAGCCCCGTGCAGGCAGCAAATCCAATCCTACTGCAGCCAATGTATTTCAGATGTTTTTCTAAAAGGAATTTGGTTCCCTCCAGCTTTCCCAAACATGTTGCATTCTCTCAGCATCATCTTTTCTGTACTTCTAAGGGAGCAGTTGTGTTGGCCTTGAACCATTGCAGTGCAGCTTTAGCTTTACAGTGGTGAAATTCAGTAGGGCTGGGTGAAATTAGAGTGCAGTGAAACAAATACTGCAGTAAAATGCTTTGGTATGCTGATCAAAAACTATATGAGTCAGAGGAGCACAAGGATTTTGGAGAATAATTATAAATATTACAAAGCAGAAACCTTGGATGTGGAGGTTTCTCAGTGAACTTCAATCCTATCCTCGTTCTTACTTTTGACATGTTTCATCTTTTTTGCTCAGCCTACTGCATCTGAATAATGAAATAGTGATTCTGACACTGAGGCACTGATTTACTCTTCTCAATATTTCACACGTTTTCCTCAGTTTTGCATCTGTTTTCTTGCTGGCAGCAACCTCTTCCATCAAAATTGTCAGTGGTTTTTAGAGACACGAGTTTAAGGAAAAAATAGGAGGAAAAAAACACCTCCAAACCCTCTGAAGTGGATTTCTTTACTTCAGAAGCACTTCATATGGTAGTTTTCTCTCAAGAAGATATATAGTAGAGATAGTTGAAAAAGAAAAATAGCAATTTAGGAGATCACTAGATAATGCCAGTGGCTGCCTGCTCTCTGGAGGTGTCAGAGCTGCTGGGAAGGGACCATTAAGGTGTTTGTGTTCCAGGAGAGGTGGGAAGAGATGGGGTTGAAAAAGGGGGCTCAGCTAGAACCCACTCCTGCACTGCACCTGCCAGAAGTGCTGCGGGGAGAGCAGGGGCTCCGAGGGCTCTCAAAGATGTGCTGGTTTCTCTCTGGGATGAAGGAATTCTCTGTGCTCTGCTAAAAGGCTCCCGCTGTTGTGATGACTGTAAATTACATATTCTGAGGAGGGGGCTCCACACGTGGTTTGTAGCCAAGGCAGGTGTTTGTTTCTGAGCTGCAGATCAGCACAAAGCAACCTGAGCAAAACAGCAAAATTCCTGAGCTAGGGAAAAACTCCTCTTTCCTTCCTTAAATCCGTGCAGCCTTTGAAAGAGTCCCTTCACCTGTGAGAGGATGCCAGATGGAAATAAGAAACAGGAAGGACATTTGGTAAAGTCATAACAGCCATGGAAATCAGAGAGAATTTATGAAATATATATAATTTGAATTTTATAACCTATAAATCCTTAATGATAATATTGTTCTATGCTTCTCAATTTAATAATCTACTATAAATTTTACAGTTCATTACAATAGAAACTAATTATTCTCTTCCCACATTTGTCTTCAAGTAGAAGATGTGGGGAAATGAAAGCAGGCAGCCACTTTAGTGGCATAAATTTGGAATATTAAAGGTTTAACAAGAAACTTTCATGGCATTGCAGTACACTTCAGTGGGTGCTATTTCAATTTCAGTACTTTTCTTGCTGTTTCTAAGTTATAATACGTTTTTAAAAAAGCAGGAAATAAGGCTTCAAAAGCAATTTTCAAATATCTCTAGTCAGGAAGTAATAATAGTAATAATTTTCTTGCTTGCTGACTAATGCTAGTGAATGGAGATACCACAAAATTCTTTGGGAAGAGAGAAAAAGGGTGATTAGATCTGAGGGGAAGAACTGAGCATGGAATGTGTAAATCCATTCCTCCAGGGAACCAGGTCCATACATTGGAATGTCAGGCAAATATTAGAGGGCTGGTCCACAACCAGCAAAGTCTTTTTTTTTTTTTTTTTTTTATTGATTTGCAAAGTCTGTTACAAAGTTTGGACTTGTGATCAGACACCAGATCCTTCAGTCCTGTCGTGGGTTTGGGTCAGGGATGATGGCAGCTGTTGTAACAAAAAATGATGGCATAAATTGCCTAGAAATGTCACTGCAGTGCCCAGCATGAAACAGCAGGAGAGGTGAGTGGCAGCTCTTGGAATGTCCTTTTTCACTGGGAGGCATAAATTTGCTGTTGCTGGTGCTAATCTTACTGTTTGCTAGCCATCATCTCAAATATTCACAATTCCCACATTCTTAAATATGCACTGGTGTGAATATGCAACATTTCCTGGTCCTGTATTTTCAGGTTGTGCTTGTTTAATTTTCAGTTTGCAGCTTAGAGTTGGAAATTTGGTTTTTTATGACCTCTGAGATTCTAAAGTAATCATTTTCTCGGGGTAAGACTGATTGCCAAGTACACCTTGAATGTATATTAAAAAATTTGATATAAATTCCTTTCTACTTCTGTAATCAAGAAACAAATTTCCTCTACCATGGCAAGCATGATTTTGATGATCACCTAGAAATAACATCCTTCCTAAAGAAACTCGAGATAATTGGGGATAAAACCACAATTTTCCAAAAGTGACATTATAAGTGATAAATTATTGTTGATATCCACATCCAAAAAGAAGAGAAAACTCATATTAAAATGAGTTTCCATGACAGTATTGAATCTTAAGATGTAAAAGAGCTACTTTGAATTGTGTGCACATCAAATCTCCTGCTGTTACTGTGTTTCAAGATGCAGAAAATGAAGAATAAACAGAAGACCAAGAGGATTCCTATTTCCCAGCTATTATTTGTTGCTTCAGAGAATAACACTAACTTTTCTGGAATCGAAAGGAAAAAAATATTCTTAATTCTTTCCCCTGTAAATTCAGTCAGCTGTTTCGGGATGGAATCAGCTGTGTTATCACAAATCTCACGTGGAGCACACCCACACACTGCTCTTCTCTGTTTAATTTCTTCCTGGGATGGCCAGGAGGGATCAAATAAGGGCAGTTGTAGCTTCATGTCCTGAGGCATCATTTAGACCCCAAATGGGATTTCTCCTCATAAACTGCAGTAAGGTAAATCTGACCATTATTATTGTGTCACTTCAGGACCACTGCTCAGAATCTGCAAATCCAGAGCTCAAAACGAGTCTGTTAAACTTTCAAGAAATTAAATCTTTTGGACTGTTTAGACATTATCAGCTTTAGTGCCAGCAAATTTGTTCCCCTCGGTGATTTAAATATTCATAAAATTAACATTAATGACTCTATACCCAGTGAATTTCTATTACTGTTTAGATTCATTACATTTGCTCTAACATATTCAGCTCCTTAGTAGTTTTCCCAATCTCATTGATATGGTGTAACGTTTTTCCAGTAAATTGAATAGCTACCTAATCCCTCTTTGATCATTTTATAGTAAACTCTGAAGTTTATTTCCAGAAAGCAGATTGTTAACTGTGAAAATCTGTAAATTATTTATCTCCTAGAAACTATTTTAATGCTGATTTAGTTGTCAAGTATATTTTTATCTAACGGTTTTAATTAGGTTTTTCAAAAGGCTTCCAAGCATATGTCCCTACCTCACGCATATTTTGAGCTAAAAAATATGATTTTTTTGGTTTGTTTTCTGATTTTTTTTTTTTCTGGAGTGTAAGAAAATATAGAAGTGTAGAGAAATAATTCTGCTTACTGACTTCTAATTCCATTTGTGGTTGTAAGGGCTTCTTCCTCACCCAATTATGTCTGACCCTGGCAAACAATGGTGAAGGTGGAAAGAAAAAGCAATGTGAGCCAAGAGGTACAGAGCAGTTCTTTGTGTGTGTGCAGGGCTGGGGGCAGGTGAGTGTGCTGCAGTGAAACGTTGATCAGAAGGAGATTCTGCAGAATGTTCAAGTCAGGTTCTTTTTGTTAAGAGACTTCTGGGCTCAGCAAGAGTGAGCTTTGTGCTCTGAAAACTCCGAGTCAGGAAATTAATGCTTTGTAATGGAAGGGGTCCAAAAAGGAGGACAAAGGACAGAGGAGAGTCACCAAGGTGATGAGAGGGATGGAGCACCTTTCCTACGAGGAAATGCTGGGAGAACTGGGATTGCTCAGTCTGGAGAAGAGAAGCTTTGTGGAGATCCAGTTCTGGTCCTCCAGTACCTGAAGGGAGCCTGCAAGGAAGATGGGACGAGGCTGTTGGCAAGGGCCCGGGGGCCAGGACAGGGGGAATGGCTTCAGGCTGACAGAGAGCAGGGTTAGATGGGATATTGGGGAAAATTCTTCCCTGTGAGGGTGGTGAGGCCTTGCACAGGGTGCCCTGAGGAGCTGTGACTGCTGCTGGATCCCTGGAAGTGCCCAAGGCCAGGCTGGACCAGCCTGGGACAGTGGAAGGTCCCAGGCATGGGGAAGTCCCTGCCCATGGCACGGGGTGGGATGGGAGGATCTCCTATGTCCCTTCAAATCCAGGCCATTCCATGATGATTCCAGATTCCCTTAAAAAGCAGTGAGTAGTGGAGAGTGACAAATGACCACCCTTCATTACTGATAATCTGCTTTAACCAGACCCCTCCATGCTGACCATCTCAAGGCAGCCCAGTGAAGTTTTTCCAGCTCTCTTGCTGTTGGAAAATCCCGTTCCTTTGGGATTTCCTGACATTTCCTTGCTGCATTCAAGGAAATTTTGCTGCTTGTTTTTGGAACTGGGGCAGCTGGCAGTGGATATCTGCTGCCTTTGAACGTGGTGTGTCCTATTCAGCAGGTAAAGTGAAATGTGTACACACACCTGCAGCATTCTGTGTTCATTTACTGGGGTTGATCACCCCACCCCTGCTACCCTCATTTATGGACTGATGGGCTGGAGCTGTACCAATAAATCAGAGGCATGGAACAGACTGTGTTCACAGTATCAAGTTCACTGCGCTTCCAGAACAGATTGAAAAAAAGTCAGACTCTCTACTGGGAATAGTCCATAGACTGAGTGAAATTCTGATACAGGATTTATTTATAATTCTACCAGAACTACTTTAGCAATTTCATAGTATAGGCAATTGAGTTTTGGTCCCAGTAATTGTTTATTCCTTTGTGCTGTTGAATTTAATCCTATATGTGTGTCCTTTGGGTCTGTGTGTGTGGAACCTTCCCAGCACCAGTCATTCCCAGGAGTGCAGTGTTTGCTGTACTTGTGTCCAACAGCACAGTGCTTGCATGGATAAAATAGGATAAAAATGACTGAAAGGCTACAAAAACTTAAATTACTTTTAAAGGTCCTGAGATTGTTGTTGCTCTTGTTGCTTTTGGGACTCTAAAAAGTTTGAAATATTTTGGTGAATCCTACAATTTTAAATTAATGGAATTATGGACATATTTAAAGAGCTATTGAGGAGCTCATTCATGATCAGTTACTGCAGTTTGTTTCCCAGGGCAGGAATCTCAGCTTTACCAATAGGATATTCTTGTTCTTCCCTCAGAAAATCATGTCCTTTGTCTTACCTGACAAGTCCTTGCCTCAGAATCTTCAGTCCTCACAGTAAAATGCATTGAGTAAGGTTGCATGTAGCAAAAAGAATTAAAAACATTGCTAAGTGACTGGAATTTTTTTTTTATTCCTTTATTTGCATATTTTAAAAAATCTGAACAGAAAAATATATGATCAGTTGAAAAATGGAATCCCAATATTTCCACTCAAAACCGCACAGCAAATATTCAGCACCAGTTCTGCCAGCAATGGAGATGTTGTCATTCTTCATTATGATATATCAGGGCATCTTTTAAGGAATTTTCTGAGGTGATCTGGAAAACTTCAGATGTTGCTGACATTTTCTGTGTTAAAGTGATATACTGGAACAATTGCCTTTGGGTGTTTATAGCAATATATTTTTTGCAGTGCTTTTCTGATTTCATCTTCTAATATGCCTGGAACAAGGAGTACTTTTCTTTTTTCCACTGATGAGTGTGCTCTGCATGTTGCATTTGTGTGTATCCACTGAGCAGTGTGGATGGAGGTGTCTTGGTTATTTATAACTGAAAGCAATTATTTTTACTCTGAATTTGTAACAGCTCCGGCTGTGGTTATTTAGATAATATATAATGTTTGTTCTTCTCTTGTACCATCCTGTCCATGAAAAAACTTCATACTTTCAGAGGGGAGAGAGTCTTTGTTATTATTTGGTACAGCAAGCTGGTAAATGCAAGCTAAGCCCCAAAAACTTTGGGTATGGAACCCTTCCTAAGTATGAATAAATCTGAAATATGTTCTTCTGCCACAGGGAGAACAGTTCTCCTGCCTCAGTCCCATCTACTGACCTGCACTTTTAATACTGTGAGTTTACTTGTCCTTTTTATACACGACCCAATTTGTTTCTACATCTCTTGCTGCACTTCTTGGTGTTTTTTTTTTTTTTTTTTTTGTCTCCCATCCATGAGTGTGCTCAGGTATTAACTCCAGATGTTCCTCTGTCCTGCAGCCTGCTCTGTGATGCACCCTTTATTTTCTGTCCTTCTAAATGAAGAGAGAATTCTTAAATAAATTTTCAAATATTAAATTGGTGGCTGTGCATGGGAAGGGTGAAATAGCCAAATTTCCTCTCAGATGTGGACGGGTTTTGGCGTTTTGTGCCCTAAGCTTGGCTTTGGCATTTTCTCTGTTGAGTTCTTTCTGAGGCCATCTGAACTTTGATGTTATAACAAGCCCCTCAAGAGAGGGAAAGCTTCGCTGCCATAAACAGTGGAATAAGTAAGATTTGTCTGCTTGTCTGCCTTCAGCTCATGGCAGGATAAGCTGCTGATCTTGCTGCTGCTCTGGGGTGCTGAATAGTCAAGAAAAGGGAAGAATATTGTGGACCAGTAATGTGCATTAATTAGGCTGGAGGATGGATCCCAGTAATTCCTGTATCTGTACCACTAAGTTTGGATCAAACAATTCAAAGACTGGGCTTGTGTTGCGAGAGCAGGGGGGATCTGTGCATGCCTATTTTGTAATCCCTTGGCATTAAGATTTTAACCAGGCATGTTATGCTGAGAAGATGATTAATTGCTAGATTAAAAATAATTTTTTGGTCTGGAAATATCTAATGCCTGCTGTCCACAGAGACTGGTGTTAGAACAGGTAACTTCTGTAAAAGTTCATGAAACACGCCAGCCTTGTCTTATCTTGACACAGGCCCTTCCATCAACTGGAGCAGAGGGAAATGGGATTGCTTTAATTCTGAGCCCAAAGACTCTCAGAGGTCATAGCAGGTAGCAAAGCAGTTTTATGCTACAGAAAGGCTTCAGTTGCCTGCTGACCTCACTTAAACCCTAGCAAAACCCACCTAAAAATTGCATTGAGGCAGATGAACTCAGCAGCGAGTGTTGTCTGTGCACACATAAAGCAGGCCCAGATAAGTACAGCCAGAGAGGCTGGGATTTTCACAGACATCTCCCCAAATTCCACTTGTGAGCTCTGGCTTTGGCACAGTTCCCTCTCATCCAGGTGGAAATCTCTGCTCAGTTCCCTGTGTGTGGCTGAGCTCACAGCACTGTCCCTCTGTGGATGAGGCTGGATCAGGGATCTGCCCATGGAGCTCCAGCAGACCCAGTTCTATTCTGTGAACTAACCCAGTATTGCCTTAGGTTTAACATTTTTCATATCTTTGTAATCCTGAAGTTCTGTAGTGTGTAACTCTGAACTCCATACAGGGTGTTAGCTGCTGTCTTCACATTTTGGTCAGACACAACAATTCTTCTCTAGGCCTGGAAATTAAGGACACCTCACTGCCTCAGGCTTTGAGAGATGTAAACAAAAGTGAGTTTGGGGGGAGCAAACTTGGGGTAAATGACTTCATTACCTGAAGCTGTAATTAGAAAATTAACTCCCCAATATGCAAATGCCCCAAACTTATAGAAGTATGAAAACCTGTGAACCGTTGTCTATTTTTGGTGCAGCCCCTGGGGGGCCTTGTCTGCCCTAAATGTACCTGAAGGCCCTTCAATAAATATAAATGCTTTTATTCCCTTAGTTTTGTCTGGCCTCTGCTTTGAGGTAGCCCAAAAAAGGACCAGCAGGACGTGGGGGCCGTGTCACCTCACCCCTCAGGCCAGGTGACAGCCAGTGCAGAAGCACCAGGCAGTGCTGGAGGAGAGGAGGTGATGTCACAGGTTCCATGTGCTGCCCCCGGGACGGGAACATCTGGCTGGGGATAATGAACAGCTGGGGAAGCACAGCCTGACACTGCACAGCTGTTTGTTCAGCGAGCAGGAGTCAGGGATGTCAGTCCCCCACCACTGAGTGCTGCAGCCTCAGCACTGCGCTGCAGGCGCACTTGGGGTTTCTGTTTGACTTTTCCCTGTCACCAAAGAAACTTCTCTTAATCTTCTCTCAGAAAAGTGCAATCAGAATAGGGAGTCTGCTAGATTCCTGAGCCAGTATGTTGAATTTTAATGGATTGGGTGTATGCACATGTGTCTGTCTGTTAAAACATGAATGTGCTCTTTAAACAACTCACATAGCTCTGCATATAAATCTGTGGAATGGTTCTGAACACACACAGAAATCAAATAAAGGAAGGTAAGGCCAGGGAAGCGTTTTCCCACATTAATAGCAAGCTGAAACTGTAGTTCCTTCCTGGAATGGCAAGGGGTTTTTGGCATTTGAGAGTTCATCTCAGGCACATCAGATCAGGCTCCTTCCCCTGCAGGAGCTGCTGGTATCTGCCAGCTCAGGCACTGACATTTCTGTGAGAACTGTGATGCTGCCTCTCCCTGCTCCTCACTGAGAGATCTGGCTGAGAGCTCATGGCTGTGACAGGCAGGGAGCTGCATCAGATGAGATAATAGTCTTTCCTGACCTTAAAATCTTGCAAAAAAAAAAAAAATAACAACAGTAAGACAAAATACCTCAAAGTTTCAAGCCTGAATATTACAAAAGACTGAAATTTACTTTGCCTGCCACTCGCTACGCTGCTGTGAAGCTTTAAAAATTGACTTTGATAATTCATAATCATATGCAAAGGAGTGCAGTACAGACTTGGATGTTATGAAGACAACAATTCTGAATTCTAGACTTTACCTACATATACCACAGTTTTGAAGTCCGAGTTTTACTTTGGTCACCCTTTTACATAAAGTTTATAAATCAACACTTGTAAATAACTTTTGCTTAGAATACAAAATTAACTCCCATGGCTGATTGTTTATGTACCCTGATGTTATTTCTTCATCATGGAAGTACCCATTGAGGTGATCACATAACTAATCAGGACATTACTTTTCTATCCTTTTAAATCAGGTGAGAATTGTTAAATGCATTTTCAAAAATTAAAACTGATTTGTGAAGCCTGGACTTAATGGAAGGAAAATTTCTTTCTGGCAGAAAGAGGAGCTTCTATTTGTATGGGATCAACCTTACCTGTATGGCCCCAAGAAGCTATTTTGATTTTTAATAGGATTTTCTGGGCAGATATGATCAGTATCCACAGGTTAAAACTGGGAACAGGACTTGGAAGAGGGCAAGGTAGAAAGGTGTGTAAATAATCTGTGCACAGTCATTCAGGAACAGTGCTCTGGAAAATGCAGAAGCACCACCCCCCCCCACCCATGTGCAGCATTGGAAGGATTATTTCAGTAGCAGATAACAACATCATGCTAATAACAAAACAATATTGCAGGAAAGTCTCTTAACTTGGTTTTCGTTTGATTCCAAGGCACAGATACCTTGGAATATCTGAAGAGTGGGCTTCTAAGGGTGGTATTTCACACCTTTACCCTTGTGTCAAGGAAGCTCTGCAAACAGGCTCTAAAATCCTCACGGGAGTGGTGTTGTTACACCTGTACAGAGAAAAGCCTCAGAGCAACGTGCAGCAGTGTGCTCTGGGACCTGGCCTTCCCCTGTGTGGCTTTAGCAGGATCCCTGTCAAATATTACATTTTATGCTGCTGCTTGGTGAGATATTTTACCTGGGTGAGATCAGCCCATGTCCCCTGAAGGGTTAAGGACAGGGCAGGTGTCTCACTTTTAAAAGATCTGCAATCTCACTGCAAGCATGGAAAGCAAAGCCAGTTCAGAACTCAGCGCCTGAGTTTAGCAATGGAAAATTATTTATAAAAACATTAGAAACTCAGATTAATGCTCTCTGTCACCTTGGTGTAAAATCTAATGAATGCACGCCAAGATGAAGTGGCAATTCTCCAAAAACCCATCCTGTGATGTCTTCACCCTCAAGTCTCTCACACTCATTATCTCCAAGGTCCAGACTGGGCTCTGTGTCAGACAGAGCCAGGCAAAAACTACAAAATCTTCCTCTGTTGTGTGCTGGAAATCTCTGTGGCCTCTGCAATGTGTTGTTTGCTCTTTCCCTCCCTCTCACCCTCTGAGCTCCCTCAGCAGCGCTCTGGAGCCCTGTCCCATCCTCAGTGAAGGGAAAACATGGTAATGAGGAGAAGGAGGGGATCCCCTCCATGAACTCTGATCCCCTCCACTTCCATTGCTGGAATGAATTCTGTGCTAATGGGAACTCCTGAACTACTGGGATAAAAATTAAATGCCTGGCACAGGGCAATTATCATATGGTTAAAGTACCAGACTTTGCTTCAGGAGCTCTTCAGAAGACTTTTGTTTAATTTGTGGCATGACACTTAATCTTCTGTATTTCACCTATAAAGTGTGGATAATATTGCCTTCTTTTCTTAGTCCAAAAGAGGGTGATGATTCACACAGGCTAGAAAGGAAAAGATATACAAAAGTATGATGAATTTTCAGTTTTAAAAGGCTCATATTAATGTGCTGTGCGGAGGATCTGGAGCATATATTAAATGAATTATTACTGTTTTCACTTCCTGTGAGCCTTTGTTTCTTCTCAGCCCTTGAACATTCCCAGTTTCTGATACAAGGTTTACTCTGAGCAAACACTCTTTCTCTCAGAGCTGCTTTTATTTTAGATTGAATGAGGAAAAGGGGAATAAATGAATAAAGAACTAACTCAAGACCAACATGAGAGAAAAGGCAGGAACCATTCTCTTTAGCTCAGCCCTTTTGAGTAAATTTTTAGCCACATTTTGAAGCAGAGAGCATGGGACACCATTATTTAAAGGGATAGTAATGGAACAGAGATTCAGTAACTCATTTCTTAGCAGAAATAATTTGCTGTCTTCCTAATTTCATCAATTTCTCAAGAAATCTCTTCTTTATTAAAATATCTTCTTCCATTTCATCCAAATATTTTTGTCCAATTTCCTTTGACATGAAAACTGATCTCTTGCATCTCAGTATTTTAGGATGTTTGGAGTGAATTGTTTTGTGTACTCTTGGATATTGAAAGCACTTTTCTTTCTCTTTTGATAACCTTCCACTATAATTTTCTTTCAATTACTTTCTTGAAAAAACTTTCACTCTGATGCTGAGATGGCTTGCTAAATGTCACCAAATTATTTGTGAATTTCAAGTGAATATTATTGAGAATAGAAGGGTGATAAGGGTCAGGAGAATGCTGATAATACACGACTCAGCTATGTAAGGCTCATCTAACAGAAAACTTGGAATCCACTCAAAACCAGATTGGAGATAATACTCATATTACATGAAGTACAAAGTTAAAAAAGGGGTTAGTTCTCTTGTAATCCAGCTTACCTGTGAAATTTGAGAACATTATAAACCCTGAGCAGTTTGTGACAGCTGTGACATTTAGGTGGCCTCGGTACATTCAGAATAAACTTTTCTGAAAACCACAAAAGAAGTTTTTATTTTGTGTCCCATGCTTTCTGATCCTGGGCAGAAATATGCAGATATCCTCTCTTAGAACAGCCTCTGACTCACCCTGTAACCTCACTCATGTCTGATGCTTTCTCATGGCAGGGCTACAGCTTTGAAGACAATTTTTGTTTTCCTCCACTGAATCGTGGCACTTTTTCCCTTGGTTGAGAATGTTCATCAGGCTCATAAAGAGCAGGCAGGAGCTGCAGGAATGTGAGGTTCCAGCTGAAGGAGGCACAGCTCTCAGATCACACATCCCTGTCCCACCTTCCTGCCTCAGCCAGTGCTGCCTGTGTGGGCTGGGGGGAGGAACAATAAGAAATTGTTCCCTCATCTCACCTTGTCACAGCTCCTGCAGCGCAGACCCACCTTGATCAGCTGCTGAGCCTCAGCTCCACCTTGCAGAGTAGATCCACACCCTGCCAGCCTGGCCAAGGAGCTGCTGGAGCCACCTTGGAGTGCTCTGGCAGCTTTGTGGGCCAAGCATGAAGCTCTGGGTGGCTCTGATGCACTCCCAGCCCGCTCCAGTCACACTCTGCAGCCCTGACTCTCTGGGAGCTGCTCCTTGGCACGGCTGTGCTGGGAAGTCTGTCTGGTAGGCAGACAAAAGCTGGAATTGTTATTCTTCATGGGCAACTTCAAAGGCAGACACAGCTGACCTGGCACCCAGAATGGCCATTCGAATCCAGTCCAATGAATATTGTGCATGGAGCCATTTGAATGTGAAGTGAGATCTGGATGCGTTTTATGTCCTTGTGAAGTCTAAATGTTGCATTTGTTCTTAAAACTTGGAAAACCTCTTTGTTTAATACGGTACTGTCAGTCTAAAAGGAGGAAGCAGATATTTAAATATGGCTTTTTACTCAGTGAAAAATGTCATGGTTTTCAGGTTAATGATTGTTGCCACAGGTCCCCAGCCGGGTAATAATTAGCATTGACTCCATGATTGCAGAAGGCTGATCAATTGCTTTATTATTTCTTATCCTATATTGTACTGTTCTCGTTAAGAAACTCGGTAACCCTTCCAGCCAGCTGCTGCAGCTTTGACCTAATTGGTCAATCCATCCAAACACCATCCAGTGTCCAATTAAGAAATCACCCTTTGGTACACAAATCTCCATGGCACATTCCACACGTGCACAACAGCAGGTGCAACAAGTGGAGATAAGAATTGTTTCTCATTCTTTCCTCTGATCTTCTCCCAGCCTTCCCCAGGACAGTGCCTGGGAAAGTCTGTGCCTGCTCTCTGAGGCCAGAGAGCTGCTGCCACAAATGATAATTAGGAACAGATAAAATAGTACAAATAAATTCTACAGAGCTACTAATTTCAGCTGCTGGTTTAATATACTACAACAGGGTACCAGTGCCTCTGATATGTCTCCCTTCCTCTTCATTTTCATTTATTTGATCTTGCAATATTGTGGTTTGCTGTGCCAGCTGTGGCACTCATAGAGGTGGCAGTGTAGGCTGCATCCTTGTGAAGGACTGTGTCTGTGGTGGGATTCCACTAAACCTGAGAGAAAATATTACAAAATATGGTATTTCCTATACCAAAAAAACCCCTCTATTTAGCAATTTTTTTTTATGGTGAAAGAACTGATTTCTGTCCAAAACATGAATTAAATAATTTTCAATCGAAAGATTTACCTTTCACACATTTCACTGAGAAAGAATGACGTAGGGTTTGAAAAACAAATAGGTCAGTTTAATCCATCCAGTGTCTCCAGATTTCTGTGTGTCAGGTTCTGTGCTTTACTGGTGCTTTCCTTAGGGCAGAGCTATATCCTAAAGAAAAGGATCGTGTTGGCCAGGCTGGCGAGTTTGTCATTCAGGAAGCACAAGCCTTGTCCCCAGTGCAATTAGGGAACAAGCTCACCAGTGACCGACTAACCCTGCCAGTTATGCTTCACTGAGGAATAACTTGTCAAATGTCACTTTTTTTTAGCCTGGAAACTAGAACTCCTGCAAGCTCTTTAAGATGAGTAGCTGCAGCAAGGAGATTTGTTCCCCTCAATGAGAAAACCTGCTGAAAGTCACAAGTTGCTGGGTCCTGGAAGGCCCTTAAGGCTCAAAACAGTCTTAGACAGGGATATTCCTGTCTGCTCGTGTAAGCTGCTGCTTGTTTGGCTGAGGAATAGTGACAGCAAGCAAGGGGATTTTCTTACTGCAATTCATTTCTTTCTAAAGGAATGGAATGCTTTCTATTTCCTTGGAGAGTGGCAGGAGTAAAATAAACAGCATTCCTCCTGCAGCTTTCCTGGGAGGACACAGGACTGTGCTGCTGGAGGAGGTGCAGAGCTGCCCCAGCTCTCTGAGGTGCTTCTGTCTCTAGCTGCACCTTTGGAATTTTGTAGGAATTGAACCTGTTAGCTCCAGGCTTCTCCCTGGCTGCTCTCCTTCAGGGGGTAGCACCAGACATCCTCTTCTGTCATTGAACTGTACAGAGGAGATTCACCTGAGTGCTTAGTATTGATTTATTTAAATGAGATCAGTTAACACATTTACTTGCATTTCCCATCGAGGAGCACCATCAACATCTCATTCCTGACAATAAATCCACAAAACTCTGGAAATATCAAGCAGTACACGGGAAATGCCTCTGCTTGCAGGTTAGCCACTGGTAGCTGTTCCTAAATTCCAGGAGCTTAAAAAAGACTCTGCTCCTGCAGAGAAATCTTGTTGCAACCCTTAGAGAAGCATTTTGTGAAATATATATGTGACCAAATCATTGTGCCTGACTGGAATGGTGTCTTTTGTTCCTCAAAGCATGGGCACCCTGAAATCCTGTCTGAAATAGGTGCTGGTTCTGGAGCTTGCACTGAGGTGAAAACTCAGCAGAAGATTTGAGAGGGAGGATTGACAGAAGCTTGGTAAGGGGTGAGCTTGATGTCCAAGGAAACCACAAATACAAGCAGATGAAAGTGTAATGAGCAACCATGGCAGGCCAGCACCATTTTTAAGCAATTGTCCATCAAAGAATGTGGAATGAAAGAAAACTGAAAGTATTTAATCAACCCAGAGGCTACTGATAAACTTTTAAGGCCAGACGTTTGTAGAACAAATTCCTGAAGTAGTATTGTTTATTGCATTTGCTGGAAGATTTCTTAATAGGATGGTCAGGAATCAGTCAAACACAGAGCAACTATAGCCTGGGAAAAAAAAGTACCCCTTTGTTTTCTTTTATTGGTTTGAATTTTCTCCAAATGAGCAAGTCAGGCAGAACAGGAAGTCTTGAAAGCATTTGTTCTCTTGTTCGCCTGAACTTGGCTGCTCTGCAGTGCTGAAATCCCAAATCAGCAGCTGAAGAGGTGAGATTTAAAAACTGTGGATACAGCTGGAATTAAATCAGCATTTCAAAAACTGGATTTCAGTGTTTCTGTGTTATAAATAAAAGAAGTTGCTTGTACCTAGGTTAAAACAGATAGCATCATCTTAATGATGTTCCCTTGCTCCTAAGCTTTGGATTTATATTGTATTTTCCCTTCTTCAAGAATATGGTGCTTTTCAGTTCCCCAGTGTTCTCTAGTACATTTAGAGTTTTAAAAAGCTGTTGGTTTAGTTCTAACACTCCTCAGCTGCCTGAAATAAAAAGAAATGTTTTGGATCTTTTTAAAGAGAGAGGGAGGGGGAAGTGTTTGTTCCTTTGTGCTTCTGGATGCACAGCATGCACAGGCCCCCAGATATGTGCTGCTGTGTTGTTTCTCTGCCTTTCCTGGGGAAGCAGAGACGTGCTGGAGGAGCTTTTCTTCTCCTGGAGTCCAGTTCATCTCTCTCATGATGTGCCCCAGTGCAGGCTGGTGCTCCCCTTCATCCCTCTCCAGTCTGGGGTGAGGCTGAGCTGCCTCCTGGAGCAGGCAGCTCAGAGGGGAGCTTCCCCCACTGCTTGACGTGACTTGGTTTTACAGAATATAATCCTAAATTCAGGTTTGTTCTCATCAAAATGACGTAGATGAACCTAATTGCTGTGAGAAAACAGCAAGGCTGGCAGTTTGCTCATCATGCAACAGGAAATTGATAAAAATGTAGAGTGGGTTGTCTTGGATTAGCTGGCCAAAATATGTGCTTTGGACAGCCTTAAATGCAATGGGCAGTGATTTTGTGTTTTGGTCATGCTAGAAGTGAAATAAAACTGGTTTCTCTGAGGAACAGGCCTACAGGAGATGGTTCAATTAGTGTGTTCTAATTGGTGCTGCTGTTCTCTCTTTTTAGGAGGTTTCAGAACATTTTGTGTTTTTTCTAACTGGTGTGCTGGGGACCAAAACTTCATGTACAGAGTATCTGGATAAGAGCCAAAAAGAAAAACAAGTGCATGTTGTTAAATTCATAGCCTACATGAAATGAATAATTCTCTGTTCTGCTGATTAACCTCTTCTGCAATCTGGTTTGCATTCAGGAAATGAATTCCTTTACTAGTGAGAGGGCACTGTGTTATGCAGTCTAATAATATTAAAATGCAAGATGTGTATCTTGGTGGCAGGAAAAAAAAAACCCACATCCCTCAAACCCAAAGGAACAACTGACCTGTCATCATAAACACAGCAAGTGCATGACTTGGTTTAAAGTTCTTCTCTGGCAACTGACAGGTCATTTCCTCCTGTCATCCTTTCCAGTTGCTTCCTCACTAGGAAAAGTCATGCCCAGATATCTGAAAATATATTTAGTATTCTCTCCGAGCATGTTTTGATTTCCAAGGGCCTGTGGTAGGAATGTAATATCAAAATGGGATGTTTTGCAAAACTAAGTAAGCAAAATACGACAGACACATCGTAAACATTGCTGGCAACATGTAACTTGTGTTGGGGGGGGGAAATGTCCCCTATATAATTGATGGAAAGAGAAAAATAAAGAATTCTGATCTGCCTCTAGCAGTATACAATTCAAGTGGAATTCATAATTAAGGCTCTGCATATTCCTTTTATGCCCAGCGTGTGACTTCTACTTGTACTGCACTATTTTCATATGAACTGCATTCATATTTCTCTTTTAACTGCTATTGGTCTCCTAAATATACAATATTTTGCATTTACAGGGAAATGCAGTTTGGGGCCCTCTGTAGTCTCTTTTTTTTTTTTTTTTTCCTGTTAAAGATAAAATAAGCATTGAAGGTAACAGAAATGGAATCAGTTAATTAAAAGTGTTACCTGCAGAGTTATTCCATGGCAAAGGAAGATTTTAGCTGGATCATTTTCTGTCCCCCTCATCCTCAGTGGTTTTGGTTTTGAAGTCTCTTCATCTTTCTCTAGAGGTGAGTGAAGCCATTGGAGGGCAAAAGGGAATTGCAGCTCCTGCACTTCCAATGCAGCTCTTCAGCATCTCCTACTGTAACTTTTTTATTCCATGTCCACTGATAGTTAAACAAGATTGGTCACTTTTTGTAAATTTATACTCATATGAATTGAGAACCACATCCTAGAATGGATGTCTCCTTCCATAGCCCTCCTTAAGAAACCACATTATTTTTAGGTTCTCTCTTGTGCTGATCAGTTGTGAGAGGTGGGGAGCGCAAGATTTGCTTTCATTTCACCCAAAATTTGCTTTCATTTCCATGGTAGGACACGTGCCACAAAATCCCCATGAATGATTTCTTTCAGGAATGCTCTAGTAACACAGCAGAAATAAACTTGGTTTATCTGTAGATATATTTACTTGGACCATCCTGTAGGAGGCATTCAGGTCCAGAAGAAGAGTTTGTTGAAGAAACAATCTGTAAAGGTTTAGTGGCTTCTCAGTTTTAGAATTAGTTGTGTTTTTCTTTCCTTCCACATTTGTTTAGGAAAAATTAGGAACTGGCTGTATCCTCATGCTCCAGGAAAACACAGGAATCAAGACCCTGTAATGAGCATTCTTTGCCGCCCAGCACCATTTTTAATCAATTCTCCACCAAAAAATGTGGAATAAAAAAAACTGCAATTATTTCATTCCTGCTTCCAGCTTCTCTCTCCTGGAGCTGCAGCAGAAAAGGCCACATGGAGACATCCTCTGATTCCTCCTTGTCCTTCTCCTGAGAATTGATGTCTGGGAAGGGTAAGAGCAGCCTGAAACAAAATCTCATCGTTCAGAATGAGCTGTCTGAAGGAGTTTTGTTTATTTTCTCCTTTGCCGTGGCACATAAATGGAAAGGGGCTGGCAGCACTTATCACAGTAGAAAGAGCAACACTGGAAAAATTACAAGAGGACTTGACAAACATGTAAAGTGGTTTTTAATTTCAGACACCCTGGAGCATAATGCATTTGAAAATTTTTAATTGGGAGCTTGAAGTTTGATAGATTTAATTGCAAAAGATAGTTGAAATCCTGAGCCCAAGGAGTACAAACAAGGAGATCTATAAATATATAGTTTTGAAGCTTTCTTTTAATGTTAGAGAGCCACCATGTGCATAATATGTGCCTTGTTTGTACCCTTCATGCCATGACCTCTTCTTCCACGAGCAGCAGAGTTAATCTCTAATTGTCAAAGATTAAATTTTTGTATCTTTGAAGCTGCAAAATGCAGTGGGGGAATTTTAAGTCTCAGGCCAGCCATGTAACTGCAGGAGGCACACAGGGCCTTTTGCCAGGCTGAGAGCAGGCCAGGTAAGCACCATGCATTGTCAGCTGTCAGGCTAAAATCCCTCTGCTGTGCCCTGAACAGGGTTAGGGCACATTTCCTCAGAGAAAAAAAGTGATTTAATTTATATAATCTGTTGTTTTGAGGGGAGTTTTTTTAGGGGGGTGCTGGTAGCTTTGTTCTTCCTTTGTTAGGCTTGCTTTATAAATACACTTATTTCAGTATTCTTTTCAAATTTACCCAAAACTTCCAGCAGACAAATTGCACAGATATGTCATCACCTCACTTAAATGCAGGGCTTGGGTTTTCTTTATCTATCTTTATCTTTTCTTTAACTTTATCTGGTTTTATCCCACGGTCACAGGATGTTCAAACACCATCCAGCTACACCCCTATCTACTCACTTAGGTTTAGAGAATTCAACAGGTCCATCTGTGGGCCAGCAAACTCGGGCATTCCTCTGGTGAATTGTGTCTATTTTATTAGAAGGTTTTTTATTATTGCTGTCAGGCATTGTCAGTGCCCGTGCTGGTGATAATTCTGCCTATGAGCACATCACACAGCAAAGTTTCCCCCTCATCCTGCTCCCTGAAGGGATCCTTGTTTGGAGAACATTTTTAATTACCTTTTATAATGTTGCAAAACTTCCTTAGGGCTTTGTAGAGACAGTTCCAGATGGATGAGGAATATTCTCTGAAAGCCAGGAAAACTGATAAGCTGGCGAGCTGGGCTGAGGGAAACCCTGGTGATGTGGATCAGACAGAGAGGGTCCTCCCAGATGTTTCCAGGGGTTGACCCAAGTCAAGAGCTGCTCAAATAAAGCTGCTGGAATTGTCTGTTTGCCTGTTTGTTCTGCTGGCCCTTCAGTTTTCTGTTTGGCATTGGAACTTTGATTTTGTTTATGTTTCTCAGAGTTCTATTACCAAATGGCTCTTCTGGTCCAAGTGCAGTCAGAAAGACTTGGGAAGACAATTTCAATGACAAGGAGAAAGTTAGTGATGCATCATACTGAGGCTATATCTTCCTCCCATTTTCCCCAGTAAAAGAAGCTGTTACAGCAAAATTTAAATGTATTACTTGGTCTTTAGAGGAATTTAGGAGTGAACCAGAGGAATTTGTATTCCAGCATCTTCTCAATGGGATGCTGAACTCTAATTTTACAGATACAGCATTCTCTAATGTGTGTGCGCTTGGGTGGGTGGAAGTTTTCTCAAATGGTTTGAAAATAACAATCCCATAATATTAGCATCTTATTTGCCTATCTGTTGTGCTTTCTCGAAGATCAAAGCTTTATAATTTGTTGGAAATATCTGAAGATTGCACAAATAACTTAATGAAGAGATTTTGCTCCTGCATTGAGTACAAACATGGTTAGTATTGAAAGATATCACTGAAATACAGAATCCCCTGGGTAGCAAGACCCAGTACAGCTATTTTGTGTAATATTCCTTTCCAACTGCAATTTGTGAAAGTACTTTTCTAACAAATAGCTTGCACAGGGATGGTCCAAATAATTATTTATTTTATTTCAAGAAATGAAATTGTTTCAGTCCACACATTCATTAGCTTATGAGGAGTGGGGTGTAGGCTTTGTGGTTTTATATTTCTCTTTAAAATTGAAGATATTAGTGGGGGAATACATTAAAAGAAGAAAGGTGATAAGGTATACTAACTAATTAATATTTTGTCTTCATGTGTTTTGCTGTGAAACTACTAAAAATATTCACTATGGAATTATATTGTTTTTCTTCCATGACTTGGCAGTTTTGATTGAAATAAGAGCTTTGAATTTTTTTCACTGATTAGTTAATTCTTTTTTGTTGCCATACTATACTTAGTCTGCAAGTTAATTTTCTTAGTTGAATAGCCCCTGAAAACAAAGAATCCATGAAAAAGAATGGGGTAGCTCATAAGGGAAGGAAGGAGAATTTGTCCTTCAGTCAACTGAAGACTGAAAAATGCTGCAGAATTCTCTAAAATTTTACTTTAATTGTTGGAGCAATTGGTCCATTCTTTTTTCCTTTATTTCTGATATGCCATTTCATTTTCTATAGTTTCACTGGAAGTAATCAACTTTATGCATTAAAGCTGCTGTTGAAAAGAAGTAGGTTGAGGATTTAGGTCAGATTACATATATATATATACACACATACACCCCTATATTTTATTTTATACTGTTTTATTTGATATTTTACATGTGCTATGCCCCTGAGGAGCTGAGAGCTCAGTTTCAGCAATGCTGTTCAAATACAAAAGGACTTTGAAAGTTACCACTTCATGGTCCAGGCATCTCCTGGAGCTCTGGACTCTTGCACTGAGGAGATGAGATCTCGAGATCCAATAAAGGTGTTGTCTTGTAGAGTTTTCTTGGGTTTTTTTGCATTTTGCCTTTAAAATTTCATCTTTTAATCATAACAGCTGCTCCTCTCATCTCACTTTATTGCCCTCGCACACAGACACAGAAAATTTCATCATCTTAGTGACAATTTAGGGCCACTTTTTGAAGCTGCCTAGATAAAAATTCCTCTGATAAGAGTTGCACATTCACACCTCACCAATACCCACCAAGCCCTGGCCATTGGGTACTTATTATGTCCTGGTGACATTTCTTTTTTCAGTGGGTTATTTTCATTATCACACCTGGCCATCCCACATTATTTGGGTTTTTTTGGCAGTGATGTTGCAGTAGGAAGGATGTTTCCTTGCTCCCTTATCCATCTTAAAGGAAGGTGGCAACCACTCCAGCAGAAAGCTGATTTTTCTGATTTCTTGCTTTCTTATCTTTGATAAACTGGCACTGGTGGTGTTTTGGGGCCCTGAACGTGATGTGCTCCTGACCTTTCCCATAGATCATTCCTGTAGGAATGGCAAGAGCTTAAGACTGAACATCTTAAGGTGTATTTGAAAATTTCAGAAAAGCTTATCTTGGATTTTTGTTCTGTTTGTCATTAGTGGGATTAATCGTATCCACTGACACTATTTATATCTTCATGTTCCTTCAAGTAGTCAAGATCAAAGCCATTTCTAATCATTAAAAAGCCAACACACGTGTGTCTCCCAAGCATGCAGAAAGGAATGCAAATTTTGAAGAAAACAAATCCTAAAAGAGCAGTTCTGCAAAACTCTGCTTCCCTCATATTCCAGCTTGATTGATTGTCACTCAATATTTTATTAAGTAGCAAAGTCTAATCTCCCTTGTGAGACCTCTTAGTCCCCTCTCCCCCTGCTCCTCCTTCAGAATATATAACATTTAAATCCATCTCTCTCTGGTGTACGAATCTATTTTTAACCTCTTTTCAGTACTAATCTCACTTAACCTGGTTATAGCACGCAGTGGGCAGGAACAATGTAATTTAGGAATTATGAGATTTTTTTGCAGCCAGAATGGGAAGGGAGAAATTGGTTCCTATACTTCAATAAACTATTATTGGTGAAAATATACATAACATAAAAAGAACGGTGCAGCGTTTGAAATGCAGACTTCACTTTTCTTGCCAAAAGTGGCACAAAACTCCAAGTGCAAGACTCAAAGCAGTTCCCCTGGGTGTATATTAACTGCCTCCTTCACCTTTGGGCAAAGGGTATTATTAGGGTATTATTCTTGTTGTCCCCATGGCCATTGGGAATATTCTATAAATGGCTTTTCAGTCCTGTTGGCTGAATGGCAGGAGGGGATCAAACTTCTGGGCAGTTTGGGCTGAGTCTAAAATCAATTTGCCATTTGTAGAATTTGCTGTATAGAATTTAAATTTCTGGTGACTGGCTACATTGCCAAAAAAAAGATTTAAAAATCAAGATAGCTTTAAGAGAAATTTAACAAATGATTCTTCATTTTGAGAATGAATCAAATGGTTTATAACTGAAGAGGTTTATTTAGTGTGAGAGACTCAACCTTTTTCTTTGAAAACTAAACCTAAAGTGAGAATGTGAAATGCCTGTGCTGATGCAGTTGTGTTTCTTGAGCCAACAATTAATTCTTTCTGAGGATTGTCCCTTTTGGTGCCAACAAGAGCAAATAGAAGAGCCCAAAATCACCAAAAGCTTAAATTTAGTAATTTGAGAATGCTGTAGCTGGTGGAGGCTTTCAGAGAACCGCTCATCCCAGGAAGGTGTCAGTGGTGTGCAGTTCCTGGCATTACTTGAGCAGAACAGAGGAAGCTGCAAAGTGGCAGTGTGGCTAGCTGTTCTTTGAAGTGTTTATTGTCTTTTAATTAAAAATATCATGAAGGTAGCTGTCAAGTTGTGAAGTAGCTACACAAAAGCACTGAAATGCATACAGCAAAGCAAAAAAAAAAAAAAAAAAAAAAAAAGGTGTTATTTCAGACCTCCAGATTTAATCAGTACATTTTCCTCTAAAAATATATATTTGAACATAAAAGAAAATGTTGGCCTGGCTCTAATGATTCTGCATATACTGACTTTCACTACTTTATCCTGGGTTCTGCTTTACTAGGAGGAATTTTGTACCGTGAATGTTGAATGTCAAATCAGGACGAAGTTGGCTGAAACAGCTGGCCTGGATGGGGCAATTTTTAGAGGTTTCCACCCAAAGAACATCAGCAGGGGCATGTCCTACCCAGCAGGAGCTCCAAGGGCTTTGCTTGACCCCTGCAGGATGGCACAGCCACTCTCCCACCCCCTGCTCCCAGGACGGTGCAAAGAAAGAGGAGCAGAAAGAAAACTCATGGGAGAAGGCAGAGTTTAATAAAGAGGAATTAAAAACCAAATGAAAACACAGGTGACTGCCACTCCCCAGGGACACCAATGCCCAGCCTGTCCTTGAGCAAGGGACACTTTGGACAGGCCCTTGGCCACCCCTGGTGACCGCTGGGCATGACATGCCATGGCAGGGACTGTCCCTCTGGCCTGCCTCCTGCCTCCTGTCCATCTGTCCAAAAAATACACAGGTCACGTACAGAATTATCAAACGGCACACGAAAGAAAAAGGTACCTTCAGGTAGATTTATTCCACAAGTTCCAGGAAATATTCTGATATTTTATACTCACTTTTATTTATTTTTTTAACCATTTTGGGGAAAAAAAAATTTCTTCCTCTTAGAAGTAATGAGTCGGTGTTTTTTGGATTTTTTTGCAATCAGTATTTGCCTAAATAAGAAATTCACATTAAAACAATGTGAATTTAAAATCAAGGCAATGTTTGAAATAAATTATTGAAGGAAATGTTCTCCCAGCACTGCCTGGTTCCTTGGCTCTGTCTGAGAATCCATGACTAGAGAAGAACTGCATTTGGATTTCCATTGTTTTATATTTTTATCCTCTCAGATCCAGCTGCTGTTGCTCACTCAGTCTGTGGATGCTGTGGAATGTCAGCAAACAGGATTTGTTCTCAATTTAAAACTTGCCAGCAAATGTCATGCAAAGAACTGCAGTCAACTGCATCTGATTCCAAGTAATTGGAGTTTACTCTCTTAAAAGAATTGGATGGTTTGGATTGTACCAGCCTGTACACAGCACTGCAGACAATCCCTGAGCTTTTGATATTGTTGCTAAGTTTTCAAAGGCACGTTTTCTATCAGACAACAAACATTCCTTGTGATGTCGACCCTATTTTCACTCACTGCAATATTTGCACTCTCTGATATTTTCTCTCCTTCAAAGAAAGTCAACTCTATCAAAATCCAAGTCCTCTCTTCAGTTTCTGTTTCCATTTGCTCTTTACAAATGAACAATGGATCTGAAGATTTCTTTTCTTCTCAATCTTTGAACTGTGAGGCAATTGAATTTGCCATGGCAGGAGCAGGTAGCAGAATATGTGAATAATATTCTGTTTCCTCAAGAGTTGGTGGAAATGGGCACCTTGGACACAGTGAGCAATGAGAATTTAAAAAGAAACCACTACAGCAAAAAGTGTGTTAATTTAGCTTTAATAACTCTCACATTTGGTGGAATTAGGAGAAAATAAAATGACTAGGAATATCTATTTAAAAGAGGAAAATGTATACATTGACTGAGTAGCAGAAAAATTATACCCAGATCCTTCCCACTCAATGTTGGTTTCTCAGTCTCTGAATCAAAACTGTTGTAAAGCTTTAGGTTTCTAATAGACTTTTTTTAGTTCTGCAAAGAGATGCAGTTTTTATGCCAGTGTGTGTGGATGCTTCATGTCTGTTAATGCAGAATAATGAAGTGAAATGAGATGACAGAGGTATTTCACATACATACATAAAAATTAAGGCAAGCTTCTCACTTGCTATGTTTTTAAAATAAAGTTGGTAGCAATTCCTGTGGTGCTACTCTGAGCTAAAAATGTCACCTATTGTAGTGAGAGATCATTGGTGTAATCAAGAATACTCTTCCCTAACTTGACTGGAAAATGCATTTATTTCTGCACTGCCTTTTTTTCTTTTTTTTTTCTTTTTTTTTCCTGTAGTCTTTTTGGGAATATTAAAAGCTTGTGGGTTTCTGGGGGGATTTTTTTCAACTGAGACTTTCTTGGCTTCTGTTTTTCCTGAAAAAAATTGCCTCAAAACTGCCCATGCTAATTCAAAATATTGTTTTCTCCATTCCAGTGTTACTGTGTGCAGTTGTACTTCATTACAATTTCTAGTTCTAAATGTGGAAATTTTCACACCACACACTGAATTCCAAGAATTGAGAATTCCAAGTATCTCAGTCTAATAAATGCTCCTCTGTGTTTCAGAGGTGAGGAGTTACTTTTCAAACGTGTTTGACTTCACCAAGTGTAGAAGCCCCAAGAAGCACAGAGCCTCCTTTTGCCTCTTTCATTTTTCATTTCCAACTGCAATATTAGTTTGTTTAATTTGACAAGTTCTGATGACCCAAATGCGAGGCTGAAAGGCTGAATGATGATTTTTGTCCTTTTGGATGAGAAATGTGCCAGAGACAAGCTGTCCTCTGTGGCAATCTTATTAGGGAGATTGAGAAATGAATGGAGCTATTAGAAAACGCAGTTAGAATGGAGATCTGAGGAATTATGGCTCTGCCCACGGGGGTGAAAAGCAATGACTCCATTTAGATTTGCAGAATTATGGCTGCAGAAACGTGGCACAGGAGTGAAGAAGTTTCCATCTTCATCGTTCATCCCCTAATTGGCTGAGCCACTGTCAAGGTTCACAAGGCTCCTGATGTTGTTGTCATTAGTCTCCAACTTCCCAGACAAAGATAAGGTTTCTGCTGCGACATATAATCAAAAAGATATTACTTTTTAAAGATAAATAGTTCGTTCTGTTCTCTGATCTGAATCTAATAAACTAAGATCAAAAGAAAGCCAGTTTTTTGCTGTGTTATGAAAAGCTGCTTTTGGAACAGAAGTCAAAGCTCATTTCTTCAGTACTGCAATTCTGCCCAGTGGGCTTCAGCAAAGACTATCAGTTGTTCTTATTTCATTATTATGTTTTAGAATTGTTGATTTCTGATAACAGAACTCTTCAGTCGCTGTCCAAAAATTCAGCACGATTTGTTTTTACAGTGCTGTGACTTCCTGATAAAGTCCTTATGCATTTTAATATATATAAATAATATTCATTAGCTGTAAATATGCATTATAATTGAATGAAATAGACAAACAAATAAAAAGGCTTGAATAGACTTGTATATTTTTGATTGTTCTACAACCTGATTGGATTGCACAGTGGGAGATTCTTTTTCTCATACCCTCATTTGCATGCAAATTCCACCTTTCTGATTTTTCTCATGCATCTGCTGCATTTTCACTGTAAGACACTCAGAGAGGTGTAGTTAACAAATTCCTCCTTTGCCAGAAGTTTTGGCTGGGGCTGAATCATTTGTGCTATCCAGTTTTATGCTTTGGTTTAGCTCCCACTATTGCATTGAAACAGTTTTCTGGGATCTCAGCTTGTGCTGTAAATGAAAGTGAGGTCATGCACCTGATGGTTTTAGTGTTGCTCTGGGCTGCTGCTGCATTATTTGCAAGTTTCTGGACTATAAAAGAGCTGTAGAGCACAAGGCAGGAACAGTGATTGCAAAAGTCCATGAGTTTAAGTACAATTTGAGCCTGCCTTGTTTTTGTTCAGAAAGAATCAATTATCTCAGTTAATGCTGCATCACTTGTTTATCTTTCCTACCTTATGTAAAAAAACCTCTTTTAGCTTCTATTTAACCATGGCTTATTTGATGCTGATTCCTTTTTTCCTTCTGCTCTGATTGTCTCTTTCTGCTGTCACTTACCAGGCCTGTTAATACAGCTAATCATCAGAATTAATGGGTAAATTGTAAGGCTTAATTTTATTCTGAGCCCACAGGGCATGAATTAAGAATATTTGAAGAATGGTAACAAATTTCCCATTTTTCAAATATGATCTTGTTGATTACTTAAATAAAACATTAGTGAGACCAACAATAGAAATTGTCATATTTCATTATAAAGTTTGAAATAATTTTTGAAGTCTTTCTCCAGCACTAGATATTAAAGTTCATTGAGTGCTCCATCCTCTATTCCCATTCCTTTATTTTTTATGTCTGACTTAACTCTTATTGTAAGCTAATTAGAATTTCTTTTGTACAAGGTTGGTACGTTCATACTCTTAGAAAAAAAATTCAATTTTTAATTGCTATATCAATTTTTTTTGTTTCATGGAGTTTCAGTTTTGGATTTAATCAGAGCATCCAAGAACATGTTCTCATGGACAGAGTAAAGCACTTGGAACTGTGCATTGCCACAATAAGGAAGGGAAGAACATCTTGAGGCTAACTCTGATGGCTGAGACTATCCCAGCTTGTTTAGAGATGTTGGATAGATTTTAGCAGCAAAATTTATGGAATTCATAGCACTGCTGTTGAACTTGTTGGTTTAGAAGGGCAGGATGGCAATTAAACTTAGATGATTGTTGATTATAATAGAGAGTTAAGTTGTTATAGCAACTGGAGCTCTCATCTTACCACTGTGCACAGAAAAGCACATACTAAAGAAAACAAAGGGGAAAAAGACTGATCTTTTCCTTTCTCCCAATAGTCTGCAATCATAATTGATATTCAGGATTTTTCCTTCTGCAGTTTCTAGTACTTAAGCATTACTATGCAAATACAATTTATTCAGAAGTCAACAGACTTAAATCACCGAAAAAATTCCTTTTTTAATTTCAGCTAATATTGGATTTCAGTGATTTACCATCTTAACCATTTAAGTGAAAATATTTAATTCAGTCCTTTTATAATTTATTAGGTTTTGTTATTTTTCTTTCTTTTTCAAGAGTTAAGGAGGTGTAATGCTGTACTCTGGCATACTGATGTTAAAACTATACCTTCTGCTGATTTTAAACCATAGCAGTGCAATTAGTCCACAGCAGTTAATTGAAAAATTGAGGCAGTAATATTTTCTGTGTGTTCAATATATTGGATTAAATCAAAAGATATTAAGAATGCAAGTCCAAGGATGCTATTCCAATTTATGCCAGCTGATTCTTTGAACTGCTCTGCTGATGCTTTTCATCAATTTTTGGGTGTTCAGGGCAGGATTTCAGAGAATATCTCAATCAGCTGGCAACATCTGGAATGTTCTGTGTGTGACACAACTGACAGTGAGGAAATCTTGGGTTTATTTCCTGTTCTGCCCCTGGCCTGAGACACCAAGGTAAAGAAAGGGAAAGCCAAGATTTGCTGTCCCTGGAAATCTTACACCCTGCAATGTGTGTGCGTCCTGCTGGGGTTATTTTGTCTTTTTGTGCCTGCAGAAGGCAGAACTCTGCTCCTAGGCTGTCCCTGATTTATTGCCAATTCCTTTGACCTGTCCAGGATTAAAAGAATACAGTCCCTTGTGGAATGAACAACAAGTTTTTAATAACATTTTCATAGTGCCATTTCTGAAGGAGTCCTTTCTCTGAACGAGTGACACAAGAGAATAGCAGCGTTTTTCTTCCAAGTTGCTCACCAGAAATGTGAATACTGGTTTCTATTAGGCACAGAAAATTATGTTTGCACTTCTGCCTCCATTTGGTTAAAAGCACAGGCACTCTTGTACTTCATTTTACATCAACTGCAAAAAAAAAAAAAAAAAAAAAAAGTGTTGTTTTTAAACTGAGAGGTCAAGAGAAGTTAGTTTAATGTGAATGAAATGAAGAGCACTCAGAGTTTCGATTTTCTCAGTAACTTTCAATTATTTGTTTTGAATATCTTTACCATTTCTAAGGAGAACAATTTTAGTCTAGATAGAGCTGTTGAGAATTGAAATGTCAACTAATAGTTTTAATTACTTGATCGTGATCCTTTCAAAGGTAGTTTGAAAGAAAATGAACACACAGTCTCCATTAAAACAGATGAGATTTAAATGTCTCCAAATAATGCCTTATTTCAAATTGTAGAAATTTCGAGTGTATGTGAAGAATGTGAATGGCCTGTTTTGTGGAATCAGCTCTGGGAAAGGTAGGCTGGGATATTTAGAATACCTGGCAGCAGAAAAGTAGTTAAGCCTGACCATTAGAAACCCTTATCATTAGAGTTTGATATTTAGCTATAAAAATTTGCTCCAGGCTAAAAATTAGACTCAGCAATTCCCAACATATGAGGCTCTAAATTACTTTTAAGATGTACACAAAAAGCAAGTTTGCTTACACATCCATTACATCTACATCAATAGTTCTATTTTAGCTCAATATTTTATGTGCTATAAACTAAGTGCTCTGAAAGTAGAGAAGGTTTCTGGTCACTAGCTTAGAGCCTGTTTTCCTATCTGCTCCACATTTGTTTCAAGTCTTTTATGGAGCCTTTAAATTACATCCATGCAAAGTTAAAGAGTTTTATTTCTCAGATTTAACTCTATAGTTTTCATTTTTAATAACTTTCATTTTCTTGAAGTATGATATCTTCATTCAGGGCCATCTGCTTCTTTTCTTTCTCTTTTAAAGAGAACTTTTCTGCTTTTTGGGCAGCCTGCCTTCAGCTGACCAGTGGGGGAAATAATAGAATTGTCCTGGCCTGAGTGGATCCCCAGCCAAATCCCTCTGCAGTGCAGGTGTGTCTCTGCAGCAGGTGCAGCTTTGTTCAGCTCCATGGACATCATCCATCTGCAGCCATAATAGAATTTTGGAAAGATTCTCTCCCAAACACAATATTCTTTAATCTCAGAGGTGGGAAAAAGGTGTAATGCATGGGAAAATTAAGAGCTGTACAACTCTGCAGGAAAACGATTTCTGCGTTTCACAGGATTTTGAGGTTTCACAGCAGAAGTTATTTGATGGAAGGCAAATTGTAGAAATTCCCTGGGCAGGAAGGTTCCACACTGGCTGCTGGAGGAGTGCAGAGCTGGGAAATGCAGGATCTTGTCAGGCTGCCAGTGTGGCTGTTGATGAGCCAGGGCTGGGGCTTTGCAGGGAGCCACGTTGATCTCTGTGGCTTCTGAGCCAGCAGAGTCCCACAGCCCATGAGCAGGGATCCCTCTGGCTCTGACTGCTGCCTCATTTCTGCTTTTTCTCAGAGCTATAAGTTTTATGTATTATTTAAATTTAGTGCAGTGAGAGGTAGAGGTTCAAATGAAACAAAACTCACTTTGTCTTTGAAGTGCAGATGAGCCAGGACACGTTGTGCCGTCCATCATTTGTGATCTCTGAAAACAACACAAATTCTGAACTAATTATTGAACAAGTACATTTATGGCACATTTTCGTCCTTCAGCATCAATCATTCTGAAAATTATTTTCAAGGTATTTGTCATATTAAGATCCTTATTCTGCAGAGGATTAAGGGCATAAGTAGTTCATATAATGAGTTCTCAAATTGGGAGCTTGTAACACATGTAAAGCTGACCATGACTTCTTTACCAGGCTGAGAGCTCTGCTCTCACTCATCCTACTTGTAACAGGCTATAGCTTCTCCGCTTTGGAGTTTTCCAAAAGAATTTGTAGTTGAAATCATGAATACTTTGCTTTTGTTCTGATAACATGATCTGCAAAAGTCACTCTGTGGGTGTGTACCTTCAGCAAGATACCCATGAACATTAAAAGGATGAGTTAGTTGGGTTCCAGAGTGCAAATCAAAGGAATTAGGGTAATTAAAACAGCATCTCTTGGAGACTTCTTTCCTGATATTTATTACCTTATCTATTGTATGTTAAAGATCCCTCTTTGTTGTGATGTCAGACATGAACTTCCCATTAACCACAATTAATCTAACACCCACTCCACCTGCAATGATTTATTATCAGGCAATGAAATAGTCACTGGCAGAGTCCAGCACAGAAGCTGCAGAACCTGAGCTCATAATTGCATCTTGACTGCTTAATTGTGCACCTCTCAGTAGGCCAGGAATCCTTCAAGCATCTGGTGAAGAAGTTCTTGCCTTTAAAAAGTACTTAAGCACGTGTGTAACTGCTGGCTGAGTGGGGAGGTAAATGCTCTCTTGTATCTGCCTCTCTCTGACCTCGGGATTCTGTCATAGAAACATAATTAAAAAAAGCCTGCAGTGAAAGTGAAATGGATCAGGCAATACCAAAGAGGAATCCAAAGCCTTGTTTCACTGTATTGGTCCTGCTCTCGAATCTCACTGCACTGAGGATGAGCAACACTTTCATGCCATAGACTACCAGAAGTTACCAGTTCGAAGTGTATTTCTAATAAGGGCTTAGGAATAAGACAGAACATTAAAATTTAAAAATCTGGTATTAGAGGACTGCAGTTTTATTCAGTCATGCTTGGCTTATTTTACACACCAAGAAAATGATTGCAAGTGAAATATCAGGACAGGTTTTTTTTATCCTATTTAATTATTGCTTGATTAATATTTGATGCAGGGTTTGCAGAAAGAGATTTTTTTTTTCTTCATAAGGCAGTAAAAACTAATTTGGGATAATATAGGTGTTTTATCTCTTACCAATCAATAAAATATAATCCTCCTAGTTAGTGGGTTATTGTGCCCTCTATTGCACCAGCAACTGTCTTTATATCTAATATCTACATTGACCAGAAATGACTGACTGCACCCTGCAATTTATAATCCACTCTGCCCAACTCCCCATCAATTATTTTTGCTGCAAACTCTAGTGCCACTGATAGGTATTTTATCTTGGTGCTGCATTCCCCCTGCCTGCGGACTGCTGCTTTGAAGAGCCTTAAAAGCGTCGCTGTTTAACAGCACTACCCCGTGCATCTGCTCTAAAATTTGTTCCAAGTCGCTCACATTCTGGTTTTGAACAATACACTTTCATACACAGAGTAAACACATTTTGTTTAGTACCAATTTATTTCGAAGAGAGCTGTTCTAAAGTTCTTGGTGAGACTGCGTCAAAATATTCAATTTGGGGAAAAAAAACTTGAGCACAATGTGAAAACTATTTTCCCTTTAAATTACTGTGGTAGAATTTTCTGCAATTAAAATGTAAACTAAATGCCATGTGCTTTAAAGAGGACACTGAGACTATTTTTCTTATTAGTGACTTTGTCACAGAATGGTTTCTTTTTGAAATCCTTACTTGGTGAGAGCTTCCCACCAAGGAAATGAAAGTACACCAGTGGATGATCATGTCCCATATTATAAACATTTGATCAGCCCATTTTCACAGGAAAAGCTGCCCTAACAGGTTGCAATAAATTATGGCTATGTGGTGACATTTAAATATGTTAAAGCCAATGTAGAAATATTTTTTCAGGCAGAAAAAAAAAAATCTGTGTGAGAATAATCCTATTACAAATGATTGTGAGGCATTGCTTAAATCTCTGAGATTTCTTCATAAAGTTTTTTTTAGGGACCTGTCTGTATTTTTCTCTTTAGATGTGTTATCTGTCTAGAGTAATGAATCTTTTGGATGTTTCTGAATGGGAAGCATAATTTTCAGGGATTTTGCTGATCTGTATCCTCTTTCTTAGGTTTGTTCAGGTTAATCCAGAATGTTCTTTCCAGTCCTGGATCTCCATCCATGGGGCTGGCTGAGAGAAATGCCACAGGCTTTGGCTGGTTCCATGTTTCTCTTGTTTTATAGAGAATTAGGAAATCAAGGAACATTACAAGCTCTCTCTTGCCACCAATATATTGTCCTTGGCAACAACTGATTTAACATCTAATTTAATGTAGGATAAAAACAGGTCAAGCAAATCTATTTTACATTAAACCCTTTCTGCCTCTCTTTTTTTTTTTTTTTTTTTTTTTTTTGTTTTTTTTTTTTTTTTTTTTGGTGGAAACTACAAATTTTTTAGTCATGGGTTTTTGTTTTTTGGGTTTTTTTTGGATAAGCCTAATTCCTTTAATTCAGGAGCACAAGTAATTTGTGTTGTTCTTATCTGTGTTCATGCTGCACTTCTGAGTGTGAATTTCTTAACACTTGTATTCCCTGGAAAGCTTTGTTAAAAATAAATGTTGAACATGGACAGTAGGTCAGTTAATGAACTTTGGAGGTTTGTGTCTATTTTGGAAGGTTCAGTATTTGGCTGATAAGTGCTGCTGGCTGTGTGATGCCATCTAGGCCTGGGATCCTCTTCCAGTGGGTGGAAGATCCTCTTTGTATTCCAGCCAGATCCTCTTTGTATTCCAGCATCTGTCTTGTGATCAGAGCTCGTTGTTGGTGTTTCAGACTTCAGCCCAGGCTGCAGATAAATCTGGCTTTTGGCAGTAACCTCACGCTTTGTTCCACACCCAGCTCTGCTGGAGCCTCCAGAAATCCCCTGGGTGCTGAGCAGTGCAGCTGAAGTGGTGTCAGGAAGGTCACTTTTCTATCCAGGGATGTGTCAGCTGTTCCAAACATTGATCAATCTGTTTTCTGACTTCTGTGAGTTTGGTAATGGCATAAAATAAAAGGAAAGGGATCTTTAGGAGAGAAGAGCCATTCTCTTGGTTATGTAGGTCAGTTCTTTGTAGATGCAGTGTGAGCTGTAGCTTCAGTATCAGATGGAGCCTCTTTTATCCCAAACAGCACATGATAAAACCGTGGCATCCCACCTTTTTTTCTTTTTATGGCACTGAGAACATTTGCAGGGCTGCAAACCTGCACTGGGGCCATTTAATCTAGTTTATCTTTCAGATGTCCTTATCTCATCAGATATGTGCTGTAATGCTTCGCTGGCTTTGACTTGGTTTTCTTGAAGTTGGTTTTCTTTTTAACTAAGTTTTCTTGATTGGAACTAAATCTGGGATCAGCACAAAGTTTGATGTATTTTAGATATGAATTAGAAGTTAGGTCAGAAAAACGTGTAGTGGAAGAGGGATAAGGGCAGGAAATGTAAGATAAAAGATACAAAGATGGAAAAGACTGCTCAAACAAAGAGCAGTTTGGAAGGCAGAATGTGGACCAATGGGTGAAGGGGAAATGTCATTTATTTATTAATTATAATAAGAAATTTAAAAGTCGTGGTGCTATAGCAAAGAAATAATCTTTATACAAAAATCTTGATATGAAAACGTGCTGAAATAAGCCACTTATAAATCCTTCAGAGGACTGCAGATTTTTGTTGGCTGAAAAATTCCATTGTACCATTGCACCATTTCCAGCAAACTGTCAACTCTGGTGGCTGTGCTAATTACCAGCCAAAGAGGTGCAGGGAGTGCCTGAGTGAACACACAACAAACAACAATTTGTACTGAGAATCAAGTTCTCCCTCGGAAGTTCTCCCTCGGTTGAAACCACGTTTGTTTTTGTCTGGAGATGTCTGTGCTCCCCTCTCTCCACTTCCCTTTTCTGGTGAGCACAGCAGCAGCTGTTGCACCTCCAGCAGCAGAACATGAAAATACCAGCTCTGGATTAAGTTATTTATTTTTAATGCCAATTTATCAGTGCTTTCTGTGAATCTTTATCACCTTCTGTGAATCAAATGAGTGAGTTTCACATCTGCTCATTTTTTGGAAGGGCGAATCTTGAGTTATAGGCGTCTGCAAATACTTTGAAGCACCTTAAAATTTTCACCATGGAAAAATTAAAGCACAGTAGTGATTATTAGGGACTACAAGCACATCAATTCTAAATTAATACCCCAACATAATTACTTTGTCCTGCTCCTTTCTTTGCGAGCCATTGGTAGGTGGTAAGTAATCTCCTTTTAAGCTATTTTCCCCTCAATATGTCAGAGGAATTATTTGAAATAATTATGAAAGAGACATAGAATATAAATGTCAGAATAGATGTAGATGGGAAAATATTACTACAGAGGAGCTTTGTAATATGTTGGAAATGTCATTTATGGTTCTGTTTTAATGAATGGGTAATTAGTTGGCTGAACATCAGCTCACTTCTTAATGGAATCTTACTAGATTAACTACATGCCTCATTCATATTATCCTACAGATTTTTTCTGCCTTTTTATAATGAATATTCTTTTTGCAGGGTGCTAATATGAAAAAGGAGGGACTCTCCCAGTGCACAGAATTTGGCCTTTTGTCCTCTGTTGAATGAATTTGGGCTCTTTTTATAAAAATGCTTAAAATACATATGGTGGTGCTGTTTTTACACTTCCAACCCATGCTGGTTTGGATACCACTTCTTACACCTGCATTTTTTGCATGTTTTTGTTTGATTATATTTTTACCTTTATTTTGATTGTATTGGCTTTTATTCTCCCTTTTGCTCTATTAATTTAAACCTTGATTTCAAAGTCTTTAAATTTTGAATCCTCTAAAGCTTTATAAATCTCAAATACAGATGCTGAATGTTCAGTCTCCCTAAAAGTAACAAAGAAAAAACAGCTTCTCCTTATGTATGAACATGGTCTTGTAGAATATTTGTTTGTTTCCATAAAAGTTATTAAGATGTAAAATCTCCTTTTTGCCTTTTTTAGTGTGCATCACATCTTTATTCTATATACATAATTTATACTTATTGTTATGTGTTTTCCAAAACTTTTTCTTTCTACTTGGACAGAAGTTTGCTAAGGCATTAAATATATATATATATATAAAACCTGTTTAACATTCAGCTCTGCTGTTTGCCCTAAAGCTATAATTTTCATATAATCTGCTTGTGAAGAACCCCCTTGTCTGAGGTGCTGCATTTCTTGTTTGTTCTGCTTTGATGTCTCTGTGTTGCTGGGGTGCCCTGGCATGTTCCCAAATACAGGTAAAGGGAATTTTTGATATACAGCAATGAATGAAGACAATTTACCTTGGTTCTGCACCAGGACTTAACCAACACCTGAAATCCATCTTGCCAGACCAGAATCTGCATGTTTGGAGAGAGAAATACTTCAGTTTTTCTCAACTGATGATAATTTTCCCCATCACAATTTCAGGGAGTCCAGGAAAAAGAATGTCAATATTATGAGATCTCTGTTACTGTGAATAAACATATGTCTGTTACTTTTAAAATATTTTTTTTCTAATTTTCTGAATTAGATAATCCCATCACTTACATTTTACCTTCCAGTAGCTTTGTGTGTTTCGAAAACACCCAAAGTTTCAGCTAAAATAACTTGGATTCATAATTTGTTTTCATTTTCTTTTATTTACTGTCTAGCAAAGTGTTATTTGCAGTGAAATTTGGCATCTCAGCTGAACCATTATATTCAGCTGTAATTAGAATAAACTGTTGGCATGAATTACTGTACATTGTTTTAGAGATTTGTTTGCCATTTCTTACCAAAGCACAGACAGGAATTTGCTGTCTAACTTTTGTACATTTGCAAAACACACTTAGTGTAAAATTAATTAGGTCATGAGAAACCTATTATCCTGTCTCTAAGGAGCTGATTTTAAAAGTAAGCATATTTTCTGTAGAAGGTGACATCTTTTCATTCAAACCCAGTTGTGATTCATTCTTCAGGTTTTGTTCTTGTTTTTCTTCATCAAAACAGAGGCATAAAAGCAGGTTAGAAGTAACTCAGTATTGAGGTAATACTGAAAAAAATGTAATCCTTAAAGGCCAGATTTATGATTTGATGGCATTAGTGTCCAATCCTGGAAAAAATAGCTTTTCCTTCATTTTTAGAGTTGTTCACAAACGGGATGGAATTTAAATTAGTTCTTCAGTGTTCAGAATAAGGAAGTTCTGTCCGTGCACTACACAAGGAAGGGTTCTGGGTCTTTTAAAAATTAAACTGAGCACTCCTGGTTACAGATGAGTTGCAGGTCCAACCTAAAGCTTTGGTTGTCTGCATTCTGAAGAGAGCCACCCTTGCTGAGTGTCATCCATTAAATTAATGGATGATTCTGAGCATTATCCTTAGCTCATGATCTGTGGTGAAATTGTGCAGAAGACAAAGCAAATCTGAGAAGTTCAGTGGTCTGTCCTTTACTCTATTTTGTCTCTGGCCCAGGCATTTGTTCTGCCCTTTCTATACACTTGAATTGCCTGGAGACAAATTGGTCAGTTTATGCCTTACACCAAGATTGACATTTTTATGGTGCCTGGAGGACAGACTTTTAAAATGCTACTGTTTGAAAAATTGTCCTGATATCTGGGGAGAGCAATCCCTGGTTCTGTGAAAAAGGAAGGCTGTGGTGGTGTGCTACTGAGGAAGGAGCAGACCAGCTGTGCAAAAGGAGCTAGGCTGAGGTTCTCTCAGCTGCTGAAGAGGTTTGGGCTCCTTGGTTCCATCCATTGGATAGAAACAAATGCTCTTAGATATGCATTAAAGCCTGGAGCAGCATTTGAGATCAGCTCTGGGTGACTGCTGGGTTTAGTGCACAGACAAGCAGCTGCTTCAGAATGCAGCTCCTGATTTTCTTCCTGAGTGATCTCCAAGGGCTGCTGCTCGTTCTCCTTCTGTAGCTGCTTTTGAGCTTAGCTTACTCCTCCCACCTCCCAGTCATGATCTGACTTTTAAAAATTCATAATTAATCCAGCCTTGAATGTTTCCAAGCTCCTGCTGGCTAGTAATGATGAAGCAGAAATGACTCCTGTCTTTTGGGTAAACTGATGGGAGAATCTTCCAGCTCTGCATTCCCAATCCTTGCTTTCAGGCCTCGACAAGGGTGTATCTTCTGTTCCCGTGAGCTTCTTCTTGTATTCACAGACTTTTTCACTGACTGATTCCTCCAAATACATCCCTTAAATCTGTCTCAGTGGTTTCTTTGGTGTCTCCCTCATTCTGTCTCGTTCCAAAACAGATTATCTGTAAAGAAATTGCCCATAATGAACAAGTTTTCCATACAGGCTTTTGCTTTTCATGCTCTGCAAAGCTTTTCTGTCCACCCCTCAAAGCAAGGAAATCAGTGTAGACCCTTCTTCTGCACAGACTTGCTGTAGGCAATTTAACCAATTTCACTTCTCAACCAGAATTTTCCTTCAGTGCATTTCTTTGGGCTTTCTTTAAAGCCTCCTGCCTAGTTTTCCCTCTCTTTTGGAGACTTCCTGCTGAGATTCTGAATGCTGCTGATCATGCAGGCAGGATTCAATTCAGAAAAACACAGCAAGCATAATTTATCCTTCAGCTTCCAGCCCCTGTGTTGTGTCAGGGTTTTGTTTCTGCTTTCAGTGAATGTACGAGCTTGCTGCAAAGATTGTTTGGGCTGCTTTAAAGTGTGGGAAATTCTCTTTTCACCTTTTATATTCTAAACTTTCACCACAGAATCCTAATAGAAAAAGCCAGTAGCACTGGGTGAAGAATTATTTTACTACCATAGTACAATATGCTGAGAGACTGTACCAGATAAAGGAGAAAAATAGCCTTACTGCATGTACTGGCCTCTGTTCTGAGCCAGTAAAATAGAAGAGGCAAAACCCAGTAAGTTTTAGTAAGAACTGTCCTGAAGGGCCTGCTTCAAGCACTTGTCCAAAGAAAATTACATTTCTGACTGTGAGTTACATGGAATTACAAGCACAAGGCATCTTCCTTTTTAAGTAAACTGACTAGAAATTTTTTAGAGCAACCTAAATTAAACACATCTTGGTCCTGAAATATTCATTGCATTTATCTCATTAGACACCTGTATTTTAATTTTCTTGGTTTGAGATTTCATAGTGTGTTCAGATACTGAAATACTAAACTCTGGTACATGTTCAAATGCCTCATGTTGAGAAAGGGCTTAATATTGATATTATCAAATTCTGGGCTCCTTCTGAGCTTTCTCAGGGCAAGATGCAGCAGACTGAGGGTGGCTTCACCATTCTGCAGTGTAAGTTTGCTTGACCATAACATTCATCTGATATGTTACAAACTAAAATATCATTTCTGCAGAATAGTCAGAATACAGTTAATTAGCAAAGTGCTGGCCAGGCACAAACCCAGATCTCTGTCAGATGTGGAGAGCACAGAAGGCTGATCCTGCAAGTTTGCTGTGTTTTAATTGTCTGCTTGTGGCAAGCTTGCCCAGTAGATGCATGCACACAGTGCAGGTTATCAGAAGGGATTCTAAACAGCTCCTTAAAAAAATCTGGGGTAAATTTCACTTCAGTTGCACAGACAACTTCTGTACATCCAGTATAAGCTGATCTTCTTGGGTTTTTTTGGCAGTTCTATACATTTTTTCTTTAGGTAACCTTGGTTAAAGGCCTTAAATAGCTGAACTGATTCAGCTGATCTCAGGAAGGCAGAAGACCATTGCAATTTTGCTTCGTCCTTTCAAAAAACACACAGATTTTGCTGACAGGCTTCTGCTCCCAGCTTGCAGTAATTGGTGGCAAACACAAAGCTAATTCCTTATTACACAGTATTTTCAGGGGGTTAATGGGCAAGCTGTTGAATACAAACAGTGGCCAATAAGGTGGCTCTTAGGAGAACAAAGATCTGTAATTCACATTCTCCAATGCTGCATTTTCCACTTATGCCTCTTATCTCTGTTCTCCTTTTTGCAGATTCACTTTATGTAAAGTGATGCACAGCCAGAGGCTGCCAGGAGTAGGTTGACATAGAACAGTGAAGATTTGCTCAGTGATATCCAAGTTCTTTGTGTCCAATTATATCTGTAGCTCTAGGAACTTACAGGGCAGAAGAATTTGTAGCAGGGTTATTTACAACAGTGGGATGGATATTTTCCTTTTATAAGAAGAATGAGAGAAAGCGAAAACACTTTTATCAAAGTGTTCTAGTTGCAACAAAAGAAATGCTCACCCTTTTTACCATAGAGGAGAGCAGATGAAAATAAAAATGCAGAGTTCATTTGTTGTTTCTTACTCTGATTTCATTCCATTTGGTTTTTCTCTTTTATTGACAGCTTCATTTTCAAATTAGGATAATAGCATTATACTCTTTCTTGAATTGTCTATATTTAATTCTGTTTGTCTTGGGGGCTTTGTGTTAGCATAAAGAAATCCAGCTGAAATGGAATTTAACACCATCAAGGGCAAGCTTTGGAATCTGAAACTCATGTGCTCTGATGATTCTTCTCACCCCTACTTGCATCCTTACTTCTTTCAAAAATCAAAGATAATAACAAGAAAGTTCAGCATAGCAAGGCTCTGAAGAGTTTGGATCTTGAATGGATCCGGAGTTTTATGTCTACAGACAAAATATTTTTAAAATTCAAACTAACCCCATTTAACTTTTTGGGGCATCTGAAGCCAGATATGTAAAATGGAGATAGCTACATGTACAATAGCTGAACCAAACCCTTTAGACTGTGCTCTGCCATCTGTTTATTGGTTTTATTTCTGGTGCTTGCTGCAGCTGTGTGAAAGAAATTGGCTTATTTTTGAATAGCAGTGCTAACAAATTAAAAACATAACTAACAGTCTGCAAGGGCACTGACCTTTCCAGAGGAAGAGCTGGAGCACAACGAAGATTGACTTTATTACACTCTATTCCTTGTTTTCACAGCCAGTCCAAGGGTGGGATTTCAGATAAGCCAGAACTGCAGAGCACCTGACAAGGCATGAGGAAGATATACCCCATTTCATCAGAAAAAATATATATCTGCTAGCAAGGTCCTGTGCATGAACTCTAGCTTCACTGTTCTCAATGAT
The DNA here is from genome assembly GCF_024509145.1 of Vidua macroura. NCBI lineage: Eukaryota > Metazoa > Chordata > Aves > Passeriformes > Viduidae > Vidua > Vidua macroura. The sequence goes on along the minus strand of NC_071584.1, from coordinate 18,352,637 downwards.
TTATGTTGATTTAGGTAAAATTTTGTTTGTTTCTTGTTGTGTGATAAATATTTCCAGCTACTGGCTGGAAGGCTGAAGTTAGGGTGAATTGCCATTTTAAAGGGAGTCTCTGTGCCAGAATGATTCTGGAGAGCTTCCCAACTGACTTCCCTACAGGTTACTACTGTCAGCTGCCAGACCTCAGGCTACTTTCGACACTTTTATCCTCATGACTTTGTTTTCTTTTCTTCTTTATTTTTTTTTACCAGTATAATGTGCAGATTTAAGCCTTTTTTTTTTTTTTTTTTTAAATTTTATTTTTCTATGAGCATTTCCCCTTAGTGTATTTGCTGAAAGGAAAAGGGATGAAGGTGTTTGAGAGCTCTCTTGAGGCTATTTAATATAACCCTTAAATACTTGGGTTTGAAGTTTGTGATGATTTGGACTTAGATCTGTCAGCTTGACTTAAAATTACTGCTTGCACTATTTTCTGGTGGAAAATACTGTATTCTAGGTCAATAGGAAGTTAACTGTGATGTCCTTTTCCCTGACATCCTGCTGAATCATTTGTCATGTGTCCTGCTATGGATGTGTGATTTGGACTTCCAAAAAACAGTTTTGTGTCTCACATTTCAATAGACTTTTTTGTCTGAATCCTATTTCTAATGAAGTTTGGGAGAAATCATTAAGTAGCTGAGGAATTCATGGATTTTGAGCTTCACTAACATCAGTATCTTGTATTTCCATATGGAAGTTGCTCTCCAGAACTCCAGCTAAGCCATCGAGATGCCCCTTCTGGTTCCCAGTGCTTTTTTAAGTGAGGTGAAAGACTCAGGTTTTTGCTTTAACAATTTATTTTGGGTAGCTGGGAAGGAGAAGAGATGATGCAGATAGAATATGCTTGAAGACAATTCATAATGAAGGAACTGGAAGAATATTCTTGGTGGCTCTTTCTGATGTTCTTGGCTTGTGTGTCTGTGGGACTGAGCCCTCTGGGAATTTGGGGATCTTGTGTGGATCCACCTCCAAAGTGATGAGGGCACCCTGAAAAGTGCCAAGCCTATTGAGCAAATGAATATCTGGAGTTTTCCCTGCTGAATCAGTTAATAGAAGTTGCCAGGATGTCTATTTTGTATGATCGGAGCGGATGAGGAGATTCCCAATATTGGAACAACAAAAAAAGGCTGAATTTTGTTTACCTTCCCAAAATTATCAAGGATCAATCAATCAATGATTGCAAGGCTTGCTTTCAATGCTATTATGAATATTAATGCACTTGAAATGACTTAAAAATATTTAGGGCAAGAAAAATTCCACAAGGATCAGTTTATTCATTATTTCCTGACTCCTTGGTATAATTATGTTGACTGACTCTTTACTAAACAAAAGTCAATGTGCTTAAATTGAGTCAAATTAAGTTTGTTGAAAAATTTATCTGCTTGTACTTGTAATTCTCTTATTCAAGTTCAAGGTAATTTCAGAGTCATGGCTTGTGAAGCTATGCTAGAGTAGAAAACACTTCATGGCAGATATATTGTTTGCTTTTCATTTAGTTTTTCAAAACATCAAAAATACTTTTCCTTAAAATCTGACACGTCTAGACCTTAGTGTTGTTTGCTAAATGTTTTGCAGTGTGTGAGGAATCTTCACAGGCAGGTGTACAAACACACCAACAATGCAACCAGCAAGATAAACCAGAAAAAAAAAAAAAATAAAAATAAAAACTTGACCTTAGATTTCATGAGGAAAGAGTGCCACAAACCCACCTGAGCCACGTAGGGGTAAATGACGCAGAGCTACTTCACTTTTTGGATTGTATTGCAGAGAAGAGGCTTGTAGTAAAAGGTTAGTTATAATCATGTTTTCTGGAGTCATTCGAGGACAAAAAGTAAAAATTGTGTATCAAAGTTTCCTGGTGGAATGTGAGAAAAGGTGAAATCTGGCATAAAATACGAGGATAAACCTGTGAAAGGTGAAAGACTGAAATGAGCCCAGAATAGCATTTGTCTGTATTCTGGTGTGCTCCTCCACCAAAAAAAAAAAAAAGAAGATTGAAGTCACAGAAAATGTGACTGATCTGATCTTGAATGAACTGCACAATGACACGTCATTGAGGGGTTCAGGATAACCAAACAAAACACAAAAATTACCTGGCACAGGAGACCTCTGGGCTTTTAAGTCAATGGTTAATATTGTTTCAAGTGAAAGCACAGTTCAGGCAAAGATGAGGCTCAGAAACTTCCAATCTGAGGAATGTTGCTGGTTTTGTGTATTATTGTCAAGAAAAGCATGACTTGAAGAGAGACAGGACTTGATTTAACTTTTTATTAACTTCTTAGTGTATTGCATTAGCTAGTTTTGATGTTATCTCTAAAAATAGCACTTGAAAGTGCCTATCAATTAGATTTTATGACATGAAAATGTCATTTCTGAAAGAGTCAGATATCGTACCAGATATGACAGTGCCCAGAGACCAAATTGGGAGCAAAATATTTCTGTCTTTCCCTGAGGTGTTGGTTGAACTCTAACTTTGGATATAGGTTATGTAGACTTAAGAGCTGGTTGATTTTGTTTGGGTTAGGTTCGGTTTGCTTTTTTTTTGATTGATTCTAAGGTCCTTAAAGTACCACTCAAAAGCTGTCTCCAATTTCAGCTGCCTGTGTTTGTACAACAGGTGAAATTCAGGAATGACAGAGATTGTAAATCAAGCAGGATTAGAGAGGATGATGCCTTTTTCTTGGTCATGCTATAATTTTTACCATCCTGTGTCTATCTCAGCTGTTCTCAACTTCCCCTTAAGCTGAGGGATTTTTTTCAAAAAATCTCTTCTTAAAGATAGCTGAGTAAAACTAGGAATCTGTTCAGGCAGGTTTTGGAATCCAGCACTTTTCATTCTGTATTCTCTGCTTACACATATGCTGGAGGAGGAGGATTATTTTGGCAAGCGAAGGAAAAAAAGAGCTGGAATTTCAGGAGACTCTCTCTTTGCAGTCTTGTTGCTGAGAGTGAACCTGCAGGTTCATCTCTACACTCAGAGCCTAATTTTGTGATTTTTCTGGAGCCCAACAATGGGAAAATGCCACTGAGGTACAAAAGTGTAACGTGCTGCTCAGAGCAGGATTTGGGGCTGCATTTTGTGTGATCAGATTGAAAGCTGCAGAAGCTTGAAGAAAATCTCTCTGGCCAGCATTTGTTCACTGAGGATTTTGGTTTCAAAGCTTTTGTATCTACAGACAGTTACGTGGGGGTCAGGGGAGAATTTGAAGTTGAGAATTAATTAGGGGAGGTGAAGTAGCGAAACACTTGGTGGAAGCAATCATTGAGGACATTGGTGAAGGGCAGAGAAGTCAAATATGAAAAGGAAGGAATCTATTGTAGAAAATATAATAAGAAGGCTCTGTGAAAGTCCCACCTGCTCGTTCTTAGCTGTAAAATAATGTGTTGTAATTATGTGTATCAAGTACATGTGATTTTAGTCACTCACTGCTTGAAGATGCTGGCAGAAATGTCTGTGTAGTGTGATCTGATAATACACAATCATAATTGAATTGGAGAGAAGTTATTTTGCTAATTAGTCAATGTGTTCTGTGGAAATCAATAGGAAAATAAAACCCTTTAAAAGTTTACTTGCCACAGAGTAACATGACTAATAATGTGCTTTGCTGTTAATTAATAACCCAAAATCTGGATAGCAGGTAGAGTCTTGGCACCACTGAGAGCAATGGGAAAAATTCTGTTGTTATATGGGGAAAATGATTTTACTGGGAAGATGATTTCATTCTTTCAATCCATTATTACCAGATATATGCTGCCTTTACCACTGCATTTGCACAGTCCTTTCTTTTTTTTTAATCTTGAATTAATACATCACAGCAGAACATGTTGGGAATGTCAGAGGACAGTGTGTATCAGTGATACAAAAGGAATTAGCATATTCTCATGAAAGATAATAACGTTCTGTTGGGGTATCAGTCCTGGGCACGTCAGGGCTGAGTGACAGGAGCTCACATTGCACTGGATGGGCAGATGTTCTGAATAATGCTCTGCTTAGTGAGTGTCAACATTTCTGTGTCTCCACTGGGCCTGTAGCTTTCACAAGCAAATCTCAAATTATTTTTTTTTTTTTCTATTGCATCTTGATCAGTTTGATGGAAGGTGAAGATGTGGATATGGACTGAACTAAGGAAAGTGGAGATAATCAGTAAATGTAGTCTTTCATCAGTTCCTCTCCCGAGTCGCACTTTAGGCTATGAAACCAATATAGCTGTGGCTGGATTTGTGAAATGGATGAAAACCCATCTGCACTCACACCTGAGCCCGAGTTGCATGTACTTACTTAACCTCGTGTAGACTTGGTAATAAATTGATTTATATGCTGGTGGATGACGAAAGGCGGAGCCAGGAAAATATTTAACTCTGGTTCTTGGCATGCTGCCACTACTAAAAATAAAAGAATTTCAAATGTAGCGCACATGTGAGAGTTTATGTCCCTTCACTGTAGAACAGCTTCATGGATTTCTCTTCCTTCTTGTGAAATGAAATAAACCCTCACAAGAGACTCTCTAATGGAGTCTCTGCTGGATCCTACCATCAAGAGAAAACTCTTCTTGATTTCTTACAAGATTCCCACTTGGAGACCTTTTCTGCCTTGGCAGGAAAGGGATTAAGTAATATTTTGAGGACAAGAAGCTTTTGAATGTCACATTGTTGCTTATTAGTGGTTGATAGATGGCTATGTCTTAAGAGACAACTGGACTTAAAAAAAAAAAAGTCAATATGTCTCTGCAGCAAAGAGAAAGTCTTCCTGTTTGCAGGAATTCTGGGTGCAGTACTGTGGATCAGAGGAGCTCAGGAGTGGCAGAGCAATGGCATTTTCAATAAATAATACTGGTGGGAGGAAAAGGGAGAGCAGGAATAGAGTCTGTGAGAAAATAGGGCAAGAAGAGAGATTTGAGCAGAGCCAGGATCACAGGGTGGAGATGGAAAGGAAAACCCCATAACTGATGAGAGCAGGAATTCCAGCTCTTCGAAGTGAACTGTAAAAATGTATATTTCAACCAGAAAGCCATTGAAAATCCACCTAGCCCCAAAGGAGCAGACCCATCCTGAAAAGGTATCCAGCAGTTAACCCGTCCTATTTTTGTATTTTGTCTGTTGTATGCTTTAAGTGACAAGGGTGACTGTTCTCACACCCTGATGTGACAATTACATGTACAATAAAGCTTTGCCAGGGAGTTTATAAACAAATCCCTTTTTGTGGACTTGGCCTCTTGTTAGAAAAAGGTGAAAGCAGTACCAGCATTTCTGTATTGTTCTGCATTGAGCAAAAAAAATAATTAATGTTTTGAATATAATAAAAAATGCTGCCCTTTCTTTCTTCCACCCTCAAAATTAAACATTCATTGCATCAGTGATAATCTCAAAGCAAAAATAATCTTTTTTTTTTTTTTTATTAAACCCTTTCTGCTGTTTAAACAGAGGAGTAGATTTAGCAGCAAGTAAAACTTTAAATCTGTTTTAAATGTTTTTGCTGTTTTATGACCCAGCATTACAAAGCCAGTAGACACAGTAATAAATGCTGTGTTCCAAGCATTCTACAATCTCTTCTGATTATCCAAGTGTAGCTTTATTTTCCTATTCCCTTGTTGTCAAGGAATTCATAGCTGTTAACAACCGATGTCTAAGGGTGCTGTCAGCCCCATGACTTGATGGTGTCAATAAAATTCGTACAAGGCATGAGCTCAAATCTCAGAAATTATTATAGAGCCTCAATCTAAATAATATGATATTAACTGAGACAGTAAAACAAGAACATTTACTGCAGAATCCTGCTAAAGAATAAGTAAAGTGCAGCAGAAAATTTTATTTTCTAGGAGTTAAAGGGCTGGAGATAAGCAGAGATTATATCTTAGTTCTGAGATTTGGTGGCATGGGATTTTTATTGACTGGTTGTTATTTGCTGTGGCGGCAGAACTGTTGAGATGTTTTTTGTCAAGGCCTTCCCAACTCATGCTGTGCTGTGTTTCTTTGCCTACAGCTGTTTATTGCTCAGTCAAAGCATGAAATATGCAATAAAATAGAGTGAACATACTTTTAGAAGGAAAAAAAAAAGAGAAAAATTGGAATACGGAGTGTGCTAAGGTTTTCTGGATAAACATGAACCTAAACACTTGAATCTACTATAGAAAAATGGAATTCCTCTTTCTGCAAATGATTTCTCTTTCTTCCACAAAGATTTAAAAAATATTAAACTCTCTTATGTGAGAGCTCATACTGCAGGATTCCAGTGACCCCTGAATATTTGGTGACCTCAGGAAAGGTCTCTTCTCTTCTCTTCTCTTCTCTTCTCTTCTCTTCTCTTCTCTTCTCTTCTCTTCTCTTCTCTTCTCTTCTCTTCTCTTCTCTTCTCTTCTCTTCTCTTCTCTTCTCTTCTCTTCTCTTCTCTTCTCTTCTCTTCTCTTCTCTTCTCTTCTCTTCTCTTCTCTTCTCTTCTCTTCTCTTCTCTTCTCTTCTCTTCTCTTCTCTTCTCTTCTCTTCTCTTCTCTTCTCTCCTCTCCTCTCCTCTCCTCTCCTCTCCTCTCCTCTCCTCTCCTCTCCTCTCCTCTCCCAACAAGCATTCTAATGCATGTCTGCAAACAAGTCAAAATAAATCTTAGCCTACTTTTGGTCTAGGGCTATCAAAACCTTTCCATTTTAGATTAAAATCTTTAGTTCTTTAGATGAAACAAGATTTATTTCTTGAAGTGAAAGAAGATGGACAAGTAAGAGCCAACAGCCATGACAGGAATATTCAGATTTCTGTGTGTAGGAGAAGCTCCTTATCAGTTCCTTGATTCCATTTGGCTGCAGGTTTAGCAGAACAGTATTGTTGAAATTTTCTGTTTATCTCTGCTTCTAGATCAGGAGATAAGAATGATTAATATAAAAGCTATTGTATTTCTGTGCTAGGGAATGAAACCACCAGGTCTGACTTTGGGAATGTGACCTGAGCTTTGCCTTTGGATTTTTTTGCTATAAACCCAAACCTAGAAAAAGGAAAAATCCAGCCTTTTGATGTATGCTTTCTTAAGCACTTTGCCAAAAGAAAAATATAAATATTATAAAACTGAAAATGCAAATTTTGAAGAAATAGAACATCTGGTGTCAATATTGAACTGTATGTACTAAATAACAGTGTTCAAAACAGATTTTTATTCAAGTTTTACTGTAGACAGCTGAAAATAAAAATATTTATTACATGCCAACTACCTTCAAAGAGCTTTTCTGTGTATGTGTTTATGTCAAGAAAGGAGAAGCAAAAATAGAACCCGGATTTTGAGTTCAGGAGGAGTTTAAACTTTCCTTCCCTCAAATTTCTTTAATACTGTAATGACAAAGTGCCATCTCTGCATGTCTGACAGTAACAGGACCAAAAATCAATGGAAATCTCGTGTGTTTGCAAATCTTTCTTCGTGGTGCCATGTAAATATCAGTGTTTGCTGAAATGAGGAACAGGATTTGACTTGTTACAATATTTTAGTGCATGTCCAAAATGTCTGCTGCTAAGATTTTGCTGAGTTAATTCGTAAAAGTACCTTGCTGAAAATTTGAATGTTCCTGTTCTATAAAATGTTCCATATTTCAGTCTCACCCTGCCTGTTGCACTGGGAATTCCACGACCTGCTCAGGTGGGTGGCAGATTTTAAAGAGAACAAAACTTTATGTTTCCAATGGTTTGGAAAATGACAATGGCATATTTTAGATGGAATCCTTGTGCTGGCCCTTATCACATTCTCATTAATGTTGCAGCTCAAACTTCTGCACCTAATAAGAAACAGTGACTTAGAAAGGACAAAAATCCTCAATGTAAAATTCAAAGAATGCACATGAAAAGGTCTGTGTTGACAAAAATCTGATTTTTTTTTTTAATAAATCAATATATCCAGGGTTTTGTTTGCTTGTTTGTTTTAACTTTTCTTATATAGCCATGTTTAGAATTAAACTGTTTTTATAACTCTGACTTAATCTCCCTTCCAGGGGATTTCAAAGTGTTGCTACAAAAGGTGTTTATCAGTTGTGGCTTCTCTCTTTAGCCTCAATTTTGACAGCTTGGGACATAACCAAGATTCCTCTTGTCCTCAGGGCGTGTACTAGCTCTTTATTGTTGCCAATTGCATCTTTGTTTCTAATAAGATCAGTGAGAATTTTCCACTCCAATTTGTTTCTCTTTTGTAATTTTGGGAATTTAATTCTACAGTGTTTAGTACAAATTCCAATATTCTATCAAAGAGCTGAGACACAAAAACTTAATTTCTGAGACAGTGGCCAAATTGCCATCTTTTCTATGTGAGAAAAGTAGAAATTCTGGTCTCACTGAAGGGAAAAGATATTTTAGCTGTAGCACTAATCAGGCTGTGCCCAGTGCTTTGCATAACCACAGCAGTTGGTCTGAAATTTGTTCTGTTTGTATTTCCTTAAAACTTTCACTGATTCCCCTGATGTCAATATATTTAATGAGTTGTAAATCAGTGCCAAATTTAGCTTCTACCTGAAGCCCTAAACCAACAAAAGCAAAGCAATTCTGAATTCACTAAATCTTAATGTTGTTTTAAAATAGTTTTTAATGGGGTTAATTTCTTTAGGTTTTTCTTTCTCTCGGGGTACTATAACGTGATTAATATAGTTTCCTTTCATTTTGACATTGTAACACGGTCTCATTAGGCCTGCAATGAAATTGAATTGCCGTCATAATATCACATCATAAAGGCATATTAACAAAATCTCTATAGACTTCTAGAGGAATCATTTTTTCCATCATAACCTTAATGTCATTGAGGAAAGCTCTTCCTGAGTGTGGGAAGAAAGCAGAGGAAGAAACAAACTGGTTCTGGGACTCATTTATAAGACCTAGATTTGTCTTGTGTTTCTTCCCGGGCATGGCAAGCAAACTCATTTAAATTCTACAAATAAATACTGTGTAGTGCCAGTTATAAATCCAATCAATTCTATTCCTTATTGTTTGGGGAATTTGTTTCCAACCCTTAAAAGCCTGAAAAGTCACTTATGCTTTGTTGTGTTGCAGAATCATAACTCCCACTCTTAGGCAAGCAAAATCAGGGTTATCCATTTATAAAATGACAAGATATCACTGACATCTTTTGGTGGCACACAGCAGTTGACAAACTTCTATTTTTGATCCTTCCTTGTCTTTACCCCTAAGAGGGATTTTAATCTCCTTCACCAATTTACTGGTTTTAGGTCTGATTGGTTGGCTGCATTCTATAAAGCTGAACTAAAACTGGGCTTTCCAATACAATTACAGGGTAGAATTTAAAATTCAGGGGATATTTTCTGAAGGTTTTTTGAGACCTTATTTTCTGCACTGAGTTACTGTGCTTTCATTACCCTTAATTGTTTTAGCAGTGTCTGGGTGGGTTAATCAAGGAATAAACCCAGCCAGTAGGTGGTACATAAAGTTAAGCACATATATTAAATCTTATTAATGGGAGTAAGATATTTTAATGGAAACGAAAATATCTGCTTCTGTAGAGAAGAGATAAATTATAAAAAATGTAATTGGTTAATTAATTTTATGGAACTGTGGTGTTTCTTTGACCATATTCTGTCTTTTTCCAACTGCTCTATTAAATGAGAGCTTTAAAGAAAGTCAGCTGTAATATCAAAATGTGGGATCTGGATGCAATCTTCTTCAATCATCCCAGAGATAGGAAAGAAGATAGGGTAGGAAAGGTTCAGATTCTGATCAAAATAAAACAGGAATTTCACTGAATGATGGAACCCATGACTCCCCTTATTCATCCTAAAATTTTCCTTCACACAGAAAGGAAGGTAGAAAAAAAAAAAAAGATTACTCTGAGTAGTAAATGAGTCTGACCATTAGTGGAAGTGCAGTCTCCAAAACAGAGTGAGGGAGCAAAGATCATTTATGAACACCATCAATCTCCTCTTGTGCAGTGGGCACAAAGGAAGAATCACTCCAGAAAAGTCACGTAATGAAGCTGAGGTGGGCAGGAGCAGTGATGCTGAGGTGTTGGAGCTGGTCCCTGTTCCTGGAGCCAGGGCTTGGCTGCTCTAGTGCTGCACTAATATTCCCCTTCTTAAACTTTCTAATGGTGCTCCTGTCCTGGTCAGGCTTGCTGGTTTGCTGGCCATGAAGCTTTGCAAGGCTCGAGTTGCAGTTCTCAGTGTAGAATGCAGATGCTTTGGAGGAGTGCAGGCTCCAAGCCCCAGCTCTGCAAAGTGAAATATCTAAAGACATTTTCATGATTAACTCCCTGACTATCCCGGGATGATTAGAGCTGCCGAAGTCACATGTTTAAAGCATTCAGCCAATTTAATCAGACTGAAAAGGCTTAATTTATTTCCAAGTGCTTAGTGTGATTATTGGTTTAAATCATAAACAAGAGTTAAGAACAACAACAAAAAAAGAGATGTGGGTGGTGCATCACTTATTACTTTATGTAATGTAGGCTTGCTGATATTTCACAGCATATTCTGATGCAGAATGAGAAGCATATGAAGATTTTTTTTTTTTCACATTGGCAACTGTGTATTATGTCAAAATAAAATATGTAGCAAAAGCAACACCTCCCTCCACAAATCAGCCCCCACTCCCCTTCCAGGCTGGATGATCACAGCCTGGAATTTCACAGCTCCTGAATCATTCAAGTACATGTTCAGCATGGAGCTGCACAGTGCTGGGGAATGATGTGACAAGCAATTCTCTTTCTCTCTTGACTATTCTTCCCTGTTCTTTCTCTTCATGAGGAAAAAAAAAAAAAAATAGGTGATACCCAGTACTGTTTATAAGAAACATCGAAAATGTCTAATTATAATTTATATGATTTTTGTGCCACTGTGACCATGCAAACTCTTGTTTCTAAGCGTGGAAACAACTATGGTGAGGCAAACCAAGTGGGAAAATAACCTTCAAGAGCAGCTCACTTAGAATATTTCAGGAAAACATTTAACTTACAGAGAACCTATAGTACCAATATGATCTTTACCTACATGCACAGCACTCCTGTGTGTGCAAGCACGTGGAATATTTTGGGCACTACAAAATACCAGTGTAAGTTTAGAAGGTTCTCCCTTCTGTTCTTGTTTCCTATTTCAGTTGTTTCTTTCAACTCATTTGGAAAATGAACAGATCATTTTGGGGTTTGCTCCCAAGCCTGGAATTGTGTTATTAGGCCCCTAATAGGATAAAAGTGCAAAATGAGCTTCAGAATTTGCAGAAATAGTTTGGAAAAAAATAAAGTACAGCTCAGAGAGCCAAGCTAAAAGGACTCCATGTGGATAATGCCATGGGTAAAACTGCCTGTGACTTGGGGAATTTTTAGTGAATTTAATTTATTGGCAGTTAATACTAGCTTTAGGGCAGCAATCTCAATATTTGGGGGAGGAAAGACATAAACATTTAAATAAAAAAATTATGTTCCACCTGTAATCTTAAATTCCACCAATGCCAATTGTGCTCTACCCTGCTGGAGAGACAAGGCAAGGGTGGTGGGAGGCTCAGCCTTGTGCCTGGCAGAGCTTTAATTGTTCCATCTAAACGAGGAGGAGGGGAGCGTGATGGAGCTCCAAGTGTCTCCAAATTGCTTCAAACCGAAAGGGAATGATTTGTTTGCCATTGCTCCTGGGGACATGATAAAGAATAATGGAATTAAAACAGCAGCAAGGCAGATTTAGACCAGACATCAGGAAAGAATTCCAGTTGTAAAAACCACTGCATAGAATTTATTGCTGGGGGAAATAGTGGAGTCTCTGTCGCTGCACGACTTAGGAGCAGACTAAAAATGTGTTTTCAGGGGTAGTTTAAGCAGAGTAGATCCTGCATTGGCTTCTGAAGATAAATTAATTCAGTTCTCTATGTCCTCCTTTGTGTTGTGTGATGAAAGCTGATTGCAGCCATGAAAAAGGTGTGATTTTACTTTTGAATCAGGTGCTTTAGGACAGCAGTCAAGTGAGATCTCTCCTGTCCACTACAAGGATGGAGAGAGCAGAGAGACAGGTTAATCTTGTTTGATTTCCAGCAGTTGTTCTCCAGTGTAGAAATGCTTTTCCTTCCAGAAAGATTTTTCTTTTGCTACCTCATTGCTGGCTGGGGCTACAAATGACAGCACTTTATTTGTGTGCTTTTCCCTTTGGTTTAATCACAAGTGAGATATATTCGGTGAAGATGTTGAACTATAACTAAATGTCCTGCTAAACTAAGGAGAACAACCTTTCACTCAACACTTACTGTGTTGAGTTCACCAGATTAAATGGCTAATTCATTAAAAATGAAACTTTGTGATCACTACTGGAATAATTTAATTTACAAAGGATAATGTCGTGAGGTGGATGATTTTTTTTTTTTAATTATAAATGCCAGCTCGAGGTAGCAATTGTGCATTCTTTAACATTTGCCAGTACAGCCTGTAAAAAGAATTACCCTCTAAAAAGAGCAGCCCATACTGACCCTCCAAGCTGTCACTACTTCTTTCCACTGCCTCTTACTTAGGGTAATCTTTTGACATTTTTATTAGAACAGACACCTCCTTCTGACAGTATTTTAAGACAGAAGTTGCATGAAATTTTTGTTAATTTAGGATGAATTACTCTTAAGGAGAAATCATGACAGAGTGAGTAGTTTTTACTTTAGATCATATTTTTTCCAGTTGTGTGCTTGGGTGATGCACTGGGTCTTTCACCCGATGAATTCACAATTCTTGGTGTCTTTCACTCCTGTGACACTGTCACTGTCTCAAAGGTGTTGCTGTCTGGATCAATTTGTCTGAACTCAACTTGATTTTTACCCTGTTTACTCAGTCACCACATATTTGATATTTCAACCCAGAAAACACTTGGGGCTGAAAGTAAAATGTTTTCAGGCAGTCGAGCTAATAGAACTGAGGGTGTTTTTTGAGGACAGAACACTAAATTCACTGCTTCAAATATCCACTGTCAATAGTGTTTGGGCTTACTTGTGATTTCTGGGTTTTACTGGTGCCATAAACAGATACAATTATTTGACATAATGCTCTCTGCTATTTGTAGGGGGTTTTGTGGACATTTCAGGGTTTTCACAAAAAAAAAAAAAGCTGTCTCCTTAATATTTACCTGAACTGAGCTCTGTGCCATGCCAGGGATATCATTTGTCTGGACTTACTGTCTAGAAATGTGCACTGCTCATTTAGAGATGTAGTGGATGTAATAGATTGGGTTCTAACAGGACAGGATATAAAGAAGTCCACCAGGAAAGACTTGTGGAGCATCACAAATGACAGGTTGCATTATATAAATTTTCCAAAAAAATATTTCTAGAGTGTTTTTACTAAACAACTTGCCTGATCCACAAATGTTTCCCTTTCAGGACACCTGATGATTAAAAAAGATGACAAAGTTTATTTTCAGTTCTGTTCATGAAAACATTTTTTGTCCACTGTAGATTTCCATTACTACATCTATATGCAAATAAATAAAACAACCACATTTTTTAGCTGCACAAGCCTGCCAGTTTCAAACAAGAAAATCCTCATCTCCAACTCAACATGATTATATTAAGTACAGGATTATGTATATAATGCATGCACAAAATTGTTCTCGTTTTACTTTCATGCTCTCTGTGCCAAATCCAATTTGGATTTATTAACTCCAGTCTGATTTGATAGTAGTCTGTGGATCAGGAGAATATTTTTTGGTGAAATTTTAACAGTCACATCACATTACGTAACAAATGTCTTGTGTCATGTACTATTATTTCAATTTCAGGCTGTTTGACATGATGTAATGTGATCTGAGGTACAGCAAGTGATGTAGAATAATGCTTCACGCAGTGTGCCAGAAACATGGTTTATGTTCCTCAACGTTCTGCAGCTCTGTGGCCACATAAAGCATGTCTGGAGGGGTAAGGAATCTGTGAGCAGAAGGGCAGATATGGCAAACGTAGCAAAAATATCATAGTGGAAGTGCTGTGCAGGAATCAGTGCAGTGAGGGGCTTATTTGGATCAGATCTGCAATATTCACATTTCTATTCCATGGCAGCTGCTTTCCAGCTAAGGTGAATGGGTTTGTTGCAAGGACAACACCAAACTTTGGAGTTCTACTGTCTCCCACAGGTGGCTCAGCCCTTTCCTGAAATTCAGAGCAAGCTCTGTCACACTTCACATTTATATGTAAATGTTTCTTGCTCGGTGAAAACCAGAATTTCACATCCTGAGCTCTGACTGCCAGGCAGTATCAGGTCAATGCACATCAGCAGATGTCTTACACTGTGCTTGGCTCTGTCAGGATCCTGAAAACAATCAGGGCCTGAGTTTAACATCTCAGTTTGCTGTGTCCCACTCATTTCTCAAAGTGTACTTAAGCAAATGATTTTACAAACATTATCTTTCCCCAGTTGCTTTTGTCAGCCATGTAACATCCCAGATTCTTAATGTCTCTTCCAGAGACTAATTCTTTTAGACTGCCTGTTTACTGACAGCTGTTCTCTCCTTACCTACTTGTTTTCAAAGGAAAAATTAAAATGTTAAACAATATCTATTTGCAAAATCTTTGCTTAATAGCTGGGTTCACTGGTGACAGCCAGGAAGTTGTCATTTTTCTTCTTATGTTATAATGCAGATCTAGTGAGAGTAACCAGGGGAACAAGGAATTTTCTGTACTTGTGAGCTACACAAATGCATGCTGGAGGCATTGCAGGCTCCCTGTTATCTGTGTATCACTGAAGCTCTGTGCAAACAGAATATAAAAATAACCCATGTAAAAAGGAAAAGGAAGGCAGGGTGCACATTATGTAAATTGGCTAAAAAGCCCTCAAAATGATTTGCATGAACTAATGTGGAAACTGAGAGTGTAACAGGCATGGAGACCTCTTCCTGGGCTTTTGGTGATTGTTTCTGCTTGGCACTGTAACATCAAATGGGTGTGAAAATGCTTGCAGTGGTCAGGAATTTCCTGCTGTGTGCAAGGTGCAGCTCACAGTGGTGTGGGCCAGGCTTGAGGTTGGTGCTGAAGACCAAAGAGAACGTGAGATTTGTGTAAGATACTTTGAAAATAGGCAAAGTCATGCTGGACAGTGCTGAGCTTAATGAAGTGATTAATGAAGTGATTCTGGTTAAATGCAGAGGAAAAGAGAGTGAGGTCGGTGCTTTGTGGTTCTCGTTTGTCAATCCATACTTAGTCCAATGCCTCAGGGTCTGGGTGTTGAGGTGACCCTGAGAGTGTCAAAGTTTTTGTTTCTTAGTCTGTGCAGCCAAAGAAGAAGTCTGAATGGCAGGATCAGCTTCTCAAGGTTGTTCATTTTCCCTTCTCTAGAACATTCTCTCTCTGCCCTGCTGAGCTCTGTCCAGCAGCTCGGCCATGGCATTCTGTCTGCCCTCAGGGCAGTGTTCACATTTTATACCCAAAACTCCGTGTGCCGTGGTTACAATAACGTGCCAATGTCTGTCATCTGTGTTGGACAGCGTGTCTCTACCTTATACCAATAGAAAAGTGTCACCATCACAGCAAGCATGGAGGGCAAGGAGAAGGAGAAGAAGGTCAGGACACGCCTAAATCCTTCCATCTTGTCCCCTTGAACCCCATTCTAAAAAGCCCCAAAATTCTACTTTTTCACCCTGTGTTAATTCAACCACCACACTACTCAAACCCTTGTGGCTTGTGATCCCTCATACAAAGTTGGCAATTTTTTCCCACGGGCTAAAATGGAAGCCACAGGTGATTTTGACTTGGTGCCAAGGTCCCCGAGCCCCCTGCCAGGGTCTCGAGCCAGCCAGGGCAGCCAGAGGGGTGTCCTGGGTTCCCACACCAATGGAGTAGAAGGGTTTTCCTATTTTATTAAATATTATGAACGATTAGTCAGGGATTGGTCTCTGGGGGAGCTTTCCTTACACCTATTTCAGTGCCAGGATACACAATGGCCAAAAACTGTGCAGAAAGTTTGGGCAGGGTTCTCTGGAGGTTTAATGCTGTTTCTCTTTTATTTTCTCCCCCTTCAAGTAAACCTGACACAGATTACTTTGTGGAATTCACTAGAAGTGATGTTTTCTATTCTCCTTTTGAACTCTGTTAACATTTAACCAAACTCATCTTGACAGTTTACCAGATCTCCCTGGGTTCACTGAAATCAACATGACTCTCAGTCACTCGACAGGGATTGGTTTAATTTGCAAGTGTGAAATGGTTGTTGCCAGCTATAAGTACATAATATATCCACAAAAACAAGTTTTATTTTCGGGCCAATGACAAAGATACTTTGCACTACGTTCAGCACATACTTAGCAAGCTGAAAATAAAACAGAAGGCTATCAATCTCTAGCCTTGGCTAAGGGCTTTAAGGATCACTCTCTTCAGGGTACTAACTCATTGATTAAGCACACAGAGCATTTACCAACTACCCTTGACACTTAATCAATAATTCTTTGCTCTATTCACCAGCATTATCGATATTTAACATTCCAAATAAAATGTGTCTAATTTTGTCTTTGCTATATTACTTGCATAATTAAAAGAGAATTAGCAATCTGTCCAAAGTTGCTTTATAGCCTGGGATGTTTAAGCAACTCAAGCTGTGGACATTAAGACTCAGCTTTCAAAGAGCTTGGAAGCAGCAATAATAACTCAATATCACAGCCCAGTTTGGAGGTGAGTGTGGGGAGGGAATTCCTTGCTCTTCTCCACAGTTTGTGCAGACACCTCTGAGGAGCTGGCTCAGTCTGACTGGGTGTGATTGAGGGCTTGTGCAGACTTAGAGGAATTTGGTGTCATCTCTGTTGCCTCCAAAATAATTTACGGTTTTCATCTTAAATGAGCTATTGAAATTTTCCTTAAGAAATTCCTGTATAATAGGAAATTAGTTAAACTTTTCTAACACTTAGATTTCATTTAGTACAGATGAGACCAAAGCAAACTGCTCCCTACATCCTTCCCCCAAATTTTTAAGGTCATGAACTGTTTCCACTGGGTTGGTTTAGTTGTTTTTTTTCAACAGCATCAGGTTGTTGAAGCAAGTGACTTTTAAAATTCTGAAGTGTGTATTCTCTCCTGGAGAATATTAGTGTGTCATCACATCAAGTCCAGAATTTGTGACAATGTCTAGAACTTGTCATCATTTTCTTCTCATTTCTGAGAAATCCTCTCCAGCATCTATCTAAAGCATGAACTGTGAAGTGGAAATAAAAGCACACAATTCCTAAACCTCCATTCATACATCCATTAACAGTGCATGCCATATTCCAAATACAACTTAACAGCATCTGCCTGGTGGACTGACACACGACTGACAAAATGTCAAAATCAATACACTGGGGTCAGATATCTAACAGATGTTCAGTATTTCAAATTGTCTAAAATGCAATCATTGGTTAGCCTGATATTATAATAATTCTTGTACTAATTGTAACTCATTCCAATAGTAATTTTGCATTCTAAAATTTGAAAGTTCTTTGTGGTGCTTTACAAATAAGAATTCCGGTGCAAAGAAATAATGAAGGTTCATGTGAAATTTGTCAAGTCAGAATCAGAATCACTGAATATTCTGGGTTGGAAGGGACCCACCAGGATCATCAGCATCCAGCTCCCAACTCAAGATACATCTTCCAGCCTTGGGCTCTTTTCTTTGCAAATTCAGGAAGTGAGTGGACTTCTTGCATGAATTGATCTTGTACTCTGAAAGATTAGCAGCTGATTGTTTTCCAGTTTCACTAGAAACAACCTCTGACAGATTTTTATTGCATTGAGACACTGTCAACTGAAAAGGGTTTTCTTCTTATCCAGGTCAATCCATTTCATTCAATAATGGAATAATGCTGTGTTTTGCAACTACCAGAATAATGTCACGGGGGAGTCACTCTGTTGAGAGCTCAGGATTGAGCCCTGACAGGCAAATAGACACAAAAGTGTGAATTGTCCCATGTTTTGTTCTCTGTGGTGGTGCAAGAACGGCCAGGACTGGCAGCACTGATTGTGTGGGTGCAGAGAGCTCAGCGTGGTACAGCCGTGTGGTGTCAGCTCTGCTGGGCTGCATTCACCAAACCACAGAAACCACAGAAATCACAGAAAGCACAGAAATCACAGAGATCACAGAAACCACAAAAATCACAGAGATCACAGACTGGCTGGGGTTGGGAGGGACCTTAAAGCCCATCCAGTGCCACCCCTGCCATGGCAGGAACACCTTCCACTGTCCCAGGCTGCTCCAAGCCCCAGTGTCCAACCTTGGACACTTCTCTGGGCACCTGTGCCAGGGCCTCACAGCATTTCGTGCTACAAAATCAGGGCTGAAAAAATTAATCCGTGCAGGCTGCATTAAAATTAGCTCAGAAGTGCCCAGCATTGTTATGATCTGCCTTGACTTGGCTGAGGAAGGGCACAAATCCTCTCAGCTGAGAGTCAGTTCAGAGGATGAAGGAGATTTTTTGGTAAAAAGGTGCAAAATGGCTGCACACAACTTGAGCAATGAGTAGATGATTACCTACCATTATTGGTATCACATTAGTATCATATTTTTATATAATATGCAAGTGTGTTTCATGTAAATGTCAAGAGATTCCATTTTTCATCTAACCGGCCACTCTCAGAGTGCTGGCTTAGAGCATCTCAGGTAGGAAGGGTTATGATACCATGAGCTTTAATTATAAACCTTAATCATGATCCTTCTGGGTCAGTCTCTGACACTTTTGTAAATGCTTCCTTTTTCTGCATAAACCAAAAGTTTTCATTATGCCTTTCTCTTTTTCTAATACTGTTTTAATTAAAAGTTCAAGTGGAATTGAGCTAGTAGCTAGCCAGAGTAGGAACTCAACATGAGCATGGTCTGGTTTTTTTCTCAGTTTTATCCTAATATCAGATCTGGTAACATCCTCCAAGTCTTTATCATCTTTTCACTTCAATGGAAAAATCAAAGCCACTGTCAAAATACACATAAAGTCATTCTAAAGGATGAATTATTAATAAAAACAGTGATAAAGCTTGGTCCTGCTACCAGCAATGACAGGAGTTCTGTTGACTTCTGTGGGGTCAGGGCTTGCCTCTCATGACTCCAGACAATGTAGAGAGAAAAGGCAGCTGAGAGTTATTTTGCATTTCACAGTCCTTGGGATGCTTTCTATCCCTTTTTTACTCCGAGTTGCTTGAGAGGGGATCATGTTCAGTGCCAAGAACTGCCCTGTGTCTGCTTGGAAACAATTTCTGATCTCTGAATGAATGATTAGTTGTGAATAGTGCACTGATATATGTATTCCTTATCACCCCTTGTTTCCATCGTGTGCAGGATTTTCCATTTCTTTTCTACAGAGAAGGAGCTAAACTGACAGCTTTATATATGATTTGTGCCAGATAAAAATTTATTAGAATTTGCAACATGGTGATAATCATTTGGGATATTATGTGCCTGCATAAGTCATTGTATAAAGGATTAAAAGCCTAAAAAATGTTAATAATAAAGCCCCCAGATCTAATAACTTTAGAGATTAGAATTAATTGAATTAGTCTTTGATCTTGGGTGTTAAGTTTTAAGAGAAAAGTTCAGCAGGCATTTGTCATTCTCTTTCCAAAGAACCAGTCACTGCTAAGTGTGGGATTGAAATGCATCTCTATGGCAAAAAAATGGACATCCAAAGCAAGGCTGAAGAGAATTTTTCCATCCAGCTTTGTGTCAAGGCAATCAGAGCTGAAGTGATTTTTCAGTATTTATAGGTATTTTAGCTTTTAATTTTAATTTGAGGAATGTTTGCTGTGAGATCTTTACTCACTGATGAGATGAAGCCTTTGTGTGTCCAAATACTATTGTTGTGAGGATTAAAGTAACCCATAAATTATTCAATATCCACTATTACTATATATATTATCATGTTGTATTATTATATTAGCTGATTCCCACTTTAACTGCTCTGTTACATAAGCTCCAGGCAGGTAGAGAGCTCAGAACTGTTTATTTGAGATTATTGTTTTTATGTCACATCTGCAAAGCAGTTTCAGCTCACATTATTCCATCTTCTCATTTGTGTCTAATGCAAACACCCTCAATGGTTTTTTTTGTTTTGTTTTGTTTTGTTTTGTTTTTTTTCATTTACACAGTTGCAGAACTGAGGGGTTCTGCAGCTATAAAAATCCAGGTATGGGAGTCACAGAAGGCTCCATCTCCTGGTACTTTCCCTACTGTATGGGAAGTGGTAAACATGCATCATCTCAGCTGCCTGCTTTGCTACAAGTCATGTTTCCGCAGATAATTTCGTCTTTATATTTGTGTTGCTTTTTATTAGCCAGAAAAGCTGTAAAATCTCCTTCATTGCCAAGTGAATGCAGTGAATCCCAAACATAAATATTTCTTCCTGTCAGATGGGGATGTTTTATCTGAAGAAGTTTGCAATTACCAGGGAAGTTAAAAAAAAAAAAAAAAAAAAAGAAAAAGGAAAGGCAAAAGAAAGGGAAAGGCAAAATGAAAGCAAAGCTACAGGAAATGAATATTGAGAACATAGTCCTGGATATTGTGGCTGTCCAAGATATGTTACGCTACCTGACAGTATCTTAGCAACTTTGAAAAGCTATTAAACATCTTTAATTATCTCTCTTACCATTCACTTTGGCCTGCAGTGTCTCCAAGCATGTCCTCACATCTCTGTGACACTGAAATGTCCAAAATCCCTGCATTATGTTTGCTGTCACAATTAGTAATGCCCATTGAATATTTCAGAATGAATAATATATCCCATGAATTTATCCTCTTAAGTAATATACAAGCAAGGTTCAATAATTTCTCTTCCCCATTTTAAATTATGGATCATTTGCAAGGCTCTCTGGGAAATGTGGATTCCTTGGTCTTTTGAGTTGTGAGGACCATTTCAATTTCTTCAGATAAATTCTGTGACAGCACTTTTTACCTCATTGCCTTTAATGCCTTCCTCTTCATTAGTTAAACATTTTGCTAAACACAGGCAGGTTTGGCATTTGCCTCAGTACCTGGCTGAAATGAAGCTTTCCAGTAACTAAGAGCAATGTCCTTTCATTAAGAAAGAATTTAATATTTGCTGTATTCAAAAAGCATAAGGGGTCTAATTCCCGCTCTCTTCTTTTATTCCCCGCTTCTCTCTGCTCTCTAAATGGAGAAATACCATCTTCACCCAAGTATATTTCTCTGAAACAAAGTTAGGTACCCTCAAACATGCACTGAATTAGCAATCTTAGTGAAGCCTGGCTGAGGAAAAGACATCAAGGACCTGATTTACCCTGACATTAATGGGCAACGCTCTCTGGCTTCAGGGAGATTTGCTTTTGCAAATCTCATTGTGCCATTAAGCAATTATGATTAGGAAAAGGCACAAACACTCAGGAAACTTCTTTATCTTTTATGCTGGGTGGATATCCCAGAAGTGACTGAGATGTTCCTTTGGATTGCACACTGGAGTATGAACTTGTCCCGTGACTATCAGTCACTAAAACGTGGTCTTTTGATATCTTCCTGGGAGAGAAAGAAATAACAAAAAAACCCTCTAAAATTAGAGGACCTGACCCGCTTTGATCACAGCTGATAGAGGTAAAGTACTTGGGTCTGACAGAAGTGCTTTAACTGACAGGCAAATATAATAGGAGTGCAGTTAGTAGAATAGTCTGCCAAAATTGAGGTCAACCATTGATGTTATCCATTCAAAATCTAATAGGAAAATATATATTTTTGCCCTGAAGGAAAAATGTGGTTACTGTCAATCTAATCTATGTTAAAATCGTGAAAGAACTGAAAAAAAAAAAAAAATGGTGCACTAAGGAAACTGTTCAGTGTGGCAGGAGAAGCTTGGCATTCAAGAACAAGACAGCTCCCAAACATAAAAATCTAAAGCTTATGCAGCTCCTTTACATTTTAGTGATTCAAGAAAAAAAAAAAAAAAAAAACAAACTCTTTTTGCAGTGGGGATAATGTCTGTGGATTTTAATATCTTCATTCAAAAAATTTTACTGTATATAGAACTCTGTATAAGATCATAGATCCATATGGTATGTAATGGTGTGGCATGGTAATAAAAGCAAGCAGACAACAAGCACATTTTGTGTCTTGGAGCACATTAAACAATAAAAAGTCTACATGAAAAAAATTAATGCAAAATTAAATGTGTAAACTAGTGAGACAGGAGGGCCTGTCACTTAGGTAAGCTAAAACCCCTCAGGCTGGGAGGCAGCTCACCAGAACCAGAGAATCTCAATTTTCCACATGACAGGCTACCATCTCATTTATAATGATATTTTAATCATAAGACATCCTTTCTTTAAAAAAAAAAAAAATCCAGGTTCTAATGAACAAGACAGAACGGAACAATTCTGTCATTCCTCCCTTCAGCTGACAGATATTGCTGTTGGATTGCAAAGTTTCATTTAAGGGGAAGCTTGATGATAAATGTTTCCAGTGTGAAGGAGTGAATGGGAGTCAGCTGTGATTATCCTTCAGCTCATTACAGTCAGGCTCTACCCCACATTGCTGACTTCCCATCTCTCAAGTGCGTTTGAACTGGGTTGAATTGCTCCTTTTTGATCTGAGAGGCAATGCCAAACTGGAGCCTTGAAAAGACCCTACTGAAATAGGTTGCATAAAGTTTCATTAACTTCAGGATGAGAAAATAAAATTGGAAAATAAGGAAGCACCAGTGGTATTCCATGTCAACCTGATTATTTGAAGTGGGGCTTAAGTCAGATTGCTATAAACACCTTCTTCTCAAAGTTGGGCTGTCAAAAAATACCCATTTTACATAAAGGTGAGAAAACAATAAGTTCTTTTGGGGGGTTTAGATCCCTTGAATATTTTAATTAGCTGTAGTGAAGTACGTGGTGAAGAAATCCTGAAAAAAATAACATTTTAATAAGGAAAATGGGCTGTGTGCTATTGACACAGCGAGTGCATCAAAGTCAAGAGCTGGGCTGAGGGATGTGGATCTCTTTTAAGCTCTCATCCCAAAGCTGTATTGATGGCTATACACACGTTTATGATTACCATGGAAATGACACAGCTAATTACAGGGATGTGCTTTAGCATCACTAGAGCTCATCACATGAGCCTTTAAAAACTTCCTAAGTGCTTGGAAGTTCAACCAGCAGTCCTCTACTGCTTTGGGTAAATTATTTGAAATTAGTATTTTTATAATTAAAAAAAAAACAAAACAAAACAAAAAAAAACCAGTATCTCATCACCCTCTTAGTTTTACTTATGGCACTCATTTTATGCACATATTGTGTTATCAGACTTGAATATTTTATTTTGAACCTCAAACCCTGAGTACTTGTTTAGCTGCGGTGTCAAGGTTTCTGAAGGGTTTTGGGGGCCCCTAAGTGAAGTTCGTAGCATAACTGAACAGGTTTAAAAAAAAAAAAAATCACATTTTTCTCATCATTTATCTTGTTTCAAAATGGCTGTTAGAGGAGAGGCATGAGTGAATATATCAAAACTGATTTTATTTAATACTTTCAATTTGGAATGCTTGATCAAATAAGCCACACAGTATTGCATCTATCCACGGATGGATGAGTGTGGGCAAAGCTGAAAAATTGTTGTACATGGAAACAAGAGTAGGTTTTTAATGTACAAATTATTCATACAATTGCATGAACTTTTGCTTTTTTTTTTTTTACAGAAGCATTACAGAAATACTAATTTCATGATAAAAACAAACTTTAAAGGGTAAATCAATTGCTTGTGGAAAAATTCCTTATGTTTCTTCAATAGCCTGCTTAATTTTTGCATTTTGTTTCAAGTTGAGCCCTTATCCCTTTGAGGATTTCATGAGAAAGCAGACACACTGAAATTAAGGCAAATATTTTACCCTAAATGTAAAGGTTCTCTTACAAAGCCCAACCCCATCCTCTAAATTTCCTCCCCTTTTCTCCTGTAGCTGATAAACTTTGGGAGGCTCACAACAGAAATAAATATTGTAACATTAAAAGGTTGTTTGACACCTTTTCAAAGGAGATAGAAACAAAATTCCAGGGAAGTAGGTGTGGAAGCTCCATGTGGAAGCTGTATTTCTTATTTTCTTGAAAAAAAATTCTTAAAAAAATAAGGTACAAGTGCAAGAGAACCTGAATTACCTATTTGCATTTGAAAATCTGTGAGATTTAGACTACATTTGTACCTATGTCCAGTATGAAAATGGGGCCTTAAACTGATTTTTAGCTGACTGATTTGTTCAAGGTCACATATTAATTGCTGGCAGAGCTAAATAAGGGATCTAGGAAGATCTGCTCTCACCAATGCATCATGCTCATTACTGGGTATTTTTTTTCCTCCTGACTGGCTCATGACTCTGGGACACTGTGGCTGACTGACATCACTTTTGGGTTTGCAGAAATTCATAAACACTGAAGGCTTCAACAAATAACTACACTGGATGGCAAAGTATCCTTAACCTGCCCTCTCTTTATATAAAATTTCAGATTTATTGCTGATTTTATGGGGATATTGGCCAAACTTGGTTTTTTTTAGTGATAAAACTATGATCTCGTAATAGATTCTGAGATGGTGGGAGATGCAAAACAGTGCTTCCAGTGCAGAATATTTTGGTTTTGTTTGGTTTGGTTCTGTTAATAGAGTTCTGAGTGGTTTATTGACACACTTGAGAAAAACTATATTTAGTTGTTTCTTTGCTGGTAACACGCCATGTAGAATGTGAAATTGTAGCTAGTTGGTCTGACTTGGACATGACAATTTTACTAAAAAACTGCTGGTGTTAGTGACTTTTTTCATACCTTTTTTTCCTAGATTTTTGAATGAACTGCAGTGGAAAGCTCTCAATAGTATGTGAATATGAGGGGAATAATATTTTTGTAATGTTTATCTGTTAATAAAAATTAAATTGTATTTTCTATAGCTAATCAGAATCTAAAATATAATGACTCAAATTACTTGTGATCCTAATATAGTTAGGCAGCCAAAACTCCTGGGACTGAGCAGAGCTTTGAGACAGACTTGATGCAGATTATTTCTATGCTAATGTCTCTGTTAAATGAGAAGCAGCACCTGTGGAAACAAGGAGCAGCTCAGAGGCAATGAAGGGAAAGGAGATTGTCTTCTTTATGCTTCCTTCCCTGTGTTTCTAGTTACAAAATCCATTTCCAGTAGAAATTCTGATTCACATTCGAGTGCTTATAGAAGCTAGCAGCTAAATTACATTGCACTAACACCGTTCACTTCCAGATTTTTTGTGTCGCAGCACTCCCTCTTTGTACAGCTTTTTCCTGTTGAGTTCCTCAGTCTGGAGTACTCTTGTCTAGCTCAACTGTACTTTGAGATACTCGGCTAAGAAAGTGGAGAGACAATTTCCCCGAAAATGGGAGAGATCAATGAAAACTGTAGATTGCACTTTTAGTAGCAGAGAAGGGAAAAGCTCAATCTTTATCCTGAAAATAAGCTTTATGGGCCGAAAATGAGCTTTCCTGGTGGCTATCCAGCCACTAAGGGAATTGAAAGGGAATGTTCTTCCTTTCACTGTTTGGAAATTCGGTGAGGGCTGAAACGGGCAGAGCAGAATAACAAAAGGAGATTTGCTTCTCTGCCTGTCTGCTGGGTCTGGCTGTCACAGGGTGATTATCTCGTGTTTCCTTGTGGCTGCAAGTAAGATAAAGTGACTTCCCAGCTGTTAACAGGAGACTGACATTGAAGCAGATCTTTTACAGTCAATCAGTTTGCAGCAAAAGCAAAGAGAATGAAAATAAGAAATGGCTAAGAAACCAGGAGGCAACCCTGCAATGTCTGTCCATCACCAGAGGCATCTTGACTGCTTGTTCACAAGCCCTAGAAAGCCTGAGGAGACTGATTTTGCACAGCATTAATAGGATTAGGTGCAGTCTGGCTTTGTTCTGACATGTTTCTGTTTTGGACCTCAGTGATGGGGAAGAGGTTTCTCAGGCTTTGGTCTCAGTGATTCAGAGAGAGGCACAGAAAGCCCCTCAGGAACTCAGAAAAGCTCATGGTTTTGCTATGAAAACACTAAATCCGTGTGCAGGTTGCTTCCTCTGGGTCTGAAGGAATTTACACTGAGATAAAGCTATCAATTATCTGATACCCTGCATCAAACCAGATAGGCCTGAGAATTATCCCCAGATGGGCAATGTATTGCAGGTGATATCTGGAATAATTTGAGTTTGGGACCCTGAGATCATGGAGGGTATTGGAAAATGGAGAGACCTTAAATCTGGAGCGTGGGGCTTGTGTGGTCTGGCAAGAACGAGACTCAGAGGGAATCAGGCTGCTCAAAATTGTGTCAGAAACGTTGCAAAGTCAGTGAGGCCAACTTTTTCACACAGAGGAAGAGAACAAAACAAGGATGAGGAGCTACAAGGTCAGGCTGGAGAGATTCACAGTGCACTTAGAGACAAATTCCTCAGGAGGTGAGGAGGGGAGCACTGTAACTTGTTAAAATATTCAAATGAGAGGAAGAAGAAGAAACTAGAAGGCATCATCAATACTCATTGCTTATCTTGATTGTTTTATTTTTACACAAGAGGATTTGAGGTTCTCTATCTTGAACTGGAGAAAATCCCCTCATTCTGGCTTGGACTCTCAGCTACTGAACATATTTTTAATCCTGCAACTGAGATGTTTGAAAGACCTTGTTATCCATGGAAATTAATTCTTGCCTACGTCTGACACCTACCTTTGGCAGATGAGATGGGCAGTGATTTTTAACATCTAATTGCCTTTTAAAATCATATTCCAGTTATTGGCTTACCCACTGTGCAGCTTACATGCTACTGGTTAAACCAAAGGTCCTCTGTATTTTTGACTGTTTCTCTGTATTCACCAGTTTAGGCTTCTCCCTAACCAACCTGCACATTCATCAAAAGAGAAATCTTTTTAATTCCTTCCACAGGGAAGGAATTTATAATCATTAAAATATAATTCAATAAATAAAATAATGAGACTCTATTCTCGTGATACCATTTACTGCATTTGAGTTAATTTCTTCATTCTTTCCTGCGAGTGAAACAGAATTAGGACACGATGGAAATCCTTTTGTGGGGGCAAATCCAAGCTCAGAGTCCCTCCCTCATGCCAGCCCTCGCCTCTGCTGCCTGTTCAGGGTCAGGCTCAGCTCTTGCATCTGAACCAGAGCCATTGGTTAAATGATCCAGAGTCGAGCTGGAAATCCACTGCCTGCCATGTGTGACAGGAATGGAATCGTGTCAGCTGTGTCAGGCTCGTTGTAAATTTGGGGTTTCGTCCGGAGGGCCGTGGGTTTGACAGACGGCCTCGTTTTCTCGTTTATTTAAAGAGTCTCGTCACGGCTAAACATTTTGAATATGCATCTGTGGCTTTTAAAGGAATGATCTCAATTTGATATCCTTCAGATATGCCTTTAGCAGCACTTAGCAGTGTAAAAAATTAATATATTATTATAGAAATTATGTGAGCAGTGGGTTGAAAGAAGTCATAGCTCTAACTAGAACATTATTTACCGGGTCACAAGTGTAAAAGTTAATGTACCAGAGCTTCTCTCTTTCCCTTTCTCTGGATGGATTGTAGCAGTAATGAACCTTAACTGATTTCTATTCATCTGGCTTTTAACTGCAAAGAGAATTAAAAATAAGACCCTTTATGTTGTCATCTTTTCTCCTTTCATTTTAGTTAATAATTTGAATCACAGATTTCTGTTTAACCAGATATTCAGGGCATGAACAATAATTTCAATAACCTCCAGAGTGGCATCATGTTGAAACACATTTCAAAGAAAGGAAAAGAAAAATGAACTATCACTTGCCATGGTGTGTTAAGAATAGCAGGACTCTGAACTTTTAGGAGTCCAGTGCATGTGAGTTTAGAAGTTCAGTACAACTATCTAAATAAGAAAAACAAATAACAAATAGTAATGCTTAGGTGGAGAAAGAAAATGAGAGAAGCTGAGACATTTCAATTTTTTTTGAACAGGAACAGTCAGCCAGTTCCTGGCCACAAATATCTGTATTTTATGTGCACTGAAAACAATAATTTAATGCAAGATTTGCTTTTTGATTGGTGTTCTTGTGACTGACTTTAGTGCTATTATTATTTTCAGATCTCTTACTTGGGGTAGTTTTTCCATTTATTTGTGTTCACTACTTGTTTTCCTTTATCTTAGCATGATATTTACCTTTTAAGAATTCTCTAGTATACTGAAATTCACTTTCATCTATGGACAGCAGTGGAGTCAAATGAGCAGTATTTAATCTGGAATTAACAAAATGATTAATGCCTGAGAGTGCTAAATAATTGAGAGATTCATGTGCTAGAAGTACTTTTGTTCTTCATTTCCTGATGCATTTAGGCTTTCTCCAAGCACCTCAGTCTATCATTCTGATTCACATAATGTGAATTATCTGGAATAACAGAGGTAAATCCAGTGCTGTCCTGGCAATCAGCTGTGCCAGTCCTCAGTTTACATTTCCTCCTCCAAATCTTCTGATGATAATATACCTTGTACCTGATACATATAATAATATACCTAATATACCTGGTTTTATTTTTTTCCCCTAGATAGTCAGCATTATTTATGTCACTTTCAAGTAGTGCTGTTTCAGAAATGCTGTAGCCTTGAACTATTGTGTTACAACACTGCCTTTTTTATTTGAAGAAAGGAGAACTGATGGGCAACACAGAGTCCAATTCCCAGCCAAAGGGAACATCCATAATCCCTTCTCCTGCTCTCTTCTCTAACAAAGGCTCAGCTTTTAAAGAATATTTACAGGAGACAAATGTTTGAACAAAACACAGATGGTAATAGCTAATTACCAATTGGCATGTTTAACTATCCTGAGAAAAGGTATTATCATGGGCATTTCACCAATTTGCAAAATTGTGTCACAATGACAAAAATAAGGCAAGACAGAGGCTGATGAATTTGTCTCATCAAATATGACAAGCAGAATGCAATATTATTTACTGCTTTTATGTCACTCACCAATTACAGCAACTTGCTGGGGACTTTAAGGAGAGGTTTGGTCTGTACATGGAGGAAATAAACCCTGAGATTTTTTTAAGAAGGATAAATGGTGATGGGTCAGTCAGCATCAGTGGATTCACTCCAGGTCTGTGGATCATTATCTGTACAAACAACTCATCCCTCTAAAGTAACTTCAGTCTGTGCTTAAAACCTCAGCAGATGTCAGTGCTTGTTATTAGAATGTTAAGTCTGGTCTCACCAGAGCAGCAGATTTTGAACTGCTAGGAGGCAAAAACACTCACAGATGTGAGCATCTCTGTCAATAGGAAATAATATTTTTCCCATATAAGCACCATGTTGCATTTCAAAGAAATATGGATTTTATACTCTCCCTGTAGCAGGAGGGGTCGAAAAATAGACAACACTGGAACAAGTTCTGGAGGCAAGCTGCCACGTGTGAAAGCACAGGTTTCCCTCTGTGATCAAACAGACTGCTGAGGGAACAAGGAATTAGGAAAGTTGGCTTTCATTTGAGTTCTCACATCACAGGTTTGAGCTGCAAAACGTTCCCATCCTTCATCCTCTCTTTTTGGTCACTGTAGAACAGTGTTCATGGCTGAGCAGAACTGCTGAATATGTGTTTATTTTCAATACACTTGCAGCATGCTTGGAGCAGGTTTCTTTTCACAGGGATGCTTGCTCTGCCAGTGAAAGAACATTCAGTGATATTAACCTTGAGTGCCTGGGAGCAGCTGCCTCAGGGGGAGCTCCTACAAGTGTTTGCAAATGCTGCTGCCTGAATGGCATCCAGAATCATGGCCCTCTGCTAAGGGAAAATAGCATTCATTCACACTATCAAAAATACCAGAGATAAGTCCTAATTGGGTGAATGGACAGCAAAATGACTCTATAATAAATTATCAGGATAATACCAACAGCATATTTTCAAAATAAATATTCCTCAGCATTCACTTTGTGTTTGATGATCTCCTTATATTTGCTGCACTTGTTATCAGTGTAACTTGGCACATTGGCATATTATTTTGTGTTGTAAAGGGAGTGCACAGTAAAAATTGAATTGACACTGCAAGTGATGCCTGTTTAGTCCATGTTGTTCCTTTCTTACTCAGTATCGTCTGCATGGTTGAAAAGCCTGAAAGAAAAAAATCTTTCAATTCATTATTTTTGCCATTGGATCATGATTTGTGGTTGGAGTTCAGCACTGCAAATATGGAGGAGATATGGGCCCTGCAATTAGCAGTTTTCCTCAGCCACAATGGCAGCATTCCTGCTAAATGATTTGTTATGTTTTTAATTACTGCATTATATCTGAAATCAAGTATTCAACTTTGCATATTTCCAATTTGTTCGAATTATAGTCACATCATTATGTTCAAATCAGAGCACCCAAAATGCAGTTTTGCTCCAGGATAATTAACCAATGACTTTGAAATATGCAAGCAGGGAGTCTCATTTAGGTAGACAGCACAAGAAGCAAGGGGAGCTACTGATGCATTCCATTGCATTCTTATCTTCTGAAAACAAAGCTTCAATTTGCTTTGTTCTTGATTGCATTATTCCATGACAGATTTTGTGATCTATAGTTATCTTACATTGCTGCAACATTGAAACCCTTCACCCTTTAACATGTGCTCCTGAACTAATTGCTTTGACGTTCCCCATAGAATTACTCCAGTGAAAAATAAATAGAGCTAGCAAGACAAGTTCAGTGATATGAGTAGTAAGAATAATGAGCTGAGTGCACCACGATTCTTGCAGTATTCCAGCCAAATTATTACATATTGGAGTATTGCTCTACAGAAGGGGCCTCACTGTATCTTATTTTTTCCTTATCAATTGGATTTGTGCACAAAGATAGGGTAGAATGTGGTTTGCAATTAATTACCAAGTGATATCATAGCAACCATGTAGCAGTTGTATTAAGAGTGCTGGAGTTAAAATAGTACTTTTCCACTTTTATTTTCTGCTCCATCCATCATTTCTGTTTCTGTGAGTGTCTTTATTTAAACCTAGGTCATCTAACCAAACTACACCACAGCACGTTAGCAAAAGTAAAAATTAAAATAATAGGAATGAAGATATAACAGAAATGCCTGGCACCCTCAGCTGCTGTCTTAATCTCTCATCCTTCCAAATACCTTCTCCATTTGATAAAACCAAAAGCATTTTTCTGTGCACTTAGAGATTAATGGCACCTGGCCTGGCCTTCAGCTGCCATATATGCTGGCCACTGTGGATATTAATTGTCCTAATGATGGAATGAAATTTGTGAAAATAAAAAATTACCAGACAGCTGCACAACTTTGAAATCACTGCATCATTTTTTCTCTCTTTTCTGACAACGTGGGGATTTATGGATCATATTCAAATATTTTCTCATAATGTTTCTGAGAGGGAAAAAAAAAAAAAATAAAAGAACCACAAAATGCAAGTTAGGAAATGATCAGGTTCCATCCCCAACGCTCATGGTGTTTCTTTAGCCTGATAGTGCACACACTTTTTGGGTTGTTTTCCTTTCCTCACCACTCCCTGGGTTGCTTTTCCTGCTTCTGTGTAACTTCCCAACAAATCCCCAAAACTGTGCTCTGGAAGGCTGACCCTGCTCCCCAGAAACACCACGGGCCCAGGGGGCGTTTGAAGCCTCAGGTGCACCTCAGCTGTTCCTGATTTAGGAAAAGCAGTTGGCACTTCACCCTTGGAAGGTATTTGAACTGTTTCACATATGGATGAAGTTTAGGAAATTTTGAATGCAAGGCTGTGTGTATGAATACTTTATAAGTTAATGAGCTCCCTGTGATAATACAGGACAGTACAAAAGTGTAATTTATTGGAACTTCTGATTTTGATTATTGAATTTGTACTGGAAATTTTTCCCATTCTGCTCCCTATTTTTCTCTTTAATCCCTACTCAAGCTGGAATGGTCATTTTCCCATTGGAATTCTTTTTATAAAACTGCTTTTCTTTCTGATCACCTTCTCCTGAGTAAATGGGATGATGCAAAATAGAATCACGATCTTCACTGAAAAAATTTGAACAAATTTTCCCATTCCTAATATGAACTCTAATTTGGAGTATGCTCACATAAATCTATAAAGGAAAGGTTATAATTTAGTAAATGCATTCTAAATCATTGATAGATTAATTTAGAAACAGGGGTTGGCAAGGGAATGTTAAAAATCTATTAGTGTCTACCTGCTCTTTAAAGACTTAATATCTGTGCAAAGTTTTACAAGGTGATTGCTGGCATGATGCAAGTATTAAACCAGTTTATAGTGTGGGAATGATATTACACAGATAATAGTGTGCACTGACCTTCTACCTGAATTTTGGCATGCAGAATATAACTTAGCACACCAGGCTATGCTCAAACACATTTGAAGGGTGCAGAGAATGTCTTTCCTTTCTAATGCAGACGTCGTTTTGTTTTATTTTGGTGCAAACGCAGTTGCACGAGCGACGAGGAAAGCGTTCGATTAAAGCCAGCAGAGAGCTCAGGCACAGTCTTCATTAAAGAGGTACAAAGACCACACCATCTGCTCCAACAAGTCCCAGCTCTCCCTGGGTTTGTTTGCTCAGTAGTTCCTGCTGGCTGGAGCCACCTGTTCACTTAATTAGGAACACAGCCTTAAAACACTGCCTGCTACAAGCTCTGTGCCTCTCCAGAGGTGAGCTTCCCAGGCAAAGAACCAACATGCCAGGCAGGCAAAACTTTCTTTGTAGCTTGTTTTGGAAACGGAGTGAATGAAAGGAGCAAATAAGGTGCAATGTTCAGAAAATACCTTTTTTTTTTCTTGCTGTAGAAGATGTGTTTACTTTTTCCTCTTTTTCCTCTTTTTCAGCAGTACTAGTTTGACTCAGTTAAGAGGGTTTTGCATTTCAGTACAATGAAGAAGAGAAAGCTGTGACCTTGCAAAAACATTAAATGTGAAATAAGAGAAAGCACAGCTCATTTTTTTTACTGTCGTCATAAATCAAGATATAAAATGAAAGCAAAAGTTGCATTTGAAACCTGAGTGTAAAAACATGGAAGTGAAAGTTCTCAAATCTGATGTAAAGAATTCATTCTTGCCAATTAAAAAAATGAGAAATGTACAGGCAGAAAATTACATGGCTCATTAGAATAATCAGTTTATTACTATGCAAAAAAAAAAAAAAAAAAAAGTCCCCATGAACTCTGTACTTCACACACATTTCAGTCTTCCCAGAAAAGATAAAATTCCCCTAGGTTTTATTTTCCACTGGCCAACTGCCTGAGTGCAAATGATATCAATAATAGATCCAGCTGTTTTACTGGGTAAAGATGGCCCATCTGGACCCCTTTAAAAAGAATAACACAATAGAGAATATTGACATGAAATGTCAGGTATTGGAGCCTGTTTCAGTTGCAGCTGGGACACGTGGACGTGCTGCTGTTGCTTTTGTGACTTCCCTTGCTGCTTGTGACCCCTTTGTCTGTGATTGCTCTGGTTTTACATCTGTGTAATTGCAGGATTTCCTCTGCTGCATCCAGAAAATGGATTGGGATGACTGGGACTGTGTATAGCAGAATGACCTGTGTCCATCTCTGCTTTATCCTACAAAATTTGTGGGTTTACCACTGTGGATTTCAGGGTAGACTTTTATCTCAAGCAAGCACAAAGATATTCCTGTGCAGCTGAGATTGTACAACCCAACAACAAGTTCTGAAAAGATAATAACTCCAAAAATAAGTGTTCTTGAACTGTGTTTTGCATAATTGTAGGACTAGATCATTACCATAGTAAGAAATAAATGTTAATTTTTTGCTACTGTTAAAATAGATTATTAAATGTTGGACCTGCAGGGTGTGTCTCTATGAAACTTGCTTGCTTTTACATTAGCAATCTTAATGAATTCATTAATTACTTAATGGAACTTGAAGATAATAAACCTTCACTAAGAGTTTAATATTAATTATGACTATTATCATTATTATTACTCATTTACTGCAGGAGGGACTGGAGTACTGGCTGCTGGTACAGACTATGTTGAGGAATTCACAGAATCTCTCAATTTTGTCCTCTGTTTAACTCAGGGCGGTTTCTGGCTGTGATGAGGGAGAAGGGGTTGAATCACAGAAGTGAATTATTCCCTGTTGAAAACTCAGCAGTGTACACAGTACTTCATGACCAGGCTATTTCTTGCTGCCTCCAATCTCTCCTGGTACTGTACTCTCCTGATGTTGCAGTCTTGAATTATTTCTTGCTTTCTTTAATTACAGACCCTGTTATATCCAGTTTCTTTTCCACTCGTGCTGCAGTTATTGTCTCTTTAACCCTGTAAACTCCCTTTGGGGTCTGCCTTCATTTTGGCACTTCCAGGGCTGTGTATTCTGATTCCACTGGTGAATCAGGTGTCAGTGGCATTCAGTGGAGCAGGTCTAGCAGGAGGAGGTCACCAGTTACCCCCTGAGTTTCTGTGACCTACACGGGTGCAATTCTGCTTTTTTCTTTGCCCATGATCCCATATATGCAAGCCTAGCATGGGAATTGGCAATTCTGGCCATTTCCATGGGTGCAAATGAGGAGGGACGTGGCTCCTGTCTCCTCAGTAACCAAGGACGTGGCCCAGCATTTCCACTCTCTGAATGCTCAATGTTTTTGTCCCATCAGTTGTGTCACCTCCTTCTTCCATGGCATCGGATCTGAGTGCAGAAATCAGGAAGGGGGTTTTGAGTATCCAGTTCTCTGCCACTCTGGGCTCAGGCTGTGTTCTGATGTGGATTAGGTTCTTCCAGAGGGGTGATTTCTGAGGGAGGTTAGAGAATAGAATCACAGAATCACAGGGTGCTTTGGGTTAGAAGGGACCTCAAAGTCCATCTAGCTCCAAACCCCTGCCATGGACAGGGGCACCTTCCACTGTCCCAGGCTGATCCAAGCCCTGTCCAGCCTGACCTTGTATTTTTGCAGGGAGATATATGTTTCTCTTCTTTGCATTTCTAAGAAATTGCATTTTCTAAAACTACATCAGGGTATAAATTCAAAAAGTAAAATAAATAACTGTTAAGGGAAACCCCACAGGCCTAGTAATGTTCAAAGTAATATTCAAAGGTTCCCATGATTTTCCCCCCAGCTGATTTAATTGGCTGTTTGACCACTTCTGTGGCTGGCAGACGCTTTTAGTCATATTCGTTATGTGAGAAAACAGCCAGGTGCCTCTTGCACAGAAATTGAAACATATATTGAGAATTTGCTGTTATTTCTCTTTAAGCACCATAAAATATGGACGAATTCTACCAAAGAGGTAAGTGTATCTGAATAAAATTACTCCTGTGTATGTCAGGATGATATAGCAGTTGCCATGGTAAACAAACATTGTACATAAATACTTGAATAAATGGTTGTATATTTGGAAGGGTAGCAAGCTGTTAACCAAGATTTAGACACTGATAAACAAAGCCTGTAGAGAATCCTGGTGCTTTCAACTGTCTATATATCTATTCAATTAGTGAACTTACAATTCAATAAGTTGTTCCAGCCTTTAATTAGAGGTTGGAGAAGCAGGCAAAGGAGCAAAAATAACAATAAGCATCATAGGTAGTTTTAAGAGGGAAAAAAAAAACCTATTCTGAATCCATACAGCCTACCCTTAGAATATTATCTCAGTTTGCTCCTGAGACTAAGGGCAATAAAATGGAAAATAAAGTTTAGGTTGAGTTGCAAATCCAAAGGTTTCAATGATATGTTCAAGCAACTATTTCAACACAAATCATCATGGTCTTTTCAAGAAAACCAGGCCCTGAATATTTCTGTTGGTCCCAAAAGAAGATTAAGTGCATCTCTGTTTAGATTATGGGGGAGGGCAGTGTTCCAGCTACAGACAGAAGGGGAGGTCAGAGTGAATGAAAGGACTGGGGCTAAAATTAAGCAAACAAAATGAATTATTTGAATGTTATATCACAACATTTCAAAATATCAGTTTTTGAAGTCATTCATAAACATCAGTGTTTTAATTCAACATTTTCCTCCAAGACCAGTGCCTGTCTGGCATTTTGAATGCAGCTTTGGGCTTTAACTGTGCTTAGCTCTCAAGGATTCCCTCTTCCCTTTAAGTCACATCTCCCCAGGCTTATCCTAAGGCAGTTAAGGCTTGTACCTCATTGCTTCTCTCATTTAGCTGTGGCACAATAAGGAATAATTGCCATTAACAGCTGGTTAAAATAACTTCCCAGTGCC
This sequence comes from Vidua macroura, assembly GCF_024509145.1. Taxonomy (NCBI): domain Eukaryota; kingdom Metazoa; phylum Chordata; class Aves; order Passeriformes; family Viduidae; genus Vidua; species Vidua macroura. Next base: position 18,316,562 of record NC_071584.1, on the reverse strand, counting down.
CTCCATCAACCCTGCTGTAACCTGCAGTGGGTTTTGTGCAGGTAAGAATATGACCTGCATGTCCTCATGCTCCATTTGGGATTTAAATGAATGCCAAGAATGTATCCCATGTGCTGCTAATGAATTAATTTAATAATTAATGATCATCCATCATCATCAGTGCATTGCATTTTTTCATGGTTCTGGGTGGTCACTCACAGAATCCTTCACTGAACCTTGTGCTTCCTGTAAAAGGAGGTTTCTGTAGCAAAAGGAATAATTGCTAACCAGGAGACCTGTTGAGGGTTAATGTCTGTCTGATGATCTATCCTGCCTCACCCACCCTGTGCTGAATCATTGTCCTTACAGCCCAAAGAATCTGAAAAAGTTAAATTACACCTTGCTTTCTGTCTTTGTATGGATCACAGCTCAGTTTCATCTCCCTGTTTCCTTTTTGTTTTGTTTTGAACACAGAATAGATAATCACTAACTTGAGCCAGTTTGTTTTACTTGCTCAATCAATTTTTTTTGTTCTTTCTAATTGTTCCCTATTCAGGTCAAAATTAGATATCCCTTCTCAAACACAATTGAGATCCCCTAGAATAGTTCAGAAGGAATTTTTCCAGAAACTTGATAACCATAAATGCCACAAAAAGCTACCTTCCATTGTATTTGATGAATCTGATGAATGGCTCGGGGAAATAAATAAATAAATTGCTGCTAAATAACAATAAACTAATTAATTACTGCTTGTGTTTCCTTTCCAAGACATAAGAAACTCATTTAGAGCTGCCATTACTTGTTGGGTAAATACATTCTGAGAATAATAAATGTGTAAGATTATTCACTGCTCAGAGTAAATACATGATTAGTAGTTGTCAAAATGCACATTCTCCACAACAACAGGGCCCAACAGCTGCTTTGCTGTGCCGTGCCAAGGCTTGCTCAGGAACTCCTCAGTTCATGGCCCTCTGGAGCAGGAGACAATCACAATTAAACTGTGCAGGGTCTCAGAGGTGCCAGGTGTCTCTGACATGGGAGCACTGACAGTCCTCTGGCAGGAGAAATCCCTGAAAATCCAACAAACACAACAAAAAAATCCAACAAACACAACAAAAAAATCCAACAAACACGGAGGCTGCGTGCTGGGAGGGATGGTCCAGGCTGCAGGCAGGGAGGGGAAGGTGGAAACTGAGTTATTGATGTCACAACTGGTTTGCTGAGAGGACAGGGAGTGGTTTTTATCAGGCTTTTCACCTTGTAGTGCAGAGCTCTGAGATTGCTTTGCTGCTCTGCACGATTCCTGTAGCTCAGCTGTATCCACTTGTTGGATTCAGCCCTTTTCTGTCCCAGAGATGGGGTAACTGAGAGGTGTTTTAAAAACTTCTATTCCATTTTCAGTCTCATTTGAAGGGTGAGACAATACAGGTGTTACAGTTCACACCATCACAATCAGAAGCCATTTCCTAATTACAATAAACTCTGTTTATCAGCTTTTGTCACACCGCGCTGTAAATGCCTTAAAGCAAATAATCTAAAATTACCTCTCGTGGGTCCTAATACACTACATCTTTCTTAGTTTTTTTTTGTTTTGTTTTGTTTTGGTTTGGTTTGGTATTTTTTTTTGTTTGTTTGTTTTTCTTTTCTCTAAAGTATCCAGTCTTATTTGCAAGGCCACCCTTTGAAACTTGTTTGTAGTTCCATTTCTCTCTCACCAATGTCTGTCCTATTCCATGGCGTTTCTAAGTCAGCATTTCTTATCTCAAGATTTGCCTTCTTTTTGTCAGGTTTTGAGAATTTCCTACAAATCCATTTCCCACACCCACTGACACCGAAATTTAATATTTGATGGGAAGGAGTTCACATCAGCTCTTAAAAGAAACCAGCACAGGTGTGCCATGGGGGACAGGAGAGGCTTTACTGGTCTGCCCTGCTCAGGAACAGCAACAGCTCCAATGGAAGCTTTTGAAATATTGCCCCAGCTTTAATTTCTCTGAGGAATTCCTCATCAGCATTAAGATTTCGTGTTAAATAAAACACATCCCCTTCAGAAAAACTACATTGGAGAAACTGGTATCATTAATTACGCTTTTCTTTATTGAGAGAAACGAATTTATTGAGGGAAATGATTTATTGGACATGCAAAGATTAATCTGTCTTTTCGTGGCGTTTAATTTTATCCTCACAAATTGTAGGAGGGAGTGCAAACAGCTGGAAATGCTTCAAAGATCTTCAATTTCTGTCAAATAATTTGGCGTTTTCTTTGGTAAAGGAGGTAAATTGGAAAGATAGAGAAGCTTCAGCTGAATCTTCCACTGGTTTGGGTGGTTTTGACCTAATGATGTGGGGTTTATGAAGATCTGTACCTCCACTACTCGTCTGCTCTTTGGGCAGTTAACCAAAAATACGAGTATTGAGTGTATTCTGTACTTCAGCTTGAGTGTCCAAGCAGGTTTAGAATGGTAGAATTTCTTTGTTAACTCATGGAATTTTTTATCATTTTGAAAAGCAGGGTATGTTTTGGCACTGAGTCCAAAATCAAGTTTTGTTTTGTTTTGTTTTTTTTTTTTTTTTTTTCTTTTACTTGGGATTTTTTTTTTCTAAATTGGTATAAAACATCTTAAATTAGGAGACTTGTTACATAAATGCACATTGATTGCTACGTGTAGGCTCCTGTTTCAAGCTAAATTTCAGCTTGAAGAAATCTTTTATGGTTGTTACATGTTAAAACTTCATAAAACAAATATAAAAAATATAAAAATGGAAAACAAAATCATCTTAAAGTAGCAGTACGGTGAGTATGATCACACAAAATACGTGTGCAGGAGGTAAAAGTGAGATGACGATGTGGTGCTCACCTCTCCAAATCAAGTTGTGATGTATAACTCCCAATTTGGTCACTCTTTGAGTGTCTCTGATTTCCCTGGTGAGCTCTTCTTTCCCCTGTGCATAAACTCTTGGGCACAGGGATATGAATTAGGGGGTGAGACAGAGAAAAATTTGGTATTTAAAAGTGCCACAGCAGCTGCCAGGATCAGATCAGAGGTAGCACAGACAGCAGATCTTTGATTTCCTTAAGACAAAAGTCATGTCATGGGGAGATCCTCAATTAATGCAGAACTAATAAACCCAGCTACAGCCAGGCTAAAGACAATGCTGAAAACCTGAGCGCTTACCCAAGAAGAGATAAAAATTCTTATTCTCTTGTGATGCTGTTTTTCCAGTACCTTGTATTGGGAAGGTATTCAAAAATTAGAATTTTCTTTTTGCAACGTAATCTTGCAAATAGCAGGAGAGAAAAATATTATAGTTTCTGGAAATTTTGTTTACTGTAGCGATCTGGGACAAATAATGTTTGCATATTGCATTACCATCTAAGAGTAATGGCATATTTACTACACTGATACTAAAAGCAAACACTTTAATATTTGTAGTTATGGTTTCCATTTTTGCCTTTCCCTTTCCCGAGGCACCGGCAAGAAAAGAGATGAGAATTAGAAAAAGTATTGCTTTATGAAAAACTGCAAGGGTTGTAAATTACAAGTGTTGCTGGAGTTTCCTTGAATTATTCAGTGTTTTTTAAGGTTTTATGCTCTCTGTACAACAGTGTCTATGTTTATTTGATCTATTATTTTTATATAGTTGTCTGACACTTCTTTATGAAAAAGAATAAAAGATGTGAAGCTTATCCACAATGTCAAATTTTTATCATGTCCAAACATTTTATGGTTCTGCATGTTTCAGATCAAAGAATTCTAGGCCATCTTTTTGCTTGTTTGATTTAATCTTACCAGCAGTATTTTAGAGCACATTTTTGCATATACATTTGGCAAATGCAGTGAGAAGTTTAATTGTTATTTTTTAGCACAATATATATTCTCTAAAAGTATTTTGAGATGGATCGCTTCGTTTCAGAGTCTGATTTTCTGCTGAATAAAGAATTAGTAGTAAAACATTTATAGGAAATCTTGGTTTGCTAATACATTTACAGGGAAACTCAGAGCTTGTTCCAGGGAGGAACAGCAGTGAGGAATGTTAACTTGATTTTTTAACAGTTTGGACTGATAATCTATATATTTTTTACCTAGTTCCAGCAAGTATAACAGGTACAATACTGCTTTTGGTTCTGGGGATGTCTTTATTTTCTTTATTGACTGCATTTTACCACGTTATGACTGTGCAGTTTAGTACTTCATTTATCCCAGCTCAGGCTTTGCTGTAATTCTGTCTCTGCACTCAAAAAGCTCAGGATGCACCTGAGTAGCTTTTCCTGTGTCAAGTTTTGCTCAGTTTTGAAATATGTCTTTGCAGAAAATTTGCATTATTCTGAGCTTTAGAATCAGTATCTATTTCATTCAGTATATTGCAGAAAGCAGATTCAGGGAATTCAGTGTCTGTTGGATTAAGTTGCATAAAATGAGATCATATATGGAATTGGTTAGAAAATCAGTGTTTCCAGCAGTGGGCAGGAAGGCATTTTTGTTTCCTTTGGTGTTTACTCCTTTGGATTATTTCTGGAAATGTCTCACCTCTGCTGTAACTTTTATCAGCCTTCAAGAGTCTTGCTCCTGCTTGTACCAACACACCCACAGCTTTTCACTGGGTAGGAAAATACACAGCTCCCAAATCCTTCCTCAAGGAAAACTCCTGGAGACTGGGTCTCCTGCCTTGCCACAGATTAGACAGCCTTTTCCCAGTTTATAACATACAGAAACATCCCCAAAATAACTTATTTATGAAGAAAGTGCCTGAGACTGCTCAGTTAGGGGGAAATCTGTCACTTGCTCTTAGAGCCAATAAAGGTGGATTCTTTGGGGAGAGCAGTAGAGGAAATGAAGCAGAGTGACTGTATGCACCTGCAAGAAAAACTGGCAGGAATAAAAGTGTTACACAGTGCTCTGCTATCCCTTGTGAGAGACAAAGGCCTGTGCTGGAGAAATATTGAATCAACATTGTTCCCAGCAAACCTGATGTGTGACAGTTTTCCAGTTTCTCTTCTAGCCCTGAAAAATATTTTGTTGGCTAATGGTAATGCAGGCAGTGAGTTTTATGTCACCCAGACATTGTTCAGGAAGGAAATCTCTATATTTCACATTTCCAGTGACCATCTAGATACATTTCTTTAGTGATTCAGGCTTTGCAGAGAGTTTATGTATATGGAATATATTGAGTTTATGTATATTTATATGGAATTCCCTCTGTGACCCCCATTAGCGCTGCACTTGTGTTATTTCTGTTGTCTCTTTTTGTCAGGTGAACTGAATTGTGTCATGGAAACAGAGATTTCTTTCTTCCTCCTGTCTGCAGGATTTTTTAGATCTATCTGTCCTAAATTGCCTATGCACTTAATCTGGGTTTTTAGAAGGCCATAGATGTTTGACCCAAATCTGCTGCTGTGGTGGAAACAAGGATCATGTGACTTGGCTCTCTTGCTTGTTTGGGGTTAAAAATCCTCAATAATTAGCATCCTAGTGTGTATTAGAATAAATGAAATGCATAAAATTTTGATCAGTCAAGAGAATGCTCATCTTATAAAAACCTAAAACCTTTCTATGTGAGTGCCATCACATATCCTGTAATTATTCTTAAAAATAAAACACTTTTTTTTTTAAATTAAAAAATGTGACTTTGGTACCATTTGTCTAAATCTTCCTTTGTTGACTCCCCTCCCACAAAATGTTATAATGGAAAATTTATAGAGATTTAAATGAATCCTGGTTCATAGACTCAGTTTCTTTAGAGAGTACATGAGATACACATTAATTTAAACAACATTTTTATTTAATATTTCCAGTTGATAGATGGGCAGTATTTGTGTAATTTACTTTCCTGTCCTTGTAGAAGCACTATTTGAAAGGATGTATTATTATGCAGAAATGTAATTTAAGTACTTAAAAAAAAAAAAAGAAGCTTACCAAATGGACACTGATAATTGAACAATTAGAAGAAAAGTATATAGGAAAATGAAGTCACCATTGGAAAATCGGTGACAGTGAAAATCTTCATCTGCTTTTATGGACTTGTAGTGAAAATGAGTTTTGTTTTCATAAGACACGTGCTGGAGATGAGTTTGGGGAGTGTGACTCACTGTATGTAATTGACCAATGGCTGAACATTCAGAAGCTCAGAGAGATTTGCAAACCTTACAGAACTGATAAAACGATCACCCAGATCCAGAATGAAAGCTGACCGAGGAAGATCTCCAAAGAGAACGTCTATTTGCACTCGTTACAGAAACTCTGCCTCTGTGTTTCCCTCGGGTGCACTGCAGGCGAGCAAAGGCATTCCACGTTTCCCTCCTGGATTCACAGGCACTCCAAGAAGGGGAAAACATGTCCAGTTATTTCTGGCTGTCACTCATCTCAGGGCAGTGTGGGACACCTCAGACAAAGCAGAAATGAACCACCCCTGGTGTCTCACTGTCTCATGTGCTGGGTATTGCAGGGAAGCTCTAACTTGTAAAACGCAGCTGCCGAATCGAAATCGCATTCTTGTGGATATTTCCTTTTGTCTGGGTTAGAGTTTGTTGGGAGCTCTCCTTGAAGTGTGAGCTGTCAGAGTTTGTGTCTCCTTTTCTCTCTGCTGGAACTTTAAGAGCTGCAGTTGTCATCTTTGGGAGCTGGCCAGCCTCACTGACTGAGGCACATCAAATCTCTCAGCCACCCTCTGCTCTGTCTTTGCCAATTTTCAGGGACAGAGTGGACAGAAATTTTTCTATCTCACACACAAAAGGGTAAAGTACTGCCTGCCTTATACAATCCAGCTCAGAATATGTTCTTCCTGAATGCTGTAGGAAAGAAAAATAGAGGAGGCTTTGCTGTGAATTTATTTTTGAAAGGGACTTAACCCTCTGTCTTACCCTGCAAATAGAACTGAACATCCTTTATTGCAGTTTTACTACAATACTGATCCTGAACTGCAGCCATCCAAAACTAAAATGTGTTATTTTATAAAAATTAAGGGCAATCACAAGTAAAGTCAGCCCTCCAGACAGAGAAGAACCACTTGACTCAGATTTGTGTTCAGGACAGTGCCTGTTTTTTTTGTATTTTCCTTGCCTGTTGTGAAATTACTGGGACTCACACATGCAACCTTAAAAATTGTTCTTGAAAATCTCAATCCTGGTTTGCTTTCTGCAGATTCCATTTTTTTTCCCTCTAGGTTACATTGTTGAGTTCCTGCCACAATTTGCTCTGAATCCAAATTCATGATTACACCTTTGTGTTTCCTTGGATAGCAGAGCAGGCGTGGGGACATAATTGCCAGGTAATGCAGGTAAATTTCATCTAACAGTAAATGGAATCTATAACCACTGCACAGAGATGCAAAGAGGGATTATTGCTGGTGCTTCCCCTCTTTTTCCTCACACATTATCTGGAACTGCTGGTAATGACAAGAGCAGGCTCAGCACAGAGTGGACATTTCTGGCAGTGGTAGAGCAGCAATTTTGGATTTGCTGGGAAATGAGTTTTGTGAAGAATATTTGGAAACAGCTCTTGCTGCAAGAGTGGAAAGAACAATAAATAAGTCAATAAAGGCCACAGGATGAGAGTCCACTTCGGGGAGAGCTTGGAAAGTTTTGTCAGAGTTTCTGTATCAGCTTTATGCAAGGTGGTGAGGGGGAAAGTGCAAGTTAGGTAATCCCATTGTCAGCAGAGGGGAAAACAGAATCCAGCAGTTTGGTCAAGCTCTGGCTGTAATGAAAATATTCACAGACTGGCGAATTTCTTTGCCTTGGGACACATATTCTCATTTTTAGATTTATAGTAAGATCTAAAGCCTGAGTAATACATTAAAAAAAATATATATATATTTTTGCACAGAAGAGCAAAACAATTCCTTTTAAACTCCAGCACCAAGAAATGAATAGATTAAGGATACAATAAATCTATTTTTTTTTATCATTCTGACAAAATAAGTAACATTTAATACTGGCAGCATGAGGGCTGAACATTAAGTGCTGCACGCAATACAAAATTCATTACAAAATCATTCAGCATCTTTATATATCTAAATAAATACAAATATCCATCCTGAACCTCCTGTTGCTGATCTCTCTGTGTGCCTGCTGTATGCTTTGCACATAACATTAGGCATGTGGATAATGTGGGTAAAAGAAATACAAAATCTTTGTGAATAACCTCCAAAATCTTTGTGAATAACCTCCAAAATCGAGCTCCCACTGCTCAATACATATTCTGAACTCACTATTAGCACTCTTCAGTGTTGAGCCACAGTAGTGGCTTAGTCACTATTTAATAAATTAAGGCACATTCTTGATCTCCAAAGTGTCATGCCTATAATTTATCTAACGAGACACACTTTCATAATCCATCAAGATTTGATGGCAGCTTTTAAAATTAGAACCATTAGAATATTTTAGAAGTTTCCCTTCATGCATACCTTTTCCTGTTGCCCCGTCCATTCATTTTTATGTCTTGGAAAATAAATGTTCAACTGATTTGTCTTAGTCTTCCCGTTCAGTTTAAAAATGGGGCTTATAAAAAAGAGATGGGCAAAGACTTTTTTGCCAAGGCCTGTAGTGACAGTTCAAGGAGCAACAGTTTTAAAGTGAAAGAAGGCAAATTTTGCTTGGATATAAGGAAGAAATTCTTCTCTGTGAGGATGGTGAGGCCCTGGCACAGATTGCCCAGGAAAGCTGTGGCTTCCCATAAATATCAGTTTTTTCCCATAAATATCAATTTTTTCCATAAATATCAATTTTCCT